>NC_140579.1:921443806-921446306 GCF_964204655.1 Triturus cristatus
GGATGAACTGCAAGCATCCAATATCTCTGAGAATGACTCCTGCGATGAACCAGAGATTACAGTAGAAGTAACAACAGAAAGGCGCAGAGACTTTATCAATCGAAAACGAGCGCCAAAAATAAGAAACTTTGATGAGCTGAATGATAGAAACACAGAAATCGAAAAGTACACAAAAAACATCCAGCATCATGATGCTGCTATGGATCTGATGGATGAGATAGTGACTTATATATCAGAAAACACCAATGATATAAGTCCTGTACCATCAAATCATACCGAACTAACGAGCGAACCCGATAATGAACTTATGAACTCTGCTCAAGTTGAGCAACAGACTGCCCCTGTACAAAACAAGATACCAAAGAAAGATGGAAGGCCCAATCAAACACACAAGAAAAAATATACAAAAGCAAAGGGCAGTTACAAAGAATATCAGACAATGTTCCAAAAAGACAAAAAGAAAATTGCCAGGATAATCACTGATGGGGCAGAAGATGCCACTTGTCAAATCAGTGCTGATGAAATCTTCCAATACTATAAAGGCATAATTGAAAAAGAAAACAAGAAAAATCCCAAATTCATCCCAATTGACCGGATACCAGATGAATGGGAAATTGGAAGTTTATGTAAAGAAATTACACTGCTCGAAGTAACTAAAGCCTTTGATGAATCAGATTTAAAGAAAGCAGTGGGGCCTGATAAAATTGGTCTGAATGACTTAAATAAAGTGCATAGCAGGCAACCAAGACTACTACCCAGAATCTTATCGTCTTGGCTATTGATGAGAAGAGTACCAGACAGTATTAAGAAGAACCGGTCAATACTAATACCCAAGAATGTACCGATTAGCGAACTCAAAAAGATAAGTAATTGGCGTCCAATTACTGTCGGTACGGCATTCATGAAGTTGTTCACGAAAATATTAACTAAAAGACTCACATTTTTCGTTTAAATAAATACGAGACAAAAAGGCTTCATGAAGGTGCGAGGTTGTCTCGAAAATCTGACTCTTCTGCAAAACATTATAAAAGGGGCACGAAAGAACAGAAGCTCGTTGGCAGTGGTGTTCATAGATATATCAAAAGCTTTTGACTCTGTCAGCCATGGTCATATTCTACAGAGTCTTGAAAGACACAGGGTTCCATCATGCATCAGAGACATACTAAAAGACTTATACACTGACTCAACAACATTTTTCAAGGGAAAAAACAATGAAGCAACTCCAGAAATAACAATGAAGTCAGGAGTTAAGCAAGGTGACTCTTTATCCCCACTGCTGTTTAATATTGCCATGGATCCTCTAATCTGTGATCTTCAGAAAGAAGGCAAGGGCTTCACATTTGGTTCCAATAATCTCATCAAGCAAATCACCGCTCTGGCCTTTGCCGATGACATCGCAGTACTCAGCAACACCTGGGAAGGAATGAGTACAAATCTGAAAATCATTGAAAAATTCAGTAAAATAACAGGATTAAAACTTAATGTGAAAAAAACACATGGATTTTATATAAGTCATCATAAAGATAAGATCCTAGTAAACAACTGTAGACCATGGCAATTTGAAAAACAAAACATTGAAAACATCCACCCAGGAGAAAGTGAGAGATACCTCGGACTGAACTTCGATCCACACACCGGCCATTCAAGCAACAACAAAATTAATGAGGTTCTTGTTGACTGGGCTGAAAAACTCGACAATCTACCACTTAAGCCCACACAGAAAATAGAAATATTCTGTCAATACTTGATCCCTAAACTGTCATTTAAACTGGAAATGACAGGAACAGAAGCGAAAACTTTAAACATTCTGGATCAAACAATTAGAAAGTATGTCAAACATTTCCTACACCTTCCTGCATACACATGTGATGGTCTCCTGTACTCAAAGATCCTTTGGGGGCCTCAGTATTCCAAAGTTATGTACGACAATTGGTCTGAACAAAGTTAATAACTTATTGTACCTCAGGGAAGCTCCAGACCTGTACATAGCTCATTCATTCATGTATGCAGGAGAAGTAATCAATGAAAAAATTGATAACATCATTAAAACACACAAACTCAACATAGTAGGCAGTAGATCTCTGAGTCATGAACTAAATTTGATAGCAACATATGACTGGAGGAAAGAAGAATTTGAGAAATGGGCAAATCTCCCTGTCCAAGGTGATGGTATAAAATACTTAGCGAGTAATCCAACCTCAAATTTTTGGATCAGCAAACATAACAAAATTAAAGAAAATCAATACATAGCTGCGCTAATGCTGAGAGCAAATGTATTGTATACTAGAGAAACCATCACTAGGGGAAGAAATCGTACATTTGCTACTTGTAGATATTGTAAAGATGTGTGTGAAACAATTACTCATATTTCAGGTGCATGTCCTAAAACCAAGGACATAAGAATAAAAAGGCATAACAAAGTGTTGGAATTGCTAATTGATAGAGCAAAAAGGTGTGGGTGGATGACATACAGGGAACCTCATGTCAAAAATAGTCAAGG
>NC_140579.1:922051306-922501306 GCF_964204655.1 Triturus cristatus
GTGTAGGGGGTCGTGCTAGGGGTAATGTTTTAGGGTTTAGGGTAGTGCAGTGGTGTTTGTGTAGGGCGTCGTGCTGGAGGTAGTGTTTTAGCGTTTAGGGTAGCGCAGTGGTTTTTGTGTAGTGTAGGGGTCGTGCTGGGGTAGTGTTTTAGGGTAGTGCAGTAGGGTAGTGCAGTGGTGTTTAGGGTAGTGCAGTGGTGTTCGGGTAGTGAAGGGGGTCGTGCCGGGGTAGTGATTTAGGGTAGTGCAGTGGTGTTTGGGTAGTGTAGGGTGTAGTGCTGGGGGTAGTGTTTTAGGGTTTAGGGTAGTGCAGTGATGCTTGGGTAGTGTAGGGGGTTTCCTGGGGGTAGTGTTTAAGGGTTTAGGGTACTGCAGTTGTGCTTGGGTAGGGGTTCGTGTTTTAGGGTAGTACAGTGGTGCTTTGGTAGTGTAGGGGGTCGTGCTGGGAGTAGTGTTTTAGGGATTAGGGCAGTGAAATGGTGTTTGTGTAGTGTAGGGGGTCGTGCTGGGGGTAGTAATTTAGGGTAGTGCAGTGCTGTTTGTGTAGTGTAGGGGGTCACATTTTAGGGTAGTGTAGTGGTGTTTGGGTAGTGTAGGGGGTCGTGCTGGGGGTTGATTTAGGGTTTAGGGTAGTGCTGTGGTGTTTTGTGTAGTGTAGGGTGTCGTGCTGGGGGTAGGTTTAGGGTAGTGCAGTAGTGTTTGGGTAGTGTAGGGGGTTGTGCTGGGGTAGTGTTTTAGGGTTTAGAGTAGTGCAGTGTTGATTGTTTAGTATAGGGGGTCATGGTTTAGGGTTTAGGGTAGTGTAGTGGTGTTTGGGTAGTGTAGGGAGTCATCCTGGGGGTAGTGTTTTAGGGTTTAGGGTAGTGAAGTGGTGTTTGTGTAGTGTAGGGGGTCGTGCTGGGGGTATATGTAGGGGTTAGGGTAGTGCAGTGGTGTTTGGAAAGTATAGGGGGTCTTGCTGGGGTAGTGTTTTAGGGTTTAGTGTAGTGGTCTTTGTGTAGTGTAGGGGGTCATATTTTAGGGTAGTGCAGTGATGTTTGGGTAGTGTAGGGGTTCATGCTGGGGGTTGTGTTTTAGGGTTTAGGGTAGTGCAGTGGTGTTTGGGTAGTGTAGGGGGTCATGCTGGGTGTAGTGTTTTAGGGTTTAGGGTAGTGCAGTGGTGTTTATGTAGTGTAGCTTGTCGTGCTGGGGGTAGTGTTTTAGGGTTTAGGGTAGTGCAGTGATGTTTGTGTAGGGGGTCGTGTTTTAGGGTTTAGTATAGTGCAGTGGTGTTTGTGTAGTGTAGGGGTTCGTGTTTTATGGTAGTGCAGTGGTATTTGGGTAGTGTAGTGGTTCATGCTGGGGGTAGTGTTTTAGGGTTTAGTGTAGTGCAGTGGTGTTTGGGTAGTGTAGGGGGTCGTGCTGGGGGTAGTGTTTTAGGGTGTCGGATAGTGCAGTGGTATTTGTGTAGTGTAGGGGGGTCGTGCTGGGGGTAGTGTTTCAGGGTTTAGGTTAGTGCAGTGGTGTTTGGGTTGATCGACAACAATAGATCTCGCCAAGCGTGCAGCGCATGCGCTGCGTCGCTAGGTGAGACCTAAAAGCATTGCACCAAGATGGCTGCCAACACTTCCTGGATTGAAGTGTTGTCAGACAATTAGAGCCAAGCTCGTGTTTGTGTAGTTAGGTCCCGCCCAGATATATAAACAAGTTTTTCCTTTAATATCTCAAAAACTACTGAACGGATTTACACCATTTAAAATAAAAAAATCAGTCTCTTTCTGAAGCAAGGGCCACCTTTTTGCCAAATTTGGTGTAATTCCGTTCAGCAGTTTCAGCTGTAACTGTGTCTAAAGTTTCCTATGGGAAATTGATTTTCCGACCTCGATTTTTTGAATTTCTCAGCAACTACTGAACAGATTTACTCCATTTTAAAAAAAAGTATCTTTCTGAAACAAGGGCTACCCTTTTGCCAAATTTGGTGTAATTCTATTCAGCATTTCGAGCTGTAGCTGTGTCTAAAGTTTCCTATGGGAATTAACGGTCAGGATGTGTCAGCAGCGCCAAAACAAGTAATGCTACTAACCTTTAGTACCACCAGCGGGGACGATGGAGTGTAGAGAAGTCCCCCTACTTCCCTGAGCACAACCACACACAGAGTAGATATACACTGCTATGCAAGGAAGCACCCCGGGGAATAGGGAAAAGGGATAAAATAATAAACTCTGCTGCTGTGCTAGAGTCTTCTTACACCTTAAGTCTGGTCTATGGATCGGTATAACTTCAGAAGTCACCCCACAAACATAAGCTGCAGATGAAAGAACAGAGAGGGATATGAGAAATAACTCAGGGATTCATTTATATCACACAACAAGATGCTACTATAGTCAGATACTCACAATATAACACGCAGCAATACTCTTAGAGAAGGTTCTGAGACTATCCAATCCCAGTGAGACCATACACTGAGAGGCAATGAACTGGAATGCCAGGGAGTTTATGAGCTCACTGAACCCAAGGATGATTTCAATCAACAAACAAAGTCACGGTAGATGGTGCCTAAAGAGGACTATGAATAGCACCATAAACAAGCATAACAACGCTGTTAATAGCACAGCATTAGAGCAAAGGAATAAAGTTGTGCACGCAGTAGTCACAAGCTCAAGTTCAATACCACTGAGCAATTGCGCGCCAAACCCCTGTTTGCAAGCACAGTGTAGATTGTAAGCAGAGGGTCCATAAGAGAAGACCAGCATGGAAATAATTACGAAATTAAACTGTTTCAAAAAGCAGAAGGAGCACTCCAGCACTTCCTTTCCGAGTGAGGTTAAATACCTTGTGTTTCCAGCATTGGTAAAAAACAGAATCCTCGGACAGATGAGACAGTAAAGCTGCGCCCTCATACACCCCCTGGTAGGGAGTAGGACTCGTCCCAGAATGAGGCGGAAATAATCCGCAGGGATTATCGAAGAGACAATGGCGATCCAGATCCCGCCGTCGCTACAAGTCCGGGGGGGCCCTGCATGGGGTTGGTTTGGTGACTGGTCGTCTGCCGTCTGGGTCCTGAGGGCCCGGGAGTTACATGGGTTCGAGTTATGTTTGTTTTGCCTCATGTGCTAGCCTTCGGATGTTTCATCTTCCTCTGTGCGTGGGGTTGCCTTGGCCCCCGGAGAATGTTGTGAAGGGCAGATACCACCGTAGCAGGTTGCGGGTGGGGATTCTGCGTTTTAGTCGTGGGAGGCAAGTTGGGGATCCATTGGTTGGGAACTCCTGAGGTCCACGGTTGGGGCCTTGGGATGTCTCATACCGCGACAGGTACTTCAGTGTTTGTGAGGTATGGGGTGGGGGAGGAGGGGGTGGGGGTTTGTTTGTTAGTCGGGGTTTCAGTTTGGGTTTTGACCGCACTTCTATACAGAGCTGGGCATGGGCAGCGGCAGCCATCGGAGTCGCTTCGTTGCTACCATACTATTGTCATACCTCCCATGGCGGCTGCTTCCCGGGGGGCTAGTGGGCGATTGGCCACAATAAAAGTGTTGAGCTGGAATGTCCGGGGCGCCCTGGACAAGATCAAGAGGGGGGCTATCCTGCAATATGCAAAGAGGGCCGCTGCTGATGTACTGCTCCTATAGGAGACGCACCTTTTAGGGACGAAAGTCCTGTGCCTCCAGCGCTACGGCTACACACAAGTGTTCCACTCGGGGTTTGTTCAGGGCTCAAGGGGCGTAGGCATATTGGTACACAAACGGGTCCCATACACGCATCATCGGACTTGGACAGACACATATGGGAGATATATCTTCGCTCAGGGGCAGATAGGGGCCGATCAGGTAGCTTTTGGTAGTGTGTACGCCCCCCCCCGTCCTGGATATTTGCTGAACAACTTATGGCGCTCTGGGCGGACGTCCTGGATATTTGCTGAACAACTTATGGCGCTCTGTGCGGACATCCTGGATGTTCTGGGGATTATAGGAGGGGACTGGAATGATGTGATGGATCTCTCAAGAGACCGACAGTCCGGGGGCCGGGGGCGAGGGGATGGTGGGCCTACAAAACTCAATGCACTGGTCGGTGGCCTGGCATGGGTGGATGCATGGCAGCGCCGCCACAGCAATGCCCGTGAATACACTTACCTGTCTGCAGTACATGGCTCCTTCTCCCGCCTTGACTACATTTTCCTCTTTGGGGCCGCGGTGTCCCGATTGGAGGAAGCGGAGATACTTCCGCGAGGTCTTTCGCATCATTCCCCAGTGTCCGCTGTCTTCCAGATGGGGGGCGCGGGGCGGCCATTCCGTTGGCGACTTTCGGTGTGGCACCTGCAACAAGATGACTACAGGGCACATATGACTACTGCATTAGATCAATACTTGACACTGAATGTGGGATCCGTGTCCAGGGCAGACATGTTGTGGGAGGCGTGGAAACCGACACTACGCGGGGCTGATATCTCATACTGCGCAGCGGCCTGCCGCAAACGCGGAGAGGGGTTGGTTCAAGCGGAGGCCGAAGTCGCGGAACTCGAGAGAGTGGGGGCGGGGAGAATGGGGGAGAGGTGACTCGCCGGCAGCTACTCTACGCACAGCAGACGTGCGGCTCTCTCTTGCTCGAAGAGGCACGTCAGGCCTGGTTAGCCACTAGGAGCCGAATATACCAATGGGGGGATAAATCGGGCACGATGCTGCACAGGTTGTGCCAGGGCATATATCATGCCCAGGATCTCCCAGGGATCGTAGACTAGGAGGGCACACCCCTTGCAGACCCACATGCGCTCGCTAATAGTTTCGCTACATACTATGCAGGCCTGTATAGCCCCAGTGAATGTCTCACGGAAACGGACATAGAGCGGTTTTTAAGTGATCACCCCAACACAGCTCTATCAGAGACGGCGCGGACTAAACTGGATCTCCCGTTTACGGTGGAGGAATTCGGGGAGGCGCTGGGAGGCCTCAACCCGGGCAAGGCCCCGGGCCCAAATGGGTTCCCGAGTGAGTTCTTCAAGAAGTATTTCCTCCAATTAGGTCCACATTATAAGGCGGTGGTGGAGGAGGCTCGGGACTGTGGGCTGTTACCTCAGGACTGGAGGCATGCGGAAATTGTGGTGTTCCACAAATCAGGCAGACCCCCAGGGGAACACGCCTCGTATCGTCCAATTTCCCTCCTTAACGTGGAGGCGAAAATTTTGGCGAAAGCCCTGACCAACCACCTCTTGCCATATATTACCTCTTTGGTTCACCTGGACCAGGGGGGTTTATGCCATCCCGCGCAACGCGGCATAACATTCGTTGGGCCCACGTTGCGATCGCAGCGGTGCAGCGGCTGGGGGCTCCAGCAGCCCTGTTGTTGGCTCCCTTAGCTGGCGATATCTGTTCCTGCTGCTGAAAACGCTTGAATTTTGGTCCACGGTTCATATCCTACGTGACGCTTTGGTTAGGGTAGCGGGGGCAACCTCAATGACTTTCCCTGTACGACGTGGAACACGCCAGGGGTGTCCCCTGTCCCCCTATTTATCTGCCCTGGCCATGGAACCCTTGGCAGCCTGGGTGCGGATTGACGCGCAAATCTCCGGCTTTGAGTGGGAGAATGGACTGTCCGATCGCATAGCCCTCTATGCGTACGACGTATTATTTTTTCTAACAGATCTTGACCGCACGGGGCCCCGGCTACTCCGTATTATGCAGCTCTTTGGAGAGACTTCGGGTCTTTTCATGAATCCCCAGAAGTCCACCCTGTGGGTATTGGGGGGTCCGACTCGGTCGCAGGGGTGGGCCTCCACGGTGCGGATAGCTGCGGCGGGACTTAAGTATTTAGGGGTGTTCTTATCAGCTACCCCGGCGGTTTCCTGGGAGCGTCATGTGGTGCCCGTATGGGATCGTATCTGCCAAGACATCAAATTGTGGGCCCACATGCCGCTCACCATATTCGGTCGGTCCGCGATCTTTAAGATGGTGGCCCTTCCCCGTCTTCTCTACCAGCTACAGAATCATCCCTATACTATTCCACCGGGCTGGTTCCGTCGGGTGAATTCGACCTTGGGTCAGTTCCTGTGGGAGGGTGGGGCGGTTCGGGTGGCCCTGCGGACGTGCTTCCTATCAACATACGAGGGGGGGCTGGCCACGTCAGATATGCTTTCCTACTACCAGGCCTCCCACCTGTTGGTCCTGAACGAGTGGTGGTATGGGGATAGGGGGGATCCGGCCTACACGGTGGAACGGCGACTTATGGCCCCACATACACTACATACCCTGCTATATTCCGCCCCGTATCGGGCGCTGCTGCCACCGGTGACGCAGGTAGTTTTTCAGATTTGGCGCCAGGCGCTGACACGAATTGGGTGGTGGAACACCCTCACGCGGGAAACCCCCCTGTGGCACAATGGGCGATTACCACAGATGGCGGCCCTGTCCGGGTTTGAGGGGTGGGATCGGATAGGCATCTCCACCATAGGCGATGTGGTACGGGGGTGCACTTTGAAGTTCTTTCTAGATCTACAACAAGAATTCAGCATGCCCCAGACACAGTTTTATAGATACCTCCAATTCCACCATGCACTCTCCCCCAGCCTAGCGGGATTGGATTCCGTAGCTGAGTTTAGCCCCGTGGAAGCGAAGCTCTTCATGGGGGACCTCCAAGAGCGGAAAATTTCCAAGATATACCAAACGCTCGTCATTCACAGCTCCCCCTCGCTCCAGTATCTAAGGGGGAAATGGGAGGGTGATGTTGGTCCCCTCGATGAGACGGACTGGATGGAGGCGCTGGTCTCGCCTCGGGGGGCAGCCATAGCCATTCGACTACGCCTTATTCAATTTAAATACTTGCACAGGGTTTATTTTACTCGTAGGAGGCTGTGGCGGGCGGGGCTGATCGCATCTCCGGAGTATCTCCGATGTGGGCGGGAGGAGGGTTCCTTCATTCACACGGTGTGGCTCTGTGTTTCATTATCCCGTTTCTGGAGAGGGGTGCTGTCCTGCCTATCTGAGGTGCTGGGCTGGGATCTTCCCGCGGACCCTAAGCTGACACTCCTGCACGTCATGGCTGACATTGGAGGAAACATATACAAGAGGCACCTGCTACTGTTGAGCCTCACGCTGGCTAAGAGGGATGTCGCTCGGGCATGGAAGGCTCCGGTGGCTCCCTCTCTGAATGTGTGGAAGAGGGGTCTGGACTTTAGCATGGGTTTGGAGTTCCCCATATTTGCAGCCAGGGGGTGTCCACGTAAACACGATAAGATATGGAAGCGTTGGGCAGATTACAGAGGTATCTCCCTGGAGCCATTCCCGGAGGAGCGGGAAGAGGGGTCCCTTTAGTTCCCCTGGGGAGGGAGGGCTTAGTTTGGGCCCGGTGTCAGAACTGTTTAGTCTATGCTCATGCAGAATGTTGCTTGTTGGTCATGGTTTGGTGCGGTCGGGGGGGGGGGATCCGGGAGTTGGTGGGGGGGGTTCGGGGGTTTGTTTTTCATATGAAGCGCCTCTTCATTTATTTCTTTAATGTAAAACGTCTACGATATTATGTTTGTAATGCTTCGGCAGGTACCTTTGGGGATTTCAGGGGCCTGCAATTTATGTGTATATTGACGAATAAAAACTTTAAAAAAAAAAAAAACAGAATCCTCTGACCTTGAAAGCAACCCTTCAAACACTTCGGAATGAAGAAATGTCAGCAACGGTGATTAATGTGAACCAGCTGGAACACTCCTCAGAGAAAGCCCGGGCCTAGGAAAGCAATTGCCTTGCTTGACGAAAAGAGTTTCATGTGAACCAACTGGAAAACTCCTCATAGAAAGCCTAGGCCTCGGAAAGCAATTGCCTTGCTTGTTTAAAGAACTTCAGCAGGAAACAACAAATCCAAACCAGAAATCCAGTGGGAAATACCATCCACTTACTCGAACTCAAAAACAGGTGAGATTGTCAAGCCCCGACCCCAGGAAGGGGAGGGGCTTTATAGGAGCAGAAATCCAGGCGTCTCCTTCCATCTACCAGCATTCCGTCACAAGGGATTCTGGGACATGTAGTCCGCTGTGCGCCATTTGCCAATAGACCTGGTAACATGCATACAAGGGAAAAGAGCCTTAACTGTAGGTGCAGGGAAACCCATCTTTCCTGATCTACGCTGAAGAATCGCGACATTAACATGGAGAAAACAAGTTTTGGGACCCCCTTTTTTCCTCAGCCCCCGCTTGGCGAATCACCCCGAAACTTTCAGGATAGGAGCTGACTGGAGCGCCCCACAAGTTTTGAAAATTTCGCGAAGATTTGTCATCCGGCGCCAAAGTTTTTTTTTTTTTATTTTCTATTTTTTTATTGAGCAGAGCCAAATAGAAAAAAAAGACATGACTTCAAAGCATACAAGCAATCCATCTGAGACTATCAACAAAAAGCATCCCAGACCTTTAAGAACTTCTTTGTTGCCCCCACCCGTTTAGCATAAGCTTCCTCGAAGCATTTTGTTCGATTTATTTTACAAATCCATTGCTCAAATAGTGGTATCGTCTCGGATTTCCAATTTTGTAAAATCAATGAACGAGCAACTAACATTATAATTACAAGGAAATGAGCATGAGAATCTGAAAAAAGCATATCCTTAGTACTTATGCCAAACATAACGATTTCTGGAGAAGGTTTACACAATTGTCCTGTCGCTACACTAAAATAAGAAAATATTTGTTCCCAGAAAACACATAACTTTGGACAAGAGTAAAAAATATGATACCATCCGCCACCTACTGAGGAATCACAACGAAAACATTTATTTGGTACCTCTGGATAGATTTTGTTTAAGGTTTCAGGAGTATAATAAAGCATCCAGTTTGCCAAGAATGCCATTCTTTTATAATTGGCAGCACGCAAAGCCTTATTACCAAAAATTGAAATTCTTTGCCAATCTTGGAAGGAAAAAACACATTTTGTATTGATTTTAATTTTTTCCAAAATCTTAGATACCAGAGGGGATTCATCCTGATGATTCAATATACGATACCAATTACCTACGCCGGTTAGTCTTGCGACATAAAGTGCCGAAGCAATATTATTGGGAGGGGTACCGAGGACTATATTATATTTTTTTGAAAAGTTAATTATTTGAATATATTCAAAAAAAGAAAGTCTATTCGAGCCAGAGGATCTCGCCTGGGCTTCTTCCCAAGTAATTGTCCTCCCTTGAATGCCTAATTTACTCAGAATCCCCAATCCGGATTCATTCCACTTTCTTATTTGTGTCGAATGCATATATAATCCTAACTCGCGGCACTCAATCAAATTAAGTGAAAAGTAACCAGAAAAACCTCTTTGTTTAAAAAACAAACAAAAACTTTTAGAAAAATCAATTAGAGTCTTATAACGGGTTTTTTTGGGCAATTTTGAAGTTTATTGAAGTCTTTAAACTAAAAAAAAAGTTGTCGAGCGAATAGGGTTTGGATAGAATACATGTCATGTAGTCACATAGTGCCGCTTCGTAATATAAACGAATATTCGGTAAAGAAAGTCCTCCCATACTAATATCAAGTTGTAAAATTGGAAGCTGAACTCTAGGATTCTTTTTGTTCCATATAAAACTTCTAATCATAGTATCGATTTGTTTAAAGAAACTAACGTTAAGTTTAATCGGGACATTAATAAATAAAAAAAAACAAGAGAGGTAGAATAGACATTTTAATTAAAGCTATTCGACCCACCAAAGAGGAAGATTGGACCATTTAGCCAGAAGATTAGCGATCTTATCGCAGGTTGCTTCATAATTATTTTTTAATAAATCTCTGTAGTGTGTTGTAACGAAAATCCCTAAATATCTAACTGGATCGATTTTCAACGCCTGGCATTTTAATTCTTCCGGTAGACAATCCACCCCCGTATTTAACATCAAAATCTCAGTTTTAGTGGTATTTATTTTATACCCTCCGATTTGTTCGAACTTTTGAAATTCTGCGAGAGTAGATTGAATATTTAATTTTTCCGGATCTAAATAAAGAATAGCGTCGTCTGAGAAAAGTTTTATTTTAGTCATCCCTGCAATAGGGGCTCTAATATTCCTATTTGAACGTAAACTAATTGCTAAGGGTTCTATAAAAAAAGTAAACAAGAGAGGTGACAAGGGGCATCCCAGCCTAGTTCCACGATTAATTTTAACCGTGCCTGCTTCACCCCCATTGATTAGAATCAGTGCCTGAGCTTCAGAGTAAATATTTGTAATCATCGTTATCATAGATGATGGAAAGCCAAACCTTAAAAGTGCAAAAAAGAAAGAGTCCCAATTAACCAAATCGAAGGCCTTTTCAGCATCCACCATCGCTATGCAAGCAGAAGTCTTATTGCTATTGAAATAATCGAGAGCTTGAATCAAAAAGCGGGTATTAGTTGACATCATTCTTCCCGCAATGAACCCTGTTTGATCGCCATGAATCACTTCCTTGGTTGCCGGGGTCAAGCGCCGGGCCCAAATCTTCATAAAAAATTTATAATCTGCATTCAGTAAACTAATTGGACGGTAAGAGTTAACATTATTAGATGGTTTACCCTTTTTTACGAAACTAACAACTATAGCTTTTTTAAATTCTGAAGGAATTACGCCCCCCCCATTTTTATATAATCAAACAACTTAGCCAGAAAAGGAGTTAACTCTTTCCAGAAAGTTTTAAAAAATTCATTGGGGAGTCCATCCTCACCACACGCTTTAGCTGACGCCGAAGATTTTATGACTTTCTCAATGTCAGCTGCGGTTATTTGCATTTGAAGTGTTGACACCAAGCTATCAGATAATTTGGGAACAAGAAGAGACTCAAAATAGCTCTCAATCAGCTCTTTATTTATTGGTTTATTAATGGTTTAAATTTGTTGATAATGATCAACAAATATGCGAGCAATCTCCGCTCTATCAGTGGTTCTTAAGTGTGTTTGGTAATCTAATATTTCGCTAATGCATGCAGATTCTTTACGAGCTCTTGTAGAACAGGCAAGCATCTTCCCCACCATTTGACTTTCCTCATAAACTTTCTGTTGGTAAGTCTGAGAGCAGTTAATTTCTTCCAAAACAAAGAAATCCCTTAACTCCTTCCTTGCTTGATCCAACCTAGAATAATTTAAAGTGCCGCCTGCATTAGCAGCATCAATTATTCACTGTTGAAGTTGTGCTATCTTATCTCGATGTTCCTTAGATTTAATAACCATAATAGCGATCATCTTTCCTCGTGCTGAAGCTTTGAACCCCCCCCCCCAAACAGAAAAAATTTCAGCTGTTCCTTCATTTATTAAAAAGTATTCATTTATCCAAACTCGAAATTTACTAATCCAGACTGGGTCCTGTAGCAGAAGACGGTCCAACTGCCACTTGGACCTGCCTCTCCCAGCCAGATCCAGTTTGACATCTACTAAAACATAAGAGTGATAGGAGAATGCATTGGGGCCTATACTTGCATCTTTGAAATTAAAAGTGGGAGACATTAGTAAGAAGTCTATGCGTGATGCGCTTTTATACTTACGAGAGAAACAAGTATACTCCAGAGTGGCAGGATTTAAAACCCGCCAGGGATCGATTAAATGAAGATCTTGAATCAGAGCGTCCAAAAGCTTCTTTGTTTTGGGTTTTAATTGTTTTTTCCCTCTGTTAGAGGTATCGAGCTTTAAATTCTGAATATAATTAAAGTCCCCGCCTAGAACTATTCGACCCGGAGCCCCCGTCAATAATTTATAAAGTGTGGATAATGCAGTGTCGTCATCAAAAATTGACCCATAATAGTTTACAAAATTTAGAATCTGATTATTAAGTGAAACTTTACCCTGAGCCATCTCCCAAGGGGATCTCTTTGTTCATGATGAAAAACCCAATCAAAATCACGAGAGAAATAGATCGCTACCCCTCGCATAGCAACTCCAGCAGAAGCAAAAAAGGCCCTCGAAAATATTCCTGGAATAAAATAATTAGGAGTATTAGTTTTTAAATGAGTTTCCTGTAGATAAAGAATTTGGGGTTTTAAGGTAACTAGCCATCTAATCAAACCTCCGTATTTACATTTATTCAGAATGCCATTAACGTTAATTGACACAACTCAACAATTGCTAGCTGGAATCATTTTTGTTTTTTGTAGAAAATAAATAAATCGGAGAACATTCTAATCTACCAAGAATTACCAGTATAGTCCCTAACATAATATCCCAAAGCATCTGCTCATAATTCTTTTAGAACCCTTCTCCCCACTAACTCCCCCCACCCAATACAAACCCTCCCTAAACCCACCAGGAATTATGGCATTACCCGCTGTCCATAATTCCCTCCCCCTGAACATATATTGGTGCCCTGATATTGCACCACCCAGTGAACTCACCACCCCCCGCGAGAGAAAGAAAGAAAGGAAAAAAAAAAAAGGCAGGCCCCAAAGACCAGAAACCAGAAGAAACGAAGAAAACCAACTAACAATACAGTCAATATAACTTAGTAGCAGCCAAACTATATGACAAATATACTGATACTACACGGTAATTGTTTTAAGCAGTTCCTGAGCTTCATCTAGGCGAGTGAACAGATGGAATTTGCCATGTACGAGGACTTTGAGCTTCGATTATTGAGCAATAGAGGCTTGAGCCCCTTGAGCCTTGAACAAAAATAAAAGCTTGACAAACTCCTTTCGTCTTTTTGCAGCCGTTACAGACATGTCTGAAAAGATTCTACATCTTCCTCCATTTTCCGTTTCGAATTGACGAGCCTGAATTGCTGCCGAGAGAATTTTTTCCCTTTATTCGAAAATCGGCAAAATTCACGAGGATAGTACTAGGAAATTTTGCGTTAGGTGGAAGGTAAGCAGGAACTCGATGAGCCCTGGTCAAAGTTAAGTCGCCAGCAAAATTTGGAAGCACAGTTTTTTTTATAAACATCTCTATCCATTGGATAGTATTGGTCCCTTCAAGCCGTTCAGGAACACCAACTATCCGTAGATTGTTACGCCGAGAAAAATTCTCCAATTCCTCAATTTTGTCCTCCAAAATCGATTTTTTCTGTAGCATTACTTCAACTTGCTGGAGGACAGCCACCATTTGATCTTCCAAAGTGGAAATCCTTGATTCAGCTTCAAGGAATCTAGCCGGGAGACTCGATACCGCTACTTCAATTTTTTCCAGACGCCGATGAATAGCCTCAGTTTCGACAAGATGGATTTTCTTCATACCCCGAATTTCCTCCAAAATCAGATTCAGCATAGTTTTAATATCCATCTGACATGCAAATTCCTTTTCTTCCTGAATTGCCAACAGAGATTTTTGAGACTCTGCCTGTAGATCATTTTCTTGCGGATTAGATGTAGAAGCAGCTAAATCTGAGCCCAGTATCAAAGAAGAGGGTTGCCTATTGGCGGGCCCCTGAGACAGATCTGACCTGGCTGGCCCATTTATCATGTCTATCTCATTGGCCTGATACTGATACTGATTCTGATCAAGATCTTGTGGCAGTATTGAGGGATTAGAAGGAGATTGTATAATTTTCATGATTCCAGAATAAGGGGAAGAGGGGGGCACCGGGAGTAGACTCGCGGCGGATACTGTCATCATAGTCTCACAGTTTTGAGGTATGCTCCCATCCTTCGCCAATGAAGCTTTTGCCTGATTCATAGATAGAAGAGAAATTTCTTGGGCTGAGATAATATCATCCCCAGAAGGCTCGCTCGTTGATGCCTGTGTAGCCGGTACTAGCTCTTGCCTAATGTCTAGCGAGCTTTTTGAAATACTCGGAGAAACTGGTTTTTTTTTAAAAAGAGGAAATTCTTTGGAATTTTCCACTAGCCTTTTGGGCTGTATCTCAACAATTCCTGGAGGAGCTTTACCATCTTTTTCCGAGGCCATCGGCATTCTTATAAGATTCAGAGGAGAATCCTCTAGCCCCGAGCTTTGTGAGCTAAACGAGGACTCAGGTTGTTGATGTTTATTACTCCCCTTAAAATTAGTTGATTTGACTTTCAACGAACGTGTCTTAATTTTAGCCGTCAAAATAGCCTCTGCTTTAGCAGCTGCAGTTGCCATTTTATGTTGTTTTCTGAGCATACTCCGCCTTGAACTAACAAAACCCCCAGAGGGAAAAAAAAAAATGGAGGGAACACAAGCCCACGTCTGAACAGACTATACAATTAAAGTTTTTCTTAAATAAAAAAAAAAGATGCCTCTGGTTTAATTTTCCTCAGTTTTGGCCCAGTATAAAACTAGGAACCTTAATAATGTTGCCAAGTCTCGTACATATATGTTTATCCAGCTTTTTACGCGCCTCCTTCAGTAAGTCCACTAGCCTGATCAGAAAGCCTCCAGATTACTTGAATCCAGCATAACGCCACAAACAATAGAAATCTAAGACCGGAGCACCAAACCGCCTCCACATGATAGAAGGGAAAGGGAAAACACACCCATTCTAATGTTTTCAGCTAACTCACAGTCACTTGTAACGTTGCCCCCAGACTAAATTGGCTGGAGCTGGTGGAAACATAGGACCCCCAACATGACACTAGGCATATCCCTCAATGCATATCTGAATATTTGTTTCCATGACGAGTTTTGTTCAGAGATTATCCAAGCTGCCCCTTTCTTTCCCTTCTTCTCCCTTCTTTCCCTTATCATTTCAATCTTCAGTCTTGTTTAATCTCACGTGCAGCCAACTGTTATGTTTAAATGGGCCATAAATCACCAACCTTGCCGCCAGAATGCCTCTAGTTGCTCTCACATAACCGAGAAACTTATTTCCCTTTCCCGACCACAATAAGAATTAAGTAACAGCCACTTGTTCTTGAAAGCTGCAAGATGCTTTCCGTCTCTGATGGGCTCCAGGGATTCTCTTAAAAGCTGCAAGTGATGTAAACTCGTGCTGGAAAGCCCTCTGTATTCCGAAAAAATAACTTCAGCAGCTGAACATTAATCACCGAGACCTCGGCTGCCAGACGTTCCCTTTCGCGCTCAGCTCCCAGAAATTTTCAGCAAGCATAGATCACCTTGGCAGTGTAGCGTTATTCACCACGCTCATCGCCATTCCTTCTCCTCGGTTTCTCCCACGAGGAGCGGAGTCACACACCTGACTAAGGAGAGGCGGGGATCTCCATAGCCAACAGCTTGTCCCGGCCCCAAAGTTATTGGGAAATCAAAAACACTTTTCCTATGGAAACTAGGTCCTAACTATAACTATCTACTGGCGACCGCCAGTAGATAATATACATATATATATATATGTATATTATATACTAACTATAACTATCTACTGGCGGTCGCCAGTAGATAGTTATAGTTAGGACCGTGTTTCCATAGGAAATCCGCAACATTCTATTTGGAATAACTTTGGCGCCGATTGACGAATCCTCGCGAAATTCTCAAAATAGGTGGGGCGCTCCGCTCCGCACCTTCCCTGAAAGTCTCGGGGGGATTTCTCAAGTGGGGGCTGAGAAAAAGGGGGGTCCCAAAACACGTTTTCCCCATGCATTTTTCCATAGGACCTTTAGTCCGAGCTACAGCCCGAACGGCTGAACAGAATTACTTGAAATTTGGCAGAGAGGTAGCCCTCAGGTCAGGGATGTGCCTTTTGAAGGTCTCGTGTAAATCTGTTCAGTATTTCCTGAGAAAATAGCATTTAAATCAATATATAAATCTATAGGCGCGCTCCGAGCGCGTACCGTAAGCTTACCGTACGCGCACGCCGCCGTGCGCGAGCGCGATTCTGATTGGTTGTTAGATCTTAGTAAACATTCGAATCGGTCGAAACCAGGAAGTGTCGGCCGCCATTTTGTCTCTCGCAGTCTGAGGGGGTGAAAAACAAAGGTGGAGAACGTGAAAAGGGGGCAGGGTGGAAAGTTCCTGACCCCCTAGCCTTTGTCAGGGGGTCCCAGAAGGACCCCCAAGGGCAAAAATTAATTGCCCTTGGGAAAAATCGCGGAATGCGTGTAGCGTACGCGCACGGCGTAAACGGAAAAATTCCGCAAACTTCGCGTAACGATTCCGCGACTACGCGTACCGTGCGCGCAGGGCAAAAAAAAAACAAAACATAACTTAGCATTTAACAAAACGTACAAATTCACTGAAAAAACCATAGGTTTCACACACGTTATAGTTAGGAATTAGCATTTAAAAAACCTTGCAAATTCACTTAAAAAACCATAGGTTTCACACATGTTATAGTTAGTAGGACATTTCACTCGTGAAAAACCAATGAAATTCCCCCGTTATAGTTAGTGCAGGCAACTATAACTCACGCGACCGCAATCCTCTGCTGATGACGTCAGATATTACATCACTGATGACATATGTGTTTTTCTGCAAAAAAAATATTTGTAATATATGTATAGCTAAAAATTAATGGAAGAAGACATGGGTAAATAAGTGTCTAAATACAGTGATGTAATATCTGACGTCATCAGCAGAGGATTGCGGTCGCGTGAGTTATAGTTGCCTGCACTAA
The DNA here is from genome assembly GCF_964204655.1 of Triturus cristatus. Taxonomy (NCBI): domain Eukaryota; kingdom Metazoa; phylum Chordata; class Amphibia; order Caudata; family Salamandridae; genus Triturus; species Triturus cristatus. The sequence continues at coordinate 922,067,681 of NC_140579.1, forward strand.
CTATAACGGGGGAATTTCATTGGTTTTTCACGAGTGAAATGTCCTACTAACTATAACATGTGTGAAACCTATGGTTTTTTAAGTGAATATATATATATATAAATATATATATATATATATATTCACTGAAAAAAACAAAGGTTTCAGGGGCGTTATAGTTAGGAATTGGCATTTAAAAAACCTTAGAAATTCACTAAAAAAATCATAGGTTTCAGGGGCGTTATAGTTAGCTGGACATTTCCCTCGTACAAAACCCTAGAAATTCCCCTGTTATAGTTAGTTCAGCTAACTATAACTCGCGCCCCCGCAATGCACTGCTGATGACGTCACATATTACATCAATAATGACATGGTCAGTGACATCACTGATGACATCATCCAGTGAATGTGTGTTTTTCTGAAAAGTTTAAATATGTTTTATATATTTATAGTGAAAGGTCTATGGAAGAATGAGTGGGTGTATAAGTGTGTGAATGGGTGATTTTCTAGGTGCATAACTGACTCTATAAGTGAGTCAATAAATGTATCTTACTGCAGACTAGTGACTCAACTGTGTGAATGTCTGTATGTGTCTGTGTGTTGGTGTATAAGTGGCTGCATGGTTTTGTGAATAGCTATATGAGTGTCTATATGGGTTATTGATTGGTTGTCTGAGTATCTGTATGGGTGCCTGAGTGTTTGTGTGGGTAGGGTGTGTGTGCTTTAGTAGATGTGCATAGATGTGTGAGTGGGTGATTCAGTGGGTACATGGTTTTAAGAGTGCATCTGTGATGGACTGTATGGTTCGGTGACTGTATGTAAGGGTGTGTTAGTGATTGATTGTATATCTCAGTTGTACATGTGTCAGTAACTACATATGTGAAATGCAGTGTATATGTGTGTAAGAGTATATAACTATTTATATGTGAGAGTGTGTGATTTTGGGAGTGGCTGTATGGATGAGTGTGTGCTTGTATCAGTAATTGTATAAGAGCATCAGAATTTGTTAGTATTTTTATGAGTAAGTGAACTTGAATGTGTTTAACTGTATAGGTGAGTAAATTGGACTGTAATTAATTATTTGCATGACTGACTAGGTGTGTCAGTACCTCAATGGATGATTGGAGGTGTGTGAGTGTCTAGGTGTATAAATGCATATGATTGTCCTGTACTGAGTGACTGTAAGTATGAGTGACTGTAGGAAGGTGGATATCTGACTATGGTTACCCCAAAATTTTTGCCTAGTGTCTAGCTGGTTTTTCGACTTAGTTGGCCTGAGATCCTGCTATTCAGGATCTCAGCCTGGCTGTTCTCTCTTTAAAATGGACTCCATGTACCCTAGGTACATACCCAATTGGTTGGATCACCCTGTCAGCCCCTGTACCAGTGTACACTAGGTACCCAGGGCATTGGTGTACCCAAGGCCTGCCAGGGGCTGAGGCATGTATTATGCCACCCCAGGCTTGGCCTAACAATTTGACACAACTGGCTGATCACTCAGCTGGGGTAAGTTGGTGTAGCCACCTCTTACTTAGGTGTAGTATACCTATACCTAACCTTAAATGGGACACCTGGTAACCTATAAGTCACTCCTATGGCAGGCCTTAACAATCCTGAAGGCAGAGTGCTTGGTTCCATGTGAGATGGTGCTCTGGCATGAGCTGAGCCTGTCTGCAGTGGTCGGAACAACTTCCTTCTACTGTTTCCAGATATCGTCATACCATATACTCTTAAGTGCATTATGAACCTCGCGGTTAAATGCTATCTTTGGTTTGGCTTTATCAAAACATGTCGAGTAAGGTGTCATACGAATTGGAATACTAACCCCTCGCCAATTCTGGCGACGGGGTTAGCATTCCACCCTTCTAGAGGGACACGACATGTACAGTACCTGAAACCCGGGTAAAATCAGACATAGCCTCAGCTCCACAAAATGGATGCTGCCACCACAGACACAAGTCTGCCCACCTACTGCTGGGAGTCCTTCCACACCATAAGGGTTGCTTGGCATGGTACAAGGTGATCACTTTAACTAGTGAGCATCATATACCAGGCCAACTTCTCACAGTGACTGTACAGGTGAGTGAGTGGAGGTGTATGTAGACCTAAGAGTCAATGAGTGGGTATGTAGTTATTGGTATTGGAGTATCTATGGTTTTCAAAATGTCCGTCTGAAATTTTGAGTCGGTGTATCAAAGGTTATATTAGGGTGTGAGAAGATGCACTAATTTATCACACGGATGACGTCATCAGTGATGTCATCAGTGATGTCATTTGAGATGTCATCAGTGATGTCATCAGGGATGTCACTGACCATGTTATGAGTGATGTAATATGTGACGTCATCAGCAGTGCATTGCGGGGGCGCGAGTTATAGTTAGCTGAACTAACTATAAATGGGGAATTTCTAGGGTTTGTACGAGGGAAATGTCCAGCTAACTATAACGCCCCTGAAACCTATGGTTTTTTTAGTGAATTTCTAAGGTTTTTTAAATGCCAATTCCTAACTATAACGCCCCTGAAACCTTTGGTTTTTTCAGTGAATTTCAAAGGTTTTTTAAATGCCAATTCCTAACTATAACGTGCATGAAACCTATGGTATTTTCAGTGAATTTCAAAGGTTTTTTAAATGCTAATTCCTATCTATAGCTTATCTCTAAAGATATCATGTTTAATGATTTTCATTGGATTTCTATATTTTTCAAATTCAGTGTGTCAATTTCATTAATTATGTTTTTTTGAAATTCTTTTTTATCACCATTTTTAAAATTTATTTTTTTAATTAATTCTTTTAAAAATTAAAAAATATTATTTGTTTTTATTGGGTTTTTCAAACATATTTTTTTATATTTTTAAAAAGATTTCTTTAACTATATGTTCAAAACTTTATATTATATATATTTTTCCCATGTTTTTAGATCCGCGCACCCTATGAGCACCGTTCTCGATCCCTACGCGTTAGCATCCGCGCATGGTATGCGTTAGGTACGTGTTTAGTGTGCAATCGCTACGCGACAGGTACGCGACTCCCAGCCTATACGCGACATGTTCGATGTACGTAACGCGACGTTTACGCGCTTCCGCGATGCGTCATCTGCGTCTATGACGCGGTAGGTGCACGTATCCCGCGAAATAATTAACATTTAAAAAAACATATATATATATGTATTTCATGTGAATATTAATTGAAGACAAACTCTAAACTAGTCTTAAAACTAATATATTTTTACATCTAATCCTATAATTTTTTTAAATTCAATTTCGCGGATGCACGCTGGATGCGTGCTGCGTATGCGCAGGGTGCGCGGATCCCATGTGACCTGCAAAAAAAGAGATTTGATTTGTTCATTACACTTCAGTTCAGTCATACTTTATTCGATGATTAAAAAACACCATAAAAGCACATATATACAAACTGTTAAAATACAATTAAAACATTATCAGAACCCTGAGATTACATACAAAGTTAAGAAAGAGGCTAAAAAAAAACCAATTCCTTGTGATGATGACAATCAGGCTTGCCCTCTAGTTACCCTCAATTGCACCGCAACTTTAATGAAGTTCATAATACAACATAATGTCAAGGGGTCAACCGCTTTTTGTAAAAAAATTAGAGCCTCTTTAGCATGTGTTAATTTGGCTTGCTTTAAAATTCCTACCAAAAATCTGCGCCTAGGCATTGAATAAAAAGAGCATAGGAGTACAAAATGAAGGGTGTCCTGCGGAGACCTGTTGTCGCAGCCGCAGGCACCCTTCTGCTCAATTGGGAGTATAAAACCTGGTGGATCAGCCAGTATATAAGGTAAGAGGTTGAGCCTAAAACGGGACATTAGAAATCTATCCTGTGCGTTATGCATGAGATAAAGGTACGGCTCCATTCCCTCGGTATTTTTTACAAAGCTATAAGCACTCACAGTACATTTGGTCCCTTCAACCTCTGCTCTGTGTGTAGTTCTCTGGGCCAAAAAAGATCTCTTAATAGACAGCTTATCTTGAGATACAATCATTGTAGGATTTGAAAAAAGGTCCTTATGACCAAGGCTTTCCAAGCTAGACATTACATATTTCAGCCATGGTATACTCATGCTTTTATCCCTTCCCATGCAGTCACTTAAAATTTGTCTGCTCAAAGTCGCCTCAGGATTTGACCAGATTTTTAGCCATGCCAAAATAGGTCTAAATTTAACCAAATCCTCTAAATATGGCCTCCCTAGTTCTCTATGGGCTACCTCGGCTGGGGTGCTCTGCGGTATTTTCAAGAGTGACCGGAAACATTTATTTTCCTCCCGCTGTAGTTGCTGAATGTTCACAAAGCCCCATACTTCAGCACCATAGGTGGCCTTGGAACAACAAATGGAACCATAAAGATTCATTGTTTGTTCGGGGGACCATCGGCCAACTCTCCGCCCATAGCCTGCGATAGCACCATTGGAGGATATCAATTTACAGCAACGTTCCTCCACCAGGGACTTAAATTTTAAGGAGCCATCAAATAATAAGCCCAAATACGAAAAAGACTGTACCTTTTCTAGTGTGTGGCTTCCTATCTTGTAAGAAAAGCTGGTACAAGGTTTATTGCCTGCCAACATCACATATGATTTACCCAAATTGACCGATAGGTCTAAAATTTCCATAAACTTTACAAATCCATCTATTAAAATCTGAAGACTCTTTGGGGTACGTGCGAGTAGGACCGCGTCATCCGCGTATAAAAGTATTGGGATGGGACGCGATCCTACGCTTGGGCAATCAGTTTTTAACTTAATCAAGGACTGCTCCAAATTGTTGATATAGAGTGAGAATAAAAAGGGGGCAAGAATACAACCTTGCCTCACCCCGCTAGTACATGGAAAAGATTCAGTCAGCCCCCCGTCCATGTTATAGCGTACCATCGCAGTGGTGTCCCTATGTAACTCCCTCAAAATGTTAATCAATCCCAGGTCTATCCCCAAACGAGTCATCATAGCCCAAAGTTTATCCCTATTCACGTGGTGAAAGGCGGCTGCCAAGTCCATAAACCCCAGGTAAATGGCTTCATTACTAGCTTTGGTATATTTCGCTAACAGCATGTACAAATTCAAGCATTGGTCACTTGTAGATCTCCCTATTCTAAAACCATACTGTATGTTTGAAATAATATTGTTCTCCTCAGTCCACTCGGTGAGGCGATTAAGGATTACCCGGCACAGTATCTTAGCTGGCACATCAATCAGTGAAATTGGTCGACAACATTGTGGATTGTCCCTGTCCCTCTTTTTAAAAATTGGGACAATTATGGCTGTAGACCAAGTTCGGGGTAAGCCACACCTAATGGCAGCATTTATCACTCTAGTGAGTATTGGGGCCCATAGCTCAACATTACTCAAGAACAGATCCGGTGGAATCCCATCGGGACCGGGGCCCTTGTTTTTTGTCAAACCCTCAATTCCCACAATGATTTCATTTAGAGTAAAATCTGCTGCCTGCCCCTGTTTTACTGCCTCCCCCTCCTCTGGGTCAGATACTATTCTGTGATTATAAAGACCCTTAAAATATGTAAGCCACTGGTCCGGGAGAATATTTGTCCCAATCTCTGGGACATTACTGCCCTGGAAACATGGTTTGTTAATTATTCTCCAGAACTCAGTGATATCCCTCCTTTCTGCAGCCTCCCTTAAGTCAGTCCATGCTTCTCCCTGGAGAACTACTTTCCTTCTCTTGATCTCCTTGTTATATGTGAGTCTACACTGGGCTACTTTTTGTTTGTCCCTTGGCCTTTTTTTAAGGCTACACTTAAGTTCCCTTAGGGCACGTGAACAGTCTCTATCAAACCATCTCGGGCAGTTATTTTTCCTTATTGGACCACTTGATTTTAAAAGCCCGTCTACCAGGCTAGTTATTTGGCCAAATGCATCTAGTAACGGTAGCCCCTCTACTGTTAGATCAAGGCACTCATCAATGGGAATTTTCCCTATATCCATAAGAGTTTTATAGAAGTTTTGGCCATCTATTTTTGACCACCTAAGTCGCTTCCCCTGGTCTGTTACCCTCTGAGAGGTGCCACGCGGCTGTTCCCTCCTGTGCTGAGTCAGGTGAAAAAGCTTCATTACCACAGGATTGTGGTCGCTAAATGGACTCCACTCAATCCCTACAGATATAATCCTATTTTTTAGGAAGCTGGATTACAATGTAGTCAATAAATGACGAGCACCCTCGCCCCTTAAACGTGGGGGGGAGCATCCCGTCCTTCTCCGTGTCCATCATGTTCATCGTATGCACCAAATCATAGGTGTCTAAAAGTTTGCTAAAGGCCATGCCTTCTTGTGTGTGGTCAAAGTGGGGTCCATTCTTCACTGGGCAATGTGACCATTCAACATCAGTGGGAAGTAAAGCTGGGCATAGATGGCAATTAAAGTCGCCCATGATTAAAATAGTTGGAGCTGGTACCCCCTTACTAGCTTCCAGCTCTTGATTTAGACTATAATCCAATTCCTGAAGGAATGGGTTATTTTCTCCTGTTATCCCCGTATTATAAATATTAGAAACAATCAGCCTTAGCCCTTTACCCTTATACCACACGGCCTGAAAATTCAGTGAAGACCAGGTCGTACTTGTCCATGTGCCTTGAAGGTTTAAGTCTACATATATGGACAAACCTCCCCTAGCTCTGCCTGATCTTGATTTTCGTGCTGGAATGAAAAAACATTTATACCCTGGCATGTGGAAGAGACTATTATCAACCACCCAAGTCTCCTGTAAGCTGATTATTTGGTACCGGGTTATGTACTGCCGCCACTCGTCGTTATTAAATTTATTCGCCAGTCCGGCTATGTTCCAGGAGATAAATTGTAAGCCTTCCTCGGGTTTGTGTGTGCCTACTGTGCCATCAGGGGTAGATATTGTATTAGACAATCCTTCCATGATTCCTGTGTGCCCTAATTCTAGCCCACTGCCCGATGGTATTTGGTCATTTCCTATGTCCCTTATCTCACTTATATCTGGGATATCTCCCCCATTTGATCTAGTTATGTGTGCTGAGGTTTTTACTATGCTCTCCCTCCTGCATTTTCGTGATATATCAACCTCCTCCATAGGCCCAGGGGCTTGAGGGGCATTGTTTTGTAGTGTATCTATCCCTACCTCTTGCATTTCCTCAAGGTTCATATTCCTTCCTTCTCTTCTTTGGCAAGCATCTACTGGAAGTGGGGGGCTAATAAGTCAATCATTCTCCTCTAGCGATGCCAGGGGGCTAAACCTATTTCTCCAACTTGGTGGTCCAGGGTTCCACAATCTAGGACCATCACAAGCGTACCCTTGGACCCTATGTGAATTAAATCTGTCCATGAATCTCCCAGATTGGGTTGAATCATCATGAGGTACTGAGTATCTGGGGTAGAAATATCCCAGTGGCAGTGATTTTATGCGGCTGGTCTGGTTAACTGTCCCACATGCCTTAATATGTTCCACTACTCCCTTGTCCCTAAAATTGACTATTATGCAATTGCCTACAATGTCTTTGCGTCTAGTGCCTACCCAATTTACCCTTCTGACATGTAATATTTCCCCATTTCCCTTTTCATTTCCAGTCAATGGTTTATTATTATTCAACCAATGTGTGACCTTGTTATGTAGTTCCAGATGTGTCTCGTTCTGGTCCCTTTTTATTTCAGGTGCTCCTGCAAGAACTACTACGTAGGGCCACGCTTCCGGTGGTAAATTGATTGTGGGCAGAGCATTAGACGATGTCATAGGGACATCAGAGTCAGACTGAATTATTGATTGCTCCTTTGGGATTAAGGGCTGTTTTGTTAATTGTGGTAGTGGTAACAATTGCTCAGATGAGCCCTGACCTATCTGTGGTACCCTTGCACTTGGGATCGTGACTCTACCCTTTTGCACTGGGTGACCTAATGCGTCGGGGGTCTGTCTCCCTTAGGATTGCCCATCATTCAGCCCCATCGGCTGTATAGCCATCTGTGGGCCTGTAATGAGGTCAGGGGTAACTATGATGTTGTGCGACTCCACTGTTGTTCCCAGAGTCCTACCCCTGTTTTTTTACCTCATTCAAGATTTTATCTAACCTACTGGCCAATGGTTTTATTTGGTTTACTATAAATAATTCTAGGTGAGTTTGTATATCTAACACTATTTGAGTCGCCCATATGGGCGGGACTGATACCTGCGACACCTTGTCCGCCCACCCCTCCCTTGATCTTCTTCTTATTTTACTTTGAGGGTTACGAACTCTACTTTTCATCTCTTTCGGCTTTTTTGGGCAAGTGTTCCGTTTCCTATTTCTTAGGGGTGGATTACTAGAGACCGCTACCCCCATATTTAGCCCGGTATCCGACTGCGCACAAGGAAGATCTTGTTCCAAATTTTCTAACGAGCAGAAAGGTGAAATAACCATAGCTTCACTTGCTGGCCCTAACATTGAGACAGATGACTCCGATAGTGGAATTAGGGACAAGCATCTCTCTGTGCGTTCAATCTCGCATGATACCGCCCCAATTGCTTTCTGCAACATGCGATCAATTGCCGTTGGCTTTGAGACTGGAGGTGGGTCTATGCTTATATCTGGCAATTGTGCCTGTCGCAGGGAGGGTGAATTTGGTTTTGCTCTAGCCGAGCGTGTTTTAACCTTGCTAGCCATACTATTGACGCAAATGATCAAACAACAACAAAAAAAATATATCCTCAAGTCAGTAAACCACTTGCGTTTTTAGGTCCCAAGTTCCAATGAGCACAGTTAGATGTCCTCCTCCTTTTACACAAACGATGTTAATATTGTGGCCCCTACTTGATGAAACAGCCACGAGAAGGGGCCCGGCTCGGCCTCCTTCGGTCCCTGACGGGCAAGGACGGGCCTGCCCTTGGCCCGGGCTTCGCCCGGGCGCTGCCCGCGCGCCTCCCGAGCTGCGGGAGGCTGCGAGCGTTTTTCAAGCGCCTCCGGGCGCGCTTAGCCGCGTCACTGCAGGTGACCGGCTGGGGCATCTGGGGGTTGGAGTTCCGCTGGCCGTTGCCCTCACGGCGTGGTAGGATATCCCCCTGCTGCTGCTAAGGTCGCGTCCCGCGCTGCGGGAGGCTGCAAGCGTTTTTCAAGTGCCTCCGGGCGCACTTAGCCGCGTCACTGCAGGTGACCGGTTGGGGCGTCTGGGGGTTGGAGTTCCGCTGGCCGTTGCCCTAACGGCGTGGTAGGATATCCCCCTGCTGCTGCCAAGGTCGCGTCGCGTCGCGTTCATTACACTTCCTCTTCTAAGTATTGAAAGGCCCCACCCAATTCAATCATTCTTCTTTGACCTTCTTTGGAGGAGCATCTCTTTGCAGAGAAGAAGATTGTTTTAGACTAAGTTTACACTTAGCTCTAACGTTTTTCAACTAAAAATGGCTTCAGGGCAGCAGGCATCACCTGCATCTCCTCATACATCTGAGGATGAATTTTTGGAGGAGGCACCACGCAAAGAACGTTTTTCTTCAGTGGTGTGGAATCTTTTTACTTTTCCCGAGGGGCAGAATAAGACCAATGCCACCTTGGTCACATGCAAGATTTGTAAAAGAGTGCTGTCGCGAGGGGATCCTAACAAGAAATACTCGTGCGGCACGGCTAGTATGATGAAGCACCTAAGGACCCTTCATCCAAACAATCTTGCACGAGAAGAGTGCAAACAAATGAGAAACACTCCTGCTCCTGCACCTTCCACCTCATCGCAGCCGAGCACTTCAAGAGTGCATCCATCAGCCCAAAATTCGGACATCCGTCCTCAATTTCAATTTTTAAAAGTGCTCTGCACTAAGTGCGATGCGACTTTGTGCTACGGTGAGCAGTCGATCGATCTGATCTGCCGCCGGCAAGAAAGTCACATTTGATGTTTTTTTTTTTTTAATTTATTGTTCCCTGAAGTTCATTGTTTGGTTCCTCCTGTTTTGTTTTTTGGTTTTTTTTGGAAGAAAACCCAATTTTTTTTTTTCATTGTTCAGAAACCCCCCAAAAAAATATAAGAGAAGAAAGAAGAAAAAAAAAAGTTCTTGTAAGAACTAACTTTCCTGGTTTAAAAAAAGAGCTAAATTTCTTTGTTAGTGTGTGAAAGTTTAGATGAATGTATGTGTAGTACGTAATTGACTGAATGAATGCATTAGTAGCATATGGTGAATGTATAAGTGCAGAACTATGAGGAAGTGCTGCAGCATCACACAGTAACCTCTTTAACTACAGTGTGCTGTAGTACTTCCGAAGCACAGGGATGCAACATATGCACATAAATATGTTGCAAATCTATGCTTCTCTCTGCACGGCTGCTTAAACTGCAGCCATGTGGTGACACAGGCACCCTTGCACCATAGTGCTAGGATATCTGTGTCATGTGCTGTTTGTTTTTGTGCAGGAAGACACACCTTCCTGCACAAAAACAATCAGTAAAGGCATTTTTCTCCTTCAATGTATGCTGAGCATTGTAGCATGCATTGAAGATATAAAAATGTGGAGAAATGAAAACAATTCTCCTTGTTGTGCTTTCCTACACCAATTTTAGAATGGTGCAGCATTCACACACATATCGAGATTTATGATTTCTGACAAATCTAGACATGTGTCTTGTTCTATGAGTACTCCGTGCAATCATGCACAACAACACTTATAGAACACCCTTTCAACGCAAACTGGTGTGCATAATGAGGTTGTATTTACATGGAGTATAAAAAGTGCACAGAGTGCCTTTTCCTCTCTTTGTAAATATGAAAGAGTGTCTTACGCAATAACTGTTACAAAAAGTGACATATTTCCAGAAGGTAAAGACAGAGTTTTGTCTGCAAAGATGTTCAAACAAGAATGATTGAAATGATTGCGGTCCTTCAATAGCTACAATGGGAAATATTATGAACACCTCAAATCTCTTTTTTCGCAGGTCACATGATATCTCATTATGGTCAGATTTTAAAACTACATAGGTATAAACAGAGTGTTTTTACAAACGTGTTTCAACTTTGTAGCTTCTTGCAGACCTCCTCATTCTGCATATTGAGACTTAGTTAAACTTACCTTCACAGTATTAGCAATAAAAAATGGTATACATTTTTTTCAGATTTTCATTGCAATCTAAATTCATATAAATTGCTTATTTTAAAATTTGGATCTGTGAAAGAAAAAGAAAAATTATAACATGTAAAAATAAATTTTTAACAACACAGCATAATTTCCACAAAGTAATTTGTTTGCCTTTTTTGCTGTTCTCAGAATATATTGAATTTCACTAGAAATAGTGATTTCAATTGTACTCATCACTTAACAGCGGGTAAAAAAAAAAAAATCTGAAAGATTGTTAAAAAAAAACCAACATGCTATTCTCAGTAAAATACCACAAGATACAAATCACAGATATATAAAATGCTTACGGCTAACAACATTTTATAAGTTTAACTTATAAAAACTGTAAATATTGCCGCATTAAAATATTCACCGAATCAATGACCACCAAAAAGTCCATAATTCAAAAATATACCTTTCCTTGAGGCCAAATGGTATTTTTGAACTCCTTCTTTATGTAAATTGTCCAATGGTAGTCCTATTAATTTATAATAATAAATTCCTCAGAGAGTGAATTATCTTCCTAAAACTTTGACTTTAAAAATATTAGGTAGGAATTTTGCAATTCCCTAGGCAAACGTTGTTTAAAAACCAACTGGGAATCATTACAAAGTGTCCAGCCTTTCTCACATTTTAGATAGGCAGTGTAATGTCCAGATTTGGTGGAAGGACCATCATGGAAAATTATTGCAATTGCTACAAAAGTCCTTCCTGATATTGATAGTTGTGCTGCTACAAATTGCTTTATTAAAGTATCCAATTTTCTTCCGTCAGCTGTACAACGTTGCATCATTAAAATTATGTATTTTCCATATTTTGTTAAGAATAATGTGGATAACATTTCTGATTTACATTGGCTACACTCCATGTTTTTAATTGCACCTTTAACTAATTTATTGAAAGACACTGATTTACAGTCTGGTAATGTTAAATACAGAAATCTCTCAGTGTCTACATTGGTGCTACATGTATACATGCAATTTTCACAATGATGTTCCCATTTTTAAGAAAGGCCAAAAATATTTTCTATTTCTACACCTTCATTTTTTCAAAAAAGGTAAGCATATACATTAAAAATTCCTGAGCATCTTGTTGGATATTTTGTGTAAATTGTGTAGAACCAGAACACACATCCAAAAGACTACGAACATCTGAAACAGATTGTATTTTACTTCTATCTGTTGACCATTTTTCATAAACAGAATGCAACAGAGAACAAAATCTTTTTTCCTGATTCTGCATAATTTGTTCTTGCAAACCTTCCAGATAAAAAACATTGACCACTACATTAGCATAGCAGTTGACACCAGAACTATTTTCAAACTGATAACCAACAATCTCTTCAACAGTGTCCAATTTCTTTTTACCTGCAATCACAACATTATCTTGTTCTTTTCCCTTCTTCACACCTTCAGAACAGATATTCTCTAACCTTCTTTTTCGACCAACCACACGCTTTTCAAATACAGGATATTGACCTAAATTTGGTGCATACGCCCTTCTTAACCTATTATACTCTTTTACACAGTTTGCATCTGCAGTAACCTTTGTCTCATCAAAATCAATCAAAAACAAACCAGATAATGTTCTGACTCGCGACAAAGAAACATATGCCATACCGTCTTTAAATACAGTAGATCCAATGTTCACCAATGCACTGTCTACACTTAATCCTTGAGATTTATGAATAGTCACTGCATATGCCAGAGAAAATGGAAATTGTTTCCTACGGACATATAAATCTTTAACAAGCAAAAAACGAACTGAACAACAACCAATTTCTTTAACTTCATCAATCTGATCAAATTGAATTTTTAAAAATTCAATTCCTTCTTTTTTCTGATAATTCACAAAATCCACCACTTTACCCATTGCACCATTAACTAAACCTTTCTCTACATCCAAATTACGCCTTAAACTTAAAATTACCCGACAGTTTACACACGCATATAGTGTCTTTTCTAAACCAGCAGTTTTAGATATTTTTTTTCTAAACAATCCAGTTTTGATCTCAACTTTTCCATCAAAATAATAGTGATTCCTTCATGCAGTATTTTATCGATGGCTTCCATTTTTACAATTTCTTCATTTTCCAGTTTCAATAATTCTTCGTTGAATATGGAACACTCACGCAGTGTTGGCATTAAGCAAATCACTGATTTATTTTTAGCAATTTCCACGTACACTTTTGCAGGAACTGCATTTTCATTTGGAAAGACATTGCAAAATAATCGACTCTCCAAAGCTTGTTTCCTTGTTTTGAAAGAATTCCAATTCTTATATCTTGAAGAATACTTCCATATTCAGCATCATTTGCCTGTCGCATATTTGTTGTCAGTTCTTTGTATTCAAAATGAGTCCAAATGTTCACATTACCAACACTGCCAAGAGACTTTCTAGTATCTTCATGGGCTAGTGTTTTAAATACCGGTTGTCCTTTTACCGGAGTCAGTTGCAGTAGATCTCCAAAAACTATGACGTGTTTTCCTCCAAATAACACGTCATACTCTGTTTTAAGAATTTGCTGCATTCTTAAATGCACAAAGGCAAGCATCAAGTTTGAGACCATGCTCACCTCATCAATAATGAGAAGTTTCATTTTCTTCAGGACTCTTGAAACTTCACAACAAGCTTCTCCAGATAGCTTGTGGTATTCCAATTTGTTCTCATGCTCTACTGGCAGCATTAGTAAACGATGTAAAGTAATTCCTTTAATGTTATGTGCTGCCAACCCAGTTGGAGCAGCGACAACACAAGACAAATGCGAATCAGTTGTTTTCTGTAGATAACTTGTAATTACTTTAATTAAGAAACTTTTTCCTGTTCCAGCTTGACCACTCACATACATTCGGATAGGTTGAAATTATGTACATGAGTACCCTCTCTTTTCATGCAGTAATCCATGGTCAATCTGCTCTTTCACTTGCTGATATATTTGTTTCTGTTCAACATTTAGTTGTTCTTCCAAGTTTCCTAACTGTATTGCATCTTCTTGAGCTTGATACATTGCTGTTTCCACCTCATTCATTGCAATCGCTGCTTCATTTTCAACAATTGGTTGTCTTAGTGGATCTTGACTCAGTGCAGCAGAACTTTGACTGTCTTGAGAACTGTCTCTAGCAATCTCAGCTGCAACTGTAGCTTCTTGATCAATTTCATCATTCACCATTTTGACATAATTTGCGAAAGCACTGCATTGTATGCTATCTTTAGAAGCATTAAATGAATCTTCATAGCTGGGAAAATCTCCAAGTAATTCCAGTTCTGAACGCCATGGTTTGAACATTTGCAAAAGGGCTAAATAGTAAAATTCCCTTTTGTCAGCAGTGTCGCAACTCAGTTTCCTGTGATTAATTAAATTTCCTTTCCTTTGTTTCACCAGACATCCTTCGGAACCAATAACTGCATATTTTCCATCGCTGATGTTCTCTGTAGTATTCCGTTTAAAAGTGTAGTTTTGCAGCACTTCATAGAGACACATGTTCTCAAGATGATGACTTCTATTTGGGTAGTATGTGTCCAACATATTCGTTTTCAAAATATTTGTACTTTCTGGTTCATTTTCTGCTAAATATTCAATTTCTTGAACAGATTTCAGTTCCCGATTTCGCATTCCTGCAAGACCTAGACTCACCCAAATGATTCTTCTACTTTTGGAATATAGACTTGCAGATGATAACCGATCTGAACATTCATATGCTCCAATTTCACGATGCGATAACATCTTCAAACTGAAACTGTATAATTTCTTACTTAGAGTCTTCACATGAGAAATCTCTTCCCACATTTCTTTCAATTCAGTCTTTTCTGATTTAGTAATTTAAGACGTTACATATCGAGCAACAGCAATAGAATTGTCCGTAACATACTGAATATCCATGTTAGCGTTCCACATGGATAAAATAACTGGATTGTAGTCATTTATGTATTTTGATTCTTCACTTCTTCTTAGGTTGTAGGTGTTTTTCGGAGACTTTCTTGTGATGGTATGTCGAATAGCTGACATAAAACTGTTCACTCTTCCTTTGGATAATACAGGATGTGGAAATCCAAAACGACATTTGGTATAGAACTTATCCTTTGACTTGTACTTTCGTCGACAGTATTTTCCACACCTGTGGCTTTGAAATCGTAAGACTTGTTGTTTTAAGTTTTTATCTTCTCTGCTATTGGGAAGAGCACATGTAGCATAATCTTCAATGAAAGACAAAACAGTTTCATCTGAATCTGTTCCAAATTTGGGGGCGTCCTTGATCCATAACAACATATGTATGTGAGGAGCACCTCTTGCTTGATACTCCTTTCTCCAAAAGAAATCCACAACTTCTCCAAGAGGAGGATTCTTTTTATTGCAGATGAAAGACATCATAGCTTCAAATCTATGATTGAAATATCTGCATACATTGACAGGATCCAAAGAGCACAATTCTCCAGGTGTCTTGTATTCATTTTTTATATTGGAATTTGCCTCTCGAAGAAATTCAAGTAAATCATCCCAAGCATACTCAGCACAGCTTAGTGTAACAAACCATGTAGGAGTTCCCAAGTTCCGTAGCATACATTTCAGTTCTCCATGTCGACGGTACCAATATTCATTAGTCTCACGCTGACATGCCATCAGATTAATCAACTGAGATTCTAAATGATCATCTCTCTGATGCACTTTATCCATAAAATCCTTTGAAGTTACATTTTGAAGATGCATTCCAGTTTTTAAAATGTGATTTACTGCATATGAAAGTCCAGACAAGTCACTTTCAAACAGAAGATGAAACATATAAGGGATACATTGTCAAAATCTTGGATCTTCTGCATATAATCTTGTTGTCCGATATTCAGATGCAGGAATCTGCACAGGACGTTCATCATATCGTCCACCTTTTCCTGTTGGAAACAACTGCGGGAAGCAACGAGCTTCCAAGCTCTCTTCCCATACACTCATGGGACTTCCTGTTGCTTTTTTCATTTGAAACAACTCAATTGTATTCCCCATCACCTCTTTGGAATGAAGTGGATGTACACTGTAATGTTCATAGATCTCTTCACATCTGGACATGTCCACTTTTTCTATTTGCCCACTTATTGTTTCAGTATCTTCTGCTAAATCGATTTCTTCTTCTCCAACAAACACATTTCTATAGTACTCATTATTTTTTAACAGATACAATGACGCCTTTTGCACTTTTCTAACATCCACTAACTCTTGCCAAATTTTCTTATTCTTAGTAGGAACACCATTAACTAGAATGACTAGTGGCTCATTTTCTGCATGGTCTACACCAATAGTTTCAATATTTTTCCTTAAATCTAACGGTAAATACACAACTCTTCTTTTCAATCCTCTTTGCAACTCTGATGGAGTTAATTTACCTGTTTTGGCTCCATACGAACAATAGCCTGAAACGGGTGAACACATTGTATGAGAATAGACTCATACGTATTTAAATCTATCAGCTCTGGAGGAATAGCAACCAACTCTAGATTATTATGAACAGCTCTAGCAGGCATTTTATTCTCATCTAATTTGTTATAACAATATTTGCAAATATGCTGCTCAGATCCCAAATCAAAACAATCCTCTACCAACAAATAAGTTGCAAATTCAATCCACTTATCATTATCTTCAATTTCACTTTTTAAATACAGATTGACACCCCTAGTCTGATTTTTATAGTGACTTCGCCGACAACAAATACAAGAAACATTTGGTCTTTCACCTGAAATTACCTTAAACTTTGTAATTTCATCCTCAAATTTTTCTGTAATTACGGGTTGTACATTGTCTTCAACATTTTGTTCTACTAATGTGTCAGTTTCTTCACTCTCTTGCTGAGGACCAAAGTAACAAAACTCAATATCATCACAGACCTGCTTCACATCTGATACTGACCCACGCAAAAGAGCACTGTTCAACTCACTTAACTTTAGTGCTGGACTTTTTGCATAATACAACCTTGTCACTAACTTCCGCATTTGAGTATGATGTACGTCCAGCATTCTGAAATGATGAAAAACACTTTGACAAACTTTCCTAGAAAGAAAAGCCAGAGAATGACCTTGCAAACCAGTATGTTTTCTCCCTCTGCAAGGGTCTAGTCCTTGCAACAGCTTAATCTTTTGTTTTACACTTTTTTTAGTATAAGCTTGTAAAAAACTACATAATTTTTCAATAGATTCCTGTCGTACACTGCAAGTACTACTGCAATCCCAAGTGTACACAGGGTTTTTAGCACATCTCCCTAAAACTTCATCAGCTATCACTTCTTCTGCATTTCTTTCAACCATTCTCTCTTTCTCAATTGGACAACCGTCTCTAACCTCATAACCTCTGCCACTGGTGTCAACTGCATACAATAAGTTTTTCGCTCTGTGAATAACTCTTCGTTAAAAAAAGGATCTGAACTGGAACTGTGTTTCCATTCTCCCCAAAAAACATCACAATTTTTTTTTTTTATTAATAACTCTTTTCCTCCTACTTTTGACCTTCATTACATGGATTGGTTTATCTAGTAATCGAATTCTGTTTAATACTAAAATAAACAGTTTCCTTTTTATTTCAAAAGCCTTTTCCACAATGTTTTCAATATGCTTCTTCTTTTTGTAAAAGAAAGCTCTCTTTTTATATTTCTTCACATCTTTCAGCAAATTATGCACTACTCTCTTGTAAAATATTTTTTTGCGTAATTTCTTATACTGATTTTGTCTTCTTTTACCATACTTTGACTCCTTTGACTGACCATTTGCTTATTTCCTTTTTCTCTTATTTTGAATTTTTTTCTTACTTGAAAAATTCTCAGTAGTTCCAGCATTATGTACATTCTGTTTGGTCCTACAAACATTTTTAATAAATTGCTTTGTAATCTTACCAGAAGATTTTTTCCTTTTAGCCACATTATCTTGTACATTCAATACTTGTGGTTGATGTTTCTTCAAGTAATCCTCCTGTCTCTGTTCTTTTCTTTTTCTTTTTTTTCTGGCATGATTTCTCTATTTTAACGTTGAAAAACAGTATCTGTAAAATAGAATCACAAATAAATGTATATTAATAACTTTTCAAATTTATACTATTCTATTACTGTAGAAACACATTTTATATCAAAACTGACTAAGAAACTATAGCCCTGAAGCATAGTGCATACTACTTTGAAGCAGTTCATACCCTAAAACCTACCTCACTAAAAGACTACATGCTAACTGACTGAATGATTACAGTACTATAAGGAAACACACTGGGTGAGTGACAGGGTGTTTGCTAGAAGTGTATGAATACTGACTGGGGAATTGAAGGTGTGAAAGACAAGTGTGTAGGTGGTTAGAGGACTGCATGCATAGTGGGTAGGCATTTGAAGCAGTCCATGTGCTAAGGCCTGGCTCACTGCATGAGTACTTGGGTACTGACTGAATGATTAGAGCACTGCAAGGAGAGTGCCTGGGTGAATTTATAAGTGGTTGGCTTTTGGCGCAGTGAATGGATTAGTACTTGGTACTGAATGGGTCACTAGAGGAGTGCAAAAGGAGTGACAGGGTGTTTGCTGGACTGTATGGATACTGACTAGGGAATTGAAGGTGTGAAAGACAAGTATGTAGGTGGTTAGAGGACTGCATGCATAGTGTATACGCGCTTGAAGCAGTCTATGTGCTAAGGCCTGGCTCACTGCATGAATACTTGGGCACTGACTGAATGATTAGAGTACTGCAAGGAGAGTGCCTTGGTGAATTTATAAGTGTTTGGGTTTTGGCACAGTGAATGGATTAGTACATGGTGCTGAATGGGTCACTAGAGGAGTACAAAAGGAGTGACAGGGTGTTTGCTGGAAGTGAATGAATACTTACTGAAGAATTGAAGGTGTGAAAAACAACCGTGTAGGTGATTAGAGGACTGCATCCATAGTGAATAGGCATTTGAAGCAGTCTATGTGCTAAGGCCTAGCTCACTGCATGAATACTTGGGTACTGACTGAATGATTAAAGTATAGCAAGGAGAGTGCCTGGGTGAATTTATAAG
The DNA here is from genome assembly GCF_964204655.1 of Triturus cristatus. Classification (NCBI taxonomy): domain Eukaryota; kingdom Metazoa; phylum Chordata; class Amphibia; order Caudata; family Salamandridae; genus Triturus; species Triturus cristatus. The sequence continues at coordinate 922,086,724 of NC_140579.1, forward strand.
TGGTGGTCTTTTGACACAGTGAATGGATTAGTACTTGGTACTGAATGGGTCACTAGAGGAGTGCAAAGGGAGTGACAGGATGTTTGCTGGACTATATGGATACTGACTAGGGAATTGAAGGTGTGAAAGACAAGTGTATAGTATGTTACAAGACTGCATGCATACTGCATAGACATTTGAAGCACTCTATGTGGTAATGTATGGTTCACAACATGAGTACTTGGAAACTGACTAAATCATCAAACTACTGCTAGGACAGTGCCTGGGTAAAACTTTTAAATTTTCAGTTCTGGTGCAGTGAAGAGAATACTACATGGTACTGCACTTTAGTGTCAAACCATCACTCATTTTATCAATGAATAACAAAAGACTAGCTTCTAATACTACTAAAACTTGACAACATGACCAGTTTTAAAACAGTTATCTATCAGCAAATACACGATCTACGAAATGCTTATCTAACAGTGGTTCCCAAATGCACACAGACTCACAGTGTGATTCTAGACAACAACCACTATCCCTAGGAGTTTACCAAAACTCATTCACTACTGTGGAAGTGGTAAGGGAACTGCACACAATCTACATATTTCAGGACTGCACTTTTGTGTCAAAGCATGACTCATTTAATCAACGCATAAGCAAAGCCTGGCTTCTAATGCTACTAAAACTAGACAACATGACAAGTTATAAAAGAGTTATCTGTCAGAAAATACATGATGTTACCAAATGCTTCTCTCACAGTGGTTCCCAAATGCACACAGACTCACAGTGTGATTCTAGACAAGCACCACTATCCCTAGGAGTTTACCAAAACTCTTTCACTACAGTAGAAGTGGTAAGGGAACTGCACACAATCTACATATTTCAGGACTGCACTTTTGTGTCAAAGCCTGACTCATTTAATCAAAGCATAAGCAAAAACTGCCTTCTATTGCTAGTAAAACTTGACAACAAGACAGGTTTTAAAACAGTTATCTGTCAGCAAATACACGATGTTACCAAATGCTTCTCTCACAGTGGTTCCCAAATGCACACAGACTCACAGTGTGATTCTAGACAACAACCACTATCCCTAGGAGTTTACCAAAACTCATTCACTACAGTGGAAGTGGTAAGGGAACTGCACACAATCTACATATTTCAGGACTGCACTTTTGTGTCAAAGCCTGACTCATTTAATCAACACATAAGCAAAGACTGGCTTCTAATGCCACTAAAACTTGACAACATGACAAGTTTTAAAAGAGTTATCTGTCAGAAAATACATGATGTTACCAAATGCTTCTCTCACAGTGGGTCCCAAATGCACACAGACTCACAGTGTGATTCTAGACAAGCACCACTATCCCTAGCAGTTTACCAAAACTCATTCACTACAGTGGAAGTGGTAAGGGAACTGCACACAATCTACATATTTCAGGACTGCACTTTTGTGTCAAAGCCTGACTCATTTAATCAACGCATAAGCAAAGACTGGCTTCTAATGCTACTAAAACTTGACAACATGACAGGTTTTAAAAGAGTTATCTGTCAGAAAATACATGATGTTACCAAATGCTTCTCTCACAATGGTTCCCAAAAGCACACACACTCACAGTATAATTCTAGACAAGCACCACTATCCCTAGGAGTTTACCAAAACTCGTTCACTACAGTGGAAGAGGTAAGGGGAATGCACACAAACTACATATTTCAGAACTGCACTTTAGAGTCAAAAACTGCCTTCTAATGCTACTAAAACTTGACAACAAGACAGGTTTTAAAACAGTTATCTGTCAGCAAATACACAATGTTACCAAATGCTTCTCTCACAGTGGTTCCCAAATGCACACAGACTCACTGTGTGATTCTAGACAAACAACACTATCCCGTGCATTATACCAAAACACATTTCTTCATCTAGAAGGAGTACTACATTTTAGTGTAGAAACATAACTCATTTCACAAATTCATAAACAATGACTGGTTTCGAATTCTACCAAAATATAAAAACAGCACAGTTATCTGTCTGCAAACACATGAAAAACACAAATGCTTATCACAGAATGGTTTCTACATGCACACACACTGTCAATAAGATTGTAGAGAAAAAAAGTACTCCCTAAACTTTGGCAGGAGAAATACATTAGTCTGATTAAAATCAAAATAGTCTACATACATCCCCTCACAATTAAATAACTCACCTTTCAAGTTGTTTTGTAGATTAAGAAGTATATCAGTCACACACCAGATATCAGTCACACACCAGATTTTCTTATACAGAATCTCTGCACTGTGCACCTGTCAGCAGAACCAAAGAATGGCAAAGATTCCCTCTCATTTTCCCCACATATACATGTAAACATCAAATCACATTCCTTCCCACATAAATTCAAAACCAAACACACATTTCTATTGGTTAAACATTTCAACCTTTTGCAAATTACATAAATTTGATCCCTTCCCCCAATCTGCCTTCTGCCTGTTACCATAGAAACAGGTCATGGAACACTGTACTGAGCACACAGGTCACAAGTTCAGCACACAATGTTGCTAATCAAGACAGCAAGTGTGCTTGACTTTTCAACATATCAGCTTATCATATATAATGTTCCTCACAATCAGTTTTTATTAACCAATAAGAATCATACGTTTAAAAAACAGAAATATGCACCCTACCTTTCAGTGTAGAAGGTTGTCAAACAACCAATGATTTCTTGTCTTTTTTCTTGTCTTTTTTCAAAACTGCATCTTAGCCACCATTTTAGAAAAATCTTACTTTCCAAACTGCCATTTCATTTACAGAGACCATCTGAGTGCATCCAGTCCTCCTTTCAAGATGCTTAGAGTGTGGAAGTGGCACCAATTGATGCCATTGGTGAAATCCTTCATGCATATCCAACACCCTTACCTAATAATAGTGCACTGTGGTGGAAATGACCTAGGCACTTTGACTGGGGTAGGTCTGGAAATGCTTATGAAGGACACCTTTGCAGAACTGATTTCACTTTTTCCCAAAACTGCCTTTGTGTATTCTAACATATGCCAAAGGCAGAAATGGAACTGGTCCGATCATTTTTGCCCACAAATTGAGAAAGCTAGGAAACATGTGAATAAATCTGTTTCTGCTTTTCTCCGAGACTATAGAATGGGGTCCATTTACAATAACAATCTGCGCTTTCATATGCAAGAGATGTATAGGAGAGATGGAGTACACTTTACTGATGAAGGAAACTGAGTCTTCCTCAACAACTTTAGACTCTGTATAGGGACTTACTTATAAGTACCAAAAACTCTCAATGAACACAACGGCTCTTTTTAGAGCCACTCAAGAACAAAACACTTAAGCTTGATCTTTATCTCCCAAAAATGTCTATTTTTTTTCCTTGGATCCACGCACCCAACGCGAGAGAATCCGTGCACCCAACGCGATAGGATGCGCGCACCGTGCGTGCATTTCGCCATTTAAAAAAATAAAAAAGGGGCCCCCATGAGGCCTTCTGGGACCCCCTAAGCACCTCTAGCGGGTCAGAGTATTTCCACTCTGCCCCCTTTATATGTTTTACACACTTATTCCCCTTGCTTCTTCAGCCTCGCTTCTACTGAGGCAGAAAATGGCCGCCAACAGTTCCTGGTTTCGAATGTAGACAGACACTCGATAGCCAATTAGCATTCAGCACGCGATCGGGAGGGTGTGTGCTCGGTTCGGGGAGGGTGCGCTTACGGTGCGGGTAGGGTCCGCGGATCCTCCCCGACCATAGATATCACTAATTTTTTTATCCTAATTTTCTCAGGAACTACTGAACAGATTCACACCATTTATGCAAAAGGCACAAGTCTGAACTGAGGACTACCTCTTTGCCAAATTTGGTGTCATTCCTTTCAGCGGTTCGGGCTGTAGCTGCGACAACAGATCCTATGGGAAATTGCATGGGGAAAACGCGTTTTGGGACCCCCCTTTTATCTCAGCCCCCGCTCGACGGATCACCGCGATACTTTCAGGGTAGGAGCGGAGCGGAGCTGGCCAAAAGTTTGAAAAATTTCGCAAAGATTCATCAACCGGCGCCAGAATTATTGGGAATAGAATGTTGCGGATTTCCTATGGAAAATAGGTCCTAACTATAACTATCTACTGGCGACCGCCAGTAGATAATATATATATATATATATATATATATATATATACACACACACACATATATACACACACATTATATCAACAATTTTGGCTAGATATGGGCAAATGCAGAATTGACTAATAAGTTAGGCGATATTTGCACAAAACGGTATGTGGGTTTAAAATTTTGCGTACGTTTGCACATGTTTTACATGTTTACAAATTGTTTGCTTAATTTGCACATTAGAACCATGCTGTATTTGCACAGGGATATTCAAAATTGCTGCTTTAAAAATGTGCGTAATTTGCACATGAGGATAGATCTTATCTGACGTACATAATAGCTTTAAGCGGTATTTGCACATCTAGATATGAATTGCATGATTTTGCACATATTTTTCTATTCAATGCTGCATATTTCCCTTTGTATTATTTGCACAAAAATATGCGTTATATTCCCTGTCTACATAAAATATTATCGATTATTATGTACCTGCATTGCCCAATAGTTCCAGTATTTATACAGGAATTGTAAAATGATCAGGGATATAGTTTTCCGTTTGTTGTATCCTTATTTATGAAACCAGTTTGCATAGGATTATTTGTATGTGTGCATACAAATCATTTATGATTTTGGATCTCAGTATGCTTTTCCTCGCAAAAAATTGGCAAGTTTGAAACATGACCATTGACCAGTTGGAAAACAGACTAACTGACATGTAACACAATCAGCCCGTGCATAGTATTTTGTTTCTGTTTATTATATCACGTGGTGTTTAAGCATATTTAAAAAAATGCAGGGCCAAGATCTGGCTGTGAGCAAGGGCAACGGCCCGAAACGCGTAAGATTTGCAGCTCTGTAATCAAGAAACTTACCTGTGCCTGATTCCTAGGATTCGTGTTGTCTCTGTTCGCAGACCTGGAAGTGCGGAGACGGCTTATTTTTTTATATATATATATATATATATATATATATATATATATATATATATATATATATATATATATATTCACTAAAAAAAACATAGGTTTCAGGGGCGTTATAGTTAGCTGGACATTTCCCTCATACAAAACCCTAGAAATTCCCCTGTTATGGTTAGTTCAGCTAGCTATAACTCACGCCCCCGCAATGCACTGCTGATGACGTCACATATTACATCACTCATGACATGGTTAGTGACATCACTGATGACATCACTGATGACATCTCAAATGACATCACTGATGACATCACTTAGAAGGTAAGCACAGAGTTTTGTCTGCAAAGATGTTCAAAGAAGAATGATTGAAATGATTGCGGTCCTTCAATAGCTACAATGGGAAATATTATGAACCCCTCAAATCTCTTTTTTTGCAGGTCACATGATATCTGATTATGGTCAGATTTTAAAACTACATAGGTATAAACAGCGTGTTTCAACTTTGTAGCTTCTTGCAGACCTCCTCATTCTGCATATTGAGACTTAGTTAGACTTACCTTCACAGTAATAGCAATAAAAAATGGTATATATTTTTTTCAGACTGTCATTGCAATCTAAATTCATATAAATTGCTTATTTTAAAATTTGGATCCATGAAAGAAAAGAAAAAAAAAATTATAACATGTAAAAATACATTTTTAACAGCACAGCATAATTTCCACAAAGTAATTTGTTTGCCTTTCTGCTGTTCTCAGAATATATTGAATTTCACTAGAAATAGTGATTTCAATCGTAATTAACAGCGGGCAAAAAAAAAACAATCAGAAATATTGTTAAAAAAAAAAAACATGCTATTCTCAGTAAAATACCACAAGATACAAATCACAGATATATAAAATGCTTACGGCTAACAAAATTTTATGAGTTTAACTTATAAAAACTGTAAATATTGCCGCATTAAAATATTCACCGAATCAATGACCACCAAAAAGTCCATAATTCAAAAATATACCTTTCCTTGAGGCCAAATGGTATTTTTGCACTCCTTCTTTATGTAAATTGTCCAATGGTAGTCCTATTAAATTATAATAATAAATTCCTCAGAGAGTGAATTATCTTCCTAAAACTTTGACTTTAAAAATATTAGGTAGGAATTTTGTAATTCCCTAGGCAAACGTTGTTTAAAAACCAACTGGGAATCATTACAAAGTGTCCAGCCTTTCTCACATTTTAGATAGGCAGTGTAATGTCCAGATTTGGTGGAAGGACCATCATGGAAAATTATTGCAATTGCTACAAAAGTCCTTCCTGATATTGATAGTTGTGCTGCTACAAATTGCTTTATTAAAGTATCCAATTTTCTTCCGTCAGCTGTACAACGTTGCATCATTAAAATTATGTATTTTCCATATTTTGTTAAGAATAATGTGGATAACATTTCTGATTTACATTGGCTACACTCCATGTTTTGATTTGCACCTTTAACTAATTTATTGAAAGACACTGATTTACAGTCTGGTAATGTTAAATACAGAAATCTCTCAGTGTCTACATTGGTGCTACATGTATACATGCAATTTTCACAATGATGTTCCCATTTGTAAGAAAGGCCAAAAATATTTTCTATTTCTACACCTTCATTTTCAAAAATGGTAAGCATATACATTAAAAATTCCTGAGCATCTTGTTGGATATTTTGTGTAAATTGTGTAGAACCAGAACACACATCCAAAAGACTACGAACATCTGAAACAGATTGTATTTTACTTCTATCCGTTGATAATTTTTCATAAACAGAATGCAACAGAGAACAAAATCTTTTTTCCTGATTCTGCATAATTTGTTCTTGCAAACCTTCCAGATAAAAACATCATTGACCACTACATTAGCATAGCAGTTGACACCAGAACTATTTTCAAACTGATAACCAACAATCTCTTCAACAGTGTCCAATTTCTTTTTACCTGCAATCACAACATTATCTTGTTCTTTTCCCTTCTTCACACCTTCAGAACAGATATTCTCTAACCTTCTTTTTCGACCAACCACACGCTTTTCAAATACAGGATATTGACCTGAATTTGGTGCATACGCCCTTCTTAACCTATTATACTCTTTTACACAGTTTGCATCTGCAGTAACCTTTGTCTCATCAAAATCAATCAAAAACAAACCAGATAATGTTCTGACTCGCGACAAAGAAACATATGCCATAATCTCTTTAAATACAGTAGATCCAATGTTCACCAATGCACTGTCTACACTTAATCCTTGAGATTTATGAATAGTCACTGCATATGCCAGAGAAAATGGAAATTGTTTCCTACGGACATATAAATCTTTAACAAGCACAAAACGAACTGAACAACGACCAATTTCTTTAACTTCATCAATCTGATCAAATGTAATTTATAAAAATTCAATTCCTTCTTTTTTCTGATAATTCACAAAATCCACCACTTTACCCATTGCACCATTAACTAAACCTTTCTCTACATCCAAATTACACCTTAAAATTACCCGACAGTTTACACACGCATATAGTGTGTTTTCTAAACCAGCAGTTTTAGATATTTTTTTTCTAAACAATCCAGTTTTGATCTCAACTTTTCCGTCAAAATAATAGTGATTCCTTCATGCAGTATTTTATCGATGGCTTCCATTTTTATAATTTCTTCATTTTCCAGTTTCAATAATTCTTCGTTGAATATGGAACACTCACGCAGTGTTGGCATTAAGCAAATCACTGATTTATTTTTAGCAATTTCCACGTACACTTTTGCAGGAACTGCATTTTCATTTGGAAAGACACTGCAAAGTAATCGACTCTCCAAAGCTTGTTTTCCTTGTTTTGAAAGAATTCCAATTCTTATATCTTGAAGAATACTTCCATATTCAGCATCATTAGCCTGTCGCATATTTGTTGTCAGTTCTTTGTATTCAAAATGAGTCCAAATGTTCACATTACCAACTCTGCCAAGAGACTTTCTAGTATCTTCATGGGCTAGTGTTTTAAATACCGGTTGTCCTTTTACCGGAGTCAGTTGCAGTAGATCTCCAAAAACTATGACGTGTTTTCCTCCAAATAACACGTCATACTCTGTTTTAAGAATTTGCTGCAATCTTAAATGCACAAAGGCAAGCATCAAGTTTGAGACCATGCTCACCTCATCAATAATGAGAAGTTTCATTTTCTTCAGGACTCTTGAAACTTCACAACAAGCTTCTCCAGATAGCTTGTGGTATTCCAATTTGTTCTCATGCTCTACTGGCAGCATTAGTAAACGATGTAAAGTAATTCCTTTAATGTTATGTGCTGCCAACCCAGTTGGAGCAGAGACAACACAAGACAAATGCGAATCAGTTGTTTTCTGTAGATAACTTGTAATTACTTTAATTAAGAAACTTTTTCCTGTTCCAGCTTGACCACTCACATACATTCGGATAGGTTGAAATTATGTACATGAGCACCCTCTCTTTTCATGCAGTAATCCATGGTCAATCTGCTCTTTCACTTGCTGATATATTTGTTTCTGTTCAACATTTAGTTGTTCTTCCAAGTTTACTAACTGTATTGCATCTTCTTGAGCTTGATACATTGCTGTTTCCACCTCATTCATTGCAATCGCTGCTTCATTTTCAATAATTGGTTGTCCTAGTGGATCTTGACTCAGTGCAGCAGAACTTTGACTGTCTTGAGAACTGTCTCTAGCAATCTCAGCTGCAATTGTAGCTTCTTGATCAATTTCATCATTCAACATTTTGACATAATTTGCGAAAGCACTGCATTGTATGCTATCTTTAGAAGCATTAAATGAATCTTCATAGCTGGGAAAATCTCCAAGTAATTCCAGTTTTGAATGCCATGGTTTGAACATTTGCAAAAGGGCTAAATAGTAAAATTCCCTTTTGTCAGCAGTGTTGCAACTCAGTTTCCTGTGATTAATTAAATGTGCTTTCCTTTGTTTCACCAGACATCCTTCGGAACCAATAACTGCATATTTTCCATCGTTGATGTTCTCTGTAGTATTCCGTTTAAAAGTGTAGTTTTGCAGCACTTCATAGAGACACATGTTCTCAAGATGATGACTTCTATTTGGGTAGTATGCGTCCAACATATTCGTTTTCAAAATATCTGTACTTTCTGGTTCATTTTCTGCTAAATATTCAATTTCTTGAACAGATTTCAGTACCTGATTTAGCATTCCTGCAAGACCTAGACTCACCCAAATGATTCTTCTACTTTTGGAATATAGACTTGCAGATGATAACCGATCTGAACATTCATATGCTCCAATTTCACGATGCGATAACATCTTCAAACTGAAACTGTATAATTTCTTACTTAGAGTCTTCTCATGAGAAATCTCTTCCCACATTTCTTTCAATTCAGTCTTTTCTGATTTAGTAATGTAAGACGTTACATATCGAGCAACAGCAATGGAATTGTCCGCAACATACTGAATATCCATGTTAGCGTTCCACATGGATAAAATAACTGGATTGTAGTCATTTATGTATTTTGATTCTTCGCTTCTTAAGTTGTAGGTGTTTTTCGGAGACTTTCTTGTGATGGTATGTCGAATAGCTGACATAAAACTGTTCACCAGCTAAGATCTAAAAATGATGCTCTTGAACACACGCTCTGTGAAACAACATGAGTACCAAATCTTTGATCTTCTCTCCGATTCTAAGCCTGATGTGCTATTTCTCACTGAAACATGGCTTCATGAAGGATCTAACCCCACTATTGCCTATGCTATTCCATCTAACTACCTGATTGTAAGGAGTGATCGTGTAGGGGGACGTGGAGGAGGAGTGGCGATTATTTACAAAAATACACTCACCTGCTCTTCTTTTCCGAATTTGGCTCTAGAGAATGTAGAGAGAATAAGTTTCCTTCTAAATATATCTCCCCACCATTCCATTGCTGGGGTCTTAGTCTACCGGCCGCCTGGTCAGGCTAAAAGCTTTCTGGAAGGTTTGAACTCTGCCATCTCCCCCTTGTCGCCAAATATGAACAATGCCTAATTTTAGGCGATTTTAATATTCACATGGATTTGCCCCATAATCTGGACTCGACAAAGCTGTACGAATCTTCAAGCATGCTTCATCTTTTTCCATATGTCACTCATCCCACCCATGAGAAGGGACACATATTAGACCAAGGTTTTTCGAATAAATTAATTGAAATGGCCACACCTCTTCCCGTGGTCTGGTCAGATCATCTTTTACTAACTTTTAGCATTAAAGAAACACTAGCCACAGCATCTAAGTCTTATGTTCCACGGTCTAATAGCTTTAGGTCATTTAAACCAATGACCACGGCCGCCGTAGGAATTTTTTGGGAAACACATCCTTTTTCATTCAGGGACAATCTTGTAGCTGATGTATCTTCATTAGATAGTTGGCTTGAAACTTGTGTCAACAATATTGCCCCCCTTAAAACCCGAGTGGCTAATAGAGGCAGACCAACTGCCCCCTGGTTTACTGAAGTTCTCAGGAAGAATAAGAGCCTCTGCAAATACTTAGAAAGGAAATGGAGACAGAACTATGACACATGCGCTAAGCAAACTTATAAGACAGTATTTAAAGCTTTTTACAATAAAATTCGCATGGGAAAAATGAATTTTCTCAACGCAAAAATTGAGAATGCAGGAAATAAAAGTAAAGAACTTTTTCAGGTTGTAAAAGATTTTACGTCCCCTAATGCCTTACAAAATCCTTTCACTCCAACGAAAGCTTGGACTGATGGCATTGCCCATTTCTTTTTCACTAAAATTTCTTCTCTACAGGCCTCTTTTGAAGCCCCCAGTCCCAATTGTGATTTGAAGTTGGATTGGCTTCTTTTGCAGCCACCTCCGACTGTAAACTGCCTATTACATATCCCTGAAATCTCATCAGAAAAATCCTTACATCTTCTCCGCTCTCTTAAGTCAGGCTCCCCAGTAGACCCTTGCCCTGCAAAGATCCTGGCCTCGATTGCAGAGGTAATTAATCCGGCAGTTAATCGGGTGCTGAATCTTTCACTATCTACGTACGGAGACAGTTCTGGATTGCTGGAAACTGGGAAAAATTATTCCCCTGTTTAAAAAACCCTCTGCTGATCCCTGGACAGCTAGCAATTATAGACCCATTTCTCTGCTTCCTGCCCTATCCAAAACCCTGGAGAAATATGTTAACCAGGTCCTCGGAGAGTTCGTAGAATCGAACAGCATTCTCCATCCTAGTCAGTCTGGTTTCCGTGTTAATTATAGCACCGAAACTGCCCTCCTTGAGATATCAGAATTGATAAAAGTTACTTTGGATAAGGGCGGGCGAGCAGTACTCGTATTGCTTGATCTATCTGCAGCCTTCGATACCGTACCCCACGACCTTATTCTCGATCGTCTTTGAAGGTGCGGTATTGGGGGCAATGCCTTACAATGGTTCCGGTCTTACCTAACCAATCGGCAGCAAGCCGTCTGGTCCCCACCATTTGAGGCCTTCATTCAAGCAATGAATGTAGGTGTTCCCCAAGGCTCCATCCTGAGCCCCACATTGTTTAATGTGTATGTGGCTCCCCTGGCACTGTTGGTCGAATCTTTTGGCGCCAGAATCGTCTCTTATGCAGACGACACACAACTGCTATTCACATGTGCCAAGGATGAAGTCTTGGACGGGAAGACGATCAACCTTTGCCTCTCGGCAGTGTTTAAATGGTTTAATGCCAATCACCTGAGATGCAATTCGGATAAATCAGAAATGATTTTCTTCCGTGGTGTACCGGACGACAAATGGCGTGATTGGTGGCCATAAAATATGCCTCCCCCTACTGACCTGGCCACTACGGTTAAAAACCTGGGGGTGAAACTGGACAGTAATCTCTCCATGAGTGCCCAGGTACAATCAGTGGTGGGCACATGCTTTGGTCTGCTTAGGATGTTGCGGAATTTTCTACCACTGCTTTCCCTGTCCCACAGAAAGATAGTCGTGCAAGCCTTGATACTTTCTCGTCTTGATTATGTGAATGTTCTGTATCTGGGTCTCCCTGAATATCTACTCAATCGTCTCCAAGTGGCTCAGAATGCTGCTGCTCGAGCGATTTTTTATAGCTGATCGGCGCACCCACATGACCCCTCTTTTGAGAACACTCCACTGACTTCCAGTACGCAAGAGGGTATTCTTTAAAGCACTGGTACTGGCCTTTAAGGCCTTTCAGAACATCGGCCCCCCTTATTTAAGGGCTCGCTGTCAACAGTACACACCATCACGCAATCTACGGTCCTCATCCTCCTGTTTGCTCCCCACTCCCAGGTTCTATCGCACCCGACGGGGAGGCCGTTCCTTTCAGGTACTGGTGTCTGCATTATGGAACAACCTTCCTATTGAGCTGCGCCAGGAAAATGATCTTTTGTGTTTTCGTCACAAACTAAAAACATTGTTGTTTCTATGATATGTGTCTGTGGTGTGATTGCTGAGGGCTTTGTTGCGCCGGGACACTCTTGGGAGTAGCCGCGCGCTCTACAAATACCTAGTAACATAACATAACATAACATAACACTCTTCCTTTGGATAATACAGGACGTGGAAATCCAAAACGACATTTGGTATAGAACTTATTCTTTGACTTGTACTTTCGTCGACAGTATTTTCCACACCTGTGGCTTTGAAATCGTAAGACTTGTTGTTTTAAGTTTTTATCTTCTCTGCTATTGGGAAGAGCACATGTAGCATAATCTTCAATGAAAGACAAAACAGTTTCATCTGAATCTGTTCCAAATTTGGGGGCATCCTTGATCCATAACAACATATGTATGTGAGGAGCACCTCTTGCTTGATACTCCTTTCTCCAAAAGAAATCCACAGCTTCTCCAAGAGGAGGATTCTTTTTATTGCAGATGAAAGACATCATAGCTTCAAATCTATGATTGAAATATCTGCATACGTTGACAGGATCCAAAGAGCACAATTCTCCAGGTGTCTTGTATTCAATATTCTTTATATTGGAATTTGCCTCTCGAAGAAATTCAAGTAAATCATCCCAAGCATACTCAGCACAGCTTAGTGTAACAAACCATGTAGGAGTTCCCAAGTTCCGTAGCATACATTTCAGTTCTCCATGTCGGCGGTACCAATATTCATTAGTCCCACGCTGACATGCCATCAGATTAATCAACTGAGATTCTAAATGATCATCTCTCTGATGAACTTTATCCATAAAATCCTTTGCAGTTAAATTTTGAAGATGCATTCCAGTTTTTAAAATGTGATTTACTGCATATGAAAGTCCAGACAAGTCACTTTCAAACAGAAGATGAAACATATAAGGGATACATTGTCAAAATCTTGGATCTTCTGCATATAATCTTGTTGTCCGATATTCAGATGCAGGAATCTGCTCAGGGCGTTCATCATATCGTCCACCTTTTCCTGTTGGAAACAACTGCGGGAAACAACGAGCTTCCAAGCTCTCTTCCCATACACTCATGGGACTTCCTGTTGCTTTTTTCATTTGAAACAACTCAATTGTATTCCCCATCACCTCTTTGGAATGAAGTGGATGTACACTGTAATGTTCATAGATCTCTTCACATCTGGACATGTCCACTTTTTCTATTTGTCCACTTATTGTTTCAGTATCTTCTGCTAAATCTATTTCTTCTTCTCCAACAAACACATTTCTACAGTACCCATTATTTTTTAACAGATACAATGACGCCTTTTGCCCTTTTCTAACATCCACTAACTCTTGCCAAATTTTCTTATTCTTAGTAGGAACACCATTAACTAGAGTGACTAGTGGCTAATTTTCTGCATGGTCTACACCAATAGTTTCAATATTTTTCCTTAAATCTAACGGTAAATACACAACTCTTCCTTTCAATCCTCTTTGCAACTCTGATGGATGTAATTTACCTGTTTTGGGCTCCATACGAACAATAGCCTGAAACGGGTGAACACATTGTATGAGAATAGACTCATACGTATTTAAATCTATCAGCTCTGGAGGAATAGCAACCAACTCTAGATTATTATGAACAGCTCTAGCAGGCATTTTATTCTCATCTAATTTGTTATAACAATATTTGCAAATACGCTGCTCAGATCCCAAATCAAAACAATCCTCTACCAACAAATAAGTTGCAAATTCCTTCCACTTATCATTATCTTCTATTTCACTTTTTAAATACAGATTGACACCCCTAGTCTGATTTTTATAGTGACTTCGCCGACAACAAATACAAGAAACATTTGGTCTTTCACCTGAAATTACCTTAAACTTTGTAATTTCATCCTCAAATTTTTCTGTAATTACGGGTTGTACATTGTCTTCAACATTTTGTTCTACTAATGTGTCAGTTTCTTCACTCTCTTGCTGAGGACCAAAGTAACAAAACTCAATATCATCACAGACCTGCTTCACATCTGATACTGACCCACGCAAAAGAGCACTGTTCAACTCACTTAACTTTAGTGCTGGACTTTTCGCATAATACAACCTTGTCACTAACTTTCGCATTTGAGTATGATGTACTGCCAGCATTCTGAAATGGTGAAAAACACTTTGACAAACTTTCCTAGAAAGACAAGCCAGAGAATGACCTTGCAAACCAGTATGTTTTCTCACTCTGCAAGGGTCTAGTCCTTGCAACAGCTTAATCTTTTGTTTTACACTTTTTTTAGTATAGGCTCGTAAAAGACTACATCATTTTTCAATAGATTCCTGTCGTACACTGCAAGTACTACTGCAATCCCAAGTGTACACAGGGTTTTTAGCAATTCTCCCAAAAACTTCATCAGCTTTCACTTCTTCTGCATTTCTTTCAACCAGTTGCTCTTTCTCAATTGGACAACCGTCTCTAACCTCATAACCTCTGCCACTGGTGTCAACTGCATACAATAATTTTTCGCTCTGTGAATAACTCTCTTCGTTAAAAAAAGGCTCTGAACTGGAACTGTGTTTCCATTCTCCCCAAAAAACATCACAATTTTTTTTTTTATTAATAACTCTTCTCCTCCTACTTTTGGCCTTCATTACATGGATTGGTTTATCTAGTGATCGAATTCTGTTTAATACTAAAATAAACAGTTTCCGTTTTATTTCAAAAGCCTTTTCCACAATGTTTTCAATATGCTTCTTCTTTTTATAAAATAAAGCTCTCTTTTTATATTTCTTCACATCTTTCAGCAAATATGCACTACTCTCTTGTAAAATATTTTTTTGCGTAATTCCTTATACTGATTTTGTCTTCTTTTACCATACTTTGTCTCCTTTGACTGACCATTTGCTTTTTTGCTTTTCCTCTTATTTTGAATTTTTTTCTTACTTGAAAAATTCTCATTAGTTCCAGCATTATGTACATTCTGTTCGGTCCTACAAACATTTGTAATAAATTGCTTTGTAATCTTACCAGAAGATTTTTTCCTTTTAGCCACATTATCTTGTACATTCAATACTTGTGGTTGATGTTTCTTCAAGTAATCCTCCTGTCTCTGTTCTTTTCTTTTTCTTTTTTTTTCTGGCATGATTTCTCTATTTTAACGTTGAAAAACAGTATCTGTAAAAAAGAATCACAAATAAATGTATATTAATAACTTTCCAATTTATACTATTCTATTACTGTAGAAACACATTTTATATAAAAACTGACTAAGAAACTATAACCCTGAAGCACAAGTGTGACAATGGTTAAAACACTACATGCATAGTGCATACTACTTTGAAGCAGTTCATACCCTAAAGCCAACCTCACTAAAAGACTACATGCTAACTGACTGAATGATTACAGTACTATAAGGAAACACACTGGGTGAGTGACAGGGTGTTTGCTAGTAGTGTATGAATACTGACTGGGGAATTGAAGGTGTGAAAGACAAGTGTGTAGGTGGTTAGAGGACTGCATGCATAGTGGATAGGCGTTTGAAGCAGTCCATGTGTTAAGGCCTGGCTCACTGCATGAGTACTTGGGTACTGACTGAATGATTAGAGTACTGCAAGGAGAGTGCCTGGGTGAATTTATAAGTGGTTGGCTTTTGGCGCAGTGAATGGATTAGTACTTGGTACTGAATGGGTCACTAGAGGAGTGCAAAAGGAGTGACAGGGTGTTTGCTGGACTGTATGGATACTGACTAGGGAATTGAAGGTGTGAAAGACAAGTGTGTAGGTGGTTAGAGGACTGCATGCATAGTGGATAGGGGTTTGAAGCAGTCCATGTGCTAATGTCTGGATCGCTGAATGAGTACTTGGGTACTGACTGAATGATTACAGTACTGCAAGGAGAGTGCATGGGTAAATTTATAAGTGTTTGGGTTTTGGCGCAGTGAATGGATTATTACATGGTGCTGAATGGCTCACTAGAAAAGTGCAATGGGAGTGACAGGGTGTTTGCTGGAGTGTATATATACTGACTGGGGAATTGAAGGTGTGAAAGACAAGTATGTAGGTGGTTAGAGGACTGCATGCATAGTGGATACGCGTTTGAAGCAGTCCATGTGCTAAGGCCTGGCTCAGTGCATGAATACTTGGGCACTGACTGAATGATTAGAGTACTGCAAGGAGAGTGCCTTGGTGAATTTATAAGTGTTTGGGTTTTGGCACAGTGAATGGATTAGTACATGGTGCTGAATGGGTCACTAGAGGAGTACAAAAGGAGTGACAGGGTGTTTGCTGGAAGTGAATGAATATTTTCTGAAGAATTGAAGGTGTGAAAAACAACTGTGTAGGTGATTAGATGACTGCATCCATAGTGAATAGGCATTTGAAGCAGTCTATGTGCTAAGGCCTAGCTCACTGCATGCATACTTGGGTACTGACTGAATGATTAGAGTACAGCAAGGAGAGTGCCTCGGCGAATTTATAAGTGGTGGTCTTTTGACACAGTGAATGGATTAGTACGTGGTACTGAATGGGTCACTAGAGGGGTGCAAAGGGAGTGACAGGATGTTTGCTGGACTATATGGATACTGACTAGGGAATTGAAGGTGTGAAAGACAAGTGTATAGTATGCTAGAAGACTGCATGCATACTGCATAGACATTTGAAGCACTCTATGTGGTAATGTATGGTTCACAACATGAGTACTTGGAAACTGACTAAATCATCAGACTACTGCTAGGACAGTGCCTGGGTAAAACTTTTAAATTTTCAGTTCTGGTGCAGTGAAGAGAATACTACATGGTACTGCACTTTAGTGTCAAACCCTCACTCATTTTATCAATGCATAACAAAAGACTAGCTTCTAATGCTACTAAAACTTGACAACATGACCAGTTTTAAAACAGTTATCTATCTATGCAAATACACGTTCTACCAAATGCTTATCTCACAGTGGTTCCCAAATGCACACAGACTCACAGAGTGATTCAAGACAACAACCACTATCCCTAGGAGTTTACCAAAACTCATTCACTACTGTGGAAGTGGTAAGGGAACTGCACACAATCTACGTATTTCAGGAATGCACTTTTGTGTCAAAACCTGACTCATTTAATCAACTCATAAGCAAAGACTGGCTTCTAATGCTACTACAACTTGACAACATGACAAGTTTTAAAAGAGTTATCTGTCAGAAAATACATGATGTTACCAAATGCTTCTCTCACAGTAGTTCCCAAATGCACACAGACTCACAGTGTGATTCTAGACAAGCACCGCTATCCCTAGCAGTTTACCAAAACTGATTCACTACAGTGGAAGTGGTAAGGGAACTGTACACAATCTACATATTTCAGGACTGCACTTTTGTGTCAAAGCCTGCCTCATTTAATCAAAGCATGAGCAAAAACTGCCTTCTAATGCTAGTAAAACTTGACAACAAGACAGGTTTTAAAACAGTTATCTGTCAGCAAATACACGATGTTACCAAATGCTTCTCTCACAGTGGTTCCCAAATGCACACAGACTCACAGTGTGCTTCTAGACAACAACCACTATCCCTAGGAGTTTACCAAAACTCATTCACTACAGTGGAAGTGGTAAGGGAACTGCACACAATCTACATTTTTCAGGACTGAACTTTTGTGTCAAAGCCT
This sequence comes from Triturus cristatus, assembly GCF_964204655.1. Lineage (NCBI taxonomy): Eukaryota > Metazoa > Chordata > Amphibia > Caudata > Salamandridae > Triturus > Triturus cristatus. The sequence continues at coordinate 922,104,754 of NC_140579.1, forward strand.
GACTCATTTAATCAAAGCATAAGCAATAACTGCCTTCTAATGTTACTAAAACTTGACAACAAGACAGTTTTTAAAACAGTTATCTGTCAGCAAATACACGATGTTACCAAATTCTTCTCTCACAGTGGTTCCCAAATGCACACAGACTCACAGTGTGATTCTAGACAAGCAACACTATCCCTAGCAGCTTACCAAAACTCATTCACTACTGTGCAAGAGGTAAGGAGACTACACACAATCTACATATTAAAGTACAGCACATTAGTGTCAAAGCATGAATCATTTTATCAATGCATAAGCAAAGACTGGCTTCTAATGCTACTAAAACTTGACAACATGACAGGTTTTAAAAGAGTTATCTGTCAGAAAATACATGATATTACCAAATGCTTCTCTCACAGTGGTTCACAAATGCACACACACTCACAGTGTGATTCTAGACAAGCACCACTATCCCTAGGAGTTTACCAAAACTCGTTCACTACAGTGAAAGGGGTAAGGGAACTGCACACAATCTACATATTTCAGGACTGCACTTTTGTGTCAAAGCCTGACTCATTTAATGAAAGCATAAGCAAAAACTGCCTTCTAATGCTACTAAAACTTGACAACAAGACAGGTTTTAAAACAGTTATCTGTCAGCAAATACACGATGTTACCAAATGCTTCTCTCATAGTGGTTCCCAAATGCACACAGACTCACAGTGTGATTCTAGACAAGCAACACTATCCCTAGCAGATTACCAAAACTCATTCACTACTGTGCAAGGGGTAAGGAGACTGCACACAATCTACATATTAAAGTACAGCACATTAGTGTCAAAGCATGACTCATTTTATCAATGCATAAGCAAACACTGGCTTCTAATGCTACTAAAACTTGACAACATGACAGGTTTTAAAAGAGTTATCTGTCAGAAAATACATGATGTTACCAAATGCTTCTCTCACTTTAGCAGGAGCAATACATTAGTCTGATTAAAATCGAAATAGTCTACATACATCCCCTCACAATTAAATAACTCACCTTTCAAGTTGTTTTGTAGATTAAGAAGTATATCAGTCACACACCAGATATCAGTCACACACCAGATTTTCTTATACAGAATATCTGCACTGTGCACCTGTCAGCAGAACCAACGAATGGCAAAGTTTCCCTCTCATTTTCCCCACATATACATGTAAACATCAAATCACATTCCTTCCCACAAAAATTCAAAACCAAACACACATTTCTATTGGTAAACATTTCAACCCTTTCCAAATGACAAAAATTTGAACCCTTCCCCCAATCTGCCTCCTGCCTGTTACCATAAAAACAGGTCATGGAACACTGTAATGAGCACAAAGTTCACAAGTTCAGCACACAATGTTGCTAATCAAGACAGCAAGTGTGCTTGACTTTTCAACATATCAGCTAATCATATATAATGCTCCTTACAATCAGTTTTTGTTAACCAATAAGAATCATACGTTTAAAAACAGAAATATGCACCCTACCTTTCAGTGTAGAAGGTTGTCAAACAACCAATGATTTCTTGTCTTTTTTCTTGTCTTTTTTCAAAACTGCATCTTAGCCACCATTTTAGAAAAATCTTACTTTCCAAACTGCCATTTCATTTACAGAGACCATCTGAGTGCATCCAGACCTCCTTTCAAGATGCTTAGAGTGTGGATTGTGGGACACAGCTATATTTTCTGGAGCCAAATGTATGCAGAAAACAAAGGCATTCGCAAAGACCTAGGTTTGCCAAATGTAGACATTAAATGGATTGGACAGAGAGGGTTAAAGTGGCACCAATTGATGCCATTGGTGAAATCCTTCATGCATATCCAACACCCTGACCTCATAATAGTGCACTGTGGTGGCAATGACCTAGGCACTTTGACTGGGGTAGGTCTGGAAATGCTTATGAAGGACACCTTTGCAGAACTGATTTCACTTTTTCCCAAAACTGCCTTTGTGTATTCTAACTTATGCCAAAGGCAGAAATGGAACTGGTCTGATCATTTTTGTCCACAAATTGAGAAAGCTAGGAAACATGTGAATAAATCTGTTTCTGCTTTTCTCCGAGACTATAGAATGGGATCCATTTACAATAACAATTTGCGCTTTCATATGCAAGAGATGTATAGGAGAGTTGGAGTACACATTACTGATGAAGGAAACAGAGACTTCCTCAACAACTTTAGACTCTGTATAGGTACTTACTTATAAGTACCAAAAACTCTCAATGAACACAACGGCTCTTTTTAGAGCCACCCAAGAACAAAACACTTAAAGCTTGATCTTTATCTCCCAAAAAATGTCAAATTTCTTTTCCTTGGATCCACGCACCCAACGCGAGAGAATCCGTGCACCCAACACGATAGAATGCGCGCACCTTCTGGGACCCCCTAAGCACCTCTAGAGGGTCAGAGTATTTCCACTCTGCCCCCTTTATATGTTTTACACACGTATTCCCCTTGCTTCTTCAGCCTCGCTTCTGCCGAGGCAGAAAATGGCGACCAACAGTTCCTGGTTTCAAATGTAGACAGACACTCGACAGCCAATTAGCATTCAGCGCGCGATCGGGAGGGTGCGCGCTTGGTTCGGGGAGGGTGCGCTTACGGTGCGGGTAGGGTCCGCGGATCCTCCCCGGCCATAGATATCACTAACTTTTTTATCCTAATTTTCTCAGGAACTACTGAACAGATTCACACCATTTATGCAAAAGGCACAAGTCTGAACTGAGGACTACCTCTTTGCCAAATTTGGTGTCATTCCGTTCAGCGGTTCGGGCTGTAGCTGCGACAACAGATCCTATGGGAAATTGCATGGGGCAAACGCGTTTTGGGACACTCCCTTTTTTCTTGGCCCCCGCTTGACGGATCACCGTGAAACTTTCAGGGTAGGAGCGGGGCGGAGCTGGCCAAAAGTTTGGAAAATTTTACAAGGATTCATCAACCGGCGCCAGACTTATTGGGAATAGAATGTTGCGGATTTCCTATGGAAAATAGGTCCTAACTATAACTATCTACTGGCGCCCGCCAGTAGATAATATATATATGTATATATTCACTGAAAAAACCATAGGTTTCACACATGTTATAGTTAGCTGGACATTTTATTGATAAAAAACCAATGAAATTCCCCCGTTATAGTTAGTGCAGGCAACTATAACTCACGCGACCGCAATCCTCTGCTGATGCTAATACTGTATTTAGACACTTATTTGCCCATGTCTTCTTCCATTAAATTTTAGCTATACATATATTACAAATATTTTTTTTTCATAAAGACACATATGTCATCAGCAGAAGATTGCGGTCGCGTGAGTTATAGTTGCCTGCACTAACTGTAACGGGGGAATTTCATTGGTTTTTTATCAATAAAATGTCCAGCTAACTATAACATGTGTGAAACCTATGGTTTTTGTCAATGAATTTGCAAGGTTTTTTAAATGCTAATTCCTAACTATAACGTGTGTGAAACCTATGGTTTTTTCAGTGAATTTGTACGTTTTTTTAAATGCTAAGTTACTTTACGCCATTCGTGGCGTGCGCGCCCAGTTAACGCAGTTCGTTCCGTGCGCGCACAGTGAGCACGCGGTGCGCGCGCCCACTTTACGCAGTTAGTGCCCTGCACGCACGGTGGTCACGCGGTGTGCTGCGCGCACCGCGTGCCCACGTTATGCGGGATGGGCCATGTACGCACGATGCGCTTCGCGCACCGTGCGCACATGAGGGACATATTATGCGCATCTTTGTGAAATTTATTCTTTGTTTATTTCTTACCTGTAATAAGCCATGCACAAATGGTGCCCTTCGGGCACCATTTGCACACGGGGTGGGGAGGGTGTGGATAATTTTTTTTAAAAATTTTTTTTTACCGTACGCGTACGGTAAGCGTAATCGGCGATTTTCCCAAAAAAAAAAATTTTTTTTTTTGGGCTTGGGGGTTGTTTGGGGACCCCTATATCAATGCTGGGTGGTTAGGATCTCAAGAAACTGCCTCTTTAGACATTTTTTGGCATAGTTTTTGCTGCCCAACTCAGAGAGCGAGAGAGAAAATGGCGGCCGCCGCTTCCTGGTTTCGACCGATTCGAATGTTTACTAAGATCTAACAGCCAATCAAAATCGCGCTCGCGCACGCCACCGTACGCGTACGGTAAGCGCACCGTAAGCGCACCGTAAGCTGGCTCAGATATATATATTGATTTAAAGGCTATTTTCTCTGAATCTACTGAACAGATTTACACCAAACCTACAAAATGCACTTCCTTGACCTGAGGACTACCTCTCTGCCAAATTTCAAGTAATTCTGTTCAGCCGTTCGGGCTGTAGCTGTGTCTAAAGGTCCTATGGAAAAATGCATGGGAAAAACGCGTTTTGGGACCCCGCTTTTATCTCAGCCCCCGCTTGACGAATCCCCCCGAGACTTTCAGGGTAGGAGCGGACCGTAGCGCCCCACCTATTTTGAAAAATTCGCGAGGATTCGTCGACCGGCGCCAAAGTTATTCAAAATAGAATGTTGCAGATTTCCTATGGAAAGGTGGTCCTAACTATAACTACCTACTGGCGACCGCCAGTAGGTAATATATATATATATATATATATATATATATATATATATATATATATATATATATATATATATATATATAATAAAAGAAACAGCGCATTTACAAGACTTGTTTTTACCCACTTCGGAATGTATTTTATTGAATTGCGGACACTGGGGAAGATCTCACTTGAGCAAAACATTTCGTGCGACTACAGGACCCATAATGCTGTTGTTACGGCCACGCCCACTGGGGAAGGTTCCTGAGTTGTATTTAGTAGCACCACTTGCCTCTGAAGAAAGGGAAGCCTGAAACGCGTTTGGCAGAGGGTGCCATAGAGACTAAAAGCACGTCTGTTTCATGCTCTGCTGCATTCTATTAAGAATAAGTGCCTATACAACCTACCTGGCGGCTCTTCCGTAAGGGTAACCTTTTATAATATATATATATATATATATATATATATATATATATATATATCCAAAAACAGTGTGCCCATGCACGGAATCGCACTCCAGCCACGTCGGTTTGAGGAAAACCTTTATTCGGGGAAAACTGCTGATGGCACAAGGAGTCAATAAAGTTCAAGGGTGGCGTCAGTTTCACGACGCGTTTCGGGCTCTTCCCTTCTTCCTGGTGAAACGCCACTGCAGCCATCCACACATGCGGTGATAGGTCCAATTTACCCTCCAATGGGCCAATCAAATGCACAGACCTCCCCAGATGGATTCTGGGATTTGCAGTGTGGATAAATCCTAATGCCTCAGTAGTCTTGCTGCATAATAAACATTTTTAGACCCTGTATGGGCCCCTCGTAACACCGGCAGTAAGCAATCCATCCCATAACGTGGCTTCAGAAAACTCGGCGAATTCCGAGCCTCCATGCCCCATACAATCAACCGGGTGGTGCGGCTTCCCGCGGCTGGGCGGCCGCGATTTACATCCAAAAACAGTGTGCCCATGCACGGAATCGCACTCCAGCCACGTCGGTTTGAGGAAAACCTTTATTCGGGGAAAACTGCTGATGGCACAAGGAGTCAATAAAGTTCAAGGGTGGCGTCAGTTTCACGACGCGTTTCGGGCTCTTCCCTTCTTCCTGGTGAAACGCCACTGCAGCCATCCACACATGCGGTGATAGGTCCAATTTACCCTCCAATGGGCCAATCAAATGCACAGACCTCCCCAGATGGATTCTGGGATTTGCAGTGTGGATAAATCCTAATGCCTCAGTAGTCTTGCTGCATAATAAACATTTTTAGACCCTGTATGGGCCCCTCGTAACACCGGCAGTAAGCAATCCATCCCATAACGTGGCTTCAGAAAACTCGGCGAATTCCGAGCCTCCATGCCCCATACAATCAACCGGGTGGTGCGGCTTCCCGCGGCTGGGCGGCCGCGATTTACATCCAAAAACAGTGTGCCCATGCACGGAATCGCACTCCAGCCACGTCGGTTTGAGGAAAACCTTTATTCGGGGAAAACTGCTGATGGCACAAGGAGTCAATAAAGTTCAAGGGTGGCGTCAGTTTCACGACGCGTTTCGGGCTCTTCCCTTCTTCCTGGTGAAACGCCACTGCAGCCATCCACACATGCGGTGATAGGTCCAATTTACCCTCCAATGGGCCAATCAAATGCACAGACCTCCCCAGATGGATTCTGGGATTTGCAGTGTGGATAAATCCTAATGCCTCAGTAGTCTTGCTGCATAATAAACATTTTTAGACCCTGTATGGGCCCCTCGTAACACCGGCAGTAAGCAATCCATCCCATAACGTGGCTTCAGAAAACTCGGCGAATTCCGAGCCTCCATGCCCCATACAATCAACCGGGTGGTGCGGCTTCCCGCGGCTGGGCGGCCGCGATTTACATCCAAAAACAGTGTGCCCATGCACGGAATCGCACTCCAGCCACGTCGGTTTGAGGAAAACCTTTATTCGGGGAAAACTGCTGATGGCACAAGGAGTCAATAAAGTTCAAGGGTGGCGTCAGTTTCACGACGCGTTTCGGGCTCTTCCCTTCTTCCTGGTGAAACGCCACTGCAGCCATCCACACATGCGGTGATAGGTCCAATTTACCCTCCAATGGGCCAATCAAATGCACAGACCTCCCCAGATGGATTCTGGGATTTGCAGTGTGGATAAATCCTAATGCCTCAGTAGTCTTGCTGCATAATAAACATTTTTAGACCCTGTATGGGCCCCTCGTAACACCGGCAGTAAGCAATCCATCCCATAACGTGGCTTCAGAAAACTCGGCGAATTCCGAGCCTCCATGCCCCATACAATCAACCGGGTGGTGCGGCTTCCCGCGGCTGGGCGGCCGCGATTTACATCCAAAAACAGTGTGCCCATGCACGGAATCGCACTCCAGCCACGTCGGTTTGAGGAAAACCTTTATTCGGGGAAAACTGCTGATGGCACAAGGAGTCAATAAAGTTCAAGGGTGGCGTCAGTTTCACGACGCGTTTCGGGCTCTTCCCTTCTTCCTGGTGAAACGCCACTGCAGCCATCCACACATGCGGTGATAGGTCCAATTTACCCTCCAATGGGCCAATCAAATGCACAGACCTCCCCAGATGGATTCTGGGATTTGCAGTGTGGATAAATCCTAATGCCTCAGTAGTCTTGCTGCATAATAAACATTTTTAGACCCTGTATGGGCCCCTCGTAACACCGGCAGTAAGCAATCCATCCCATAACGTGGCTTCAGAAAACTCGGCGAATTCCGAGCCTCCATGCCCCATACAATCAACCGGGTGGTGCGGCTTCCCGCGGCTGGGCGGCCGCGATTTACATCCAAAAACAGTGTGCCCATGCACGGAATCGCACTCCAGCCACGTCGGTTTGAGGAAAACCTTTATTCGGGGAAAACTGCTGATGGCACAAGGAGTCAATAAAGTTCAAGGGTGGCGTCAGTTTCACGACGCGTTTCGGGCTCTTCCCTTCTTCCTGGTGAAACGCCACTGCAGCCATCCACACATGCGGTGATAGGTCCAATTTACCCTCCAATGGGCCAATCAAATGCACAGACCTCCCCAGATGGATTCTGGGATTTGCAGTGTGGATAAATCCTAATGCCTCAGTAGTCTTGCTGCATAATAAACATTTTTAGACCCTGTATGGGCCCCTCGTAACACCGGCAGTAAGCAATCCATCCCATAACGTGGCTTCAGAAAACTCGGCGAATTCCGAGCCTCCATGCCCCATACAATCAACCGGGTGGTGCGGCTTCCCGCGGCTGGGCGGCCGCGATTTACATCCAAAAACAGTGTGCCCATGCACGGAATCGCACTCCAGCCACGTCGGTTTGAGGAAAACCTTTATTCGGGGAAAACTGCTGATGGCACAAGGAGTCAATAAAGTTCAAGGGTGGCGTCAGTTTCACGACGCGTTTCGGGCTCTTCCCTTCTTCCTGGTGAAACGCCACTGCAGCCATCCACACATGCGGTGATAGGTCCAATTTACCCTCCAATGGGCCAATCAAATGCACAGACCTCCCCAGATGGATTCTGGGATTTGCAGTGTGGATAAATCCTAATGCCTCAGTAGTCTTGCTGCATAATAAACATTTTTAGACCCTGTATGGGCCCCTCGTAACACCGGCAGTAAGCAATCCATCCCATAACGTGGCTTCAGAAAACTCGGCGAATTCCGAGCCTCCATGCCCCATACAATCAACCGGGTGGTGCGGCTTCCCGCGGCTGGGCGGCCGCGATTTACATCCAAAAACAGTGTGCCCATGCACGGAATCGCACTCCAGCCACGTCGGTTTGAGGAAAACCTTTATTCGGGGAAAACTGCTGATGGCACAAGGAGTCAATAAAGTTCAAGGGTGGCGTCAGTTTCACGACGCGTTTCGGGCTCTTCCCTTCTTCCTGGTGAAACGCCACTGCAGCCATCCACACATGCGGTGATAGGTCCAATTTACCCTCCAATGGGCCAATCAAATGCACAGACCTCCCCAGATGGATTCTGGGATTTGCAGTGTGGATAAATCCTAATGCCTCAGTAGTCTTGCTGCATAATAAACATTTTTAGACCCTGTATGGGCCCCTCGTAACACCGGCAGTAAGCAATCCATCCCATAACGTGGCTTCAGAAAACTCGGCGAATTCCGAGCCTCCATGCCCCATACAATCAACCGGGTGGTGCGGCTTCCCGCGGCTGGGCGGCCGCGATTTACATCCAAAAACAGTGTGCCCATGCACGGAATCGCACTCCAGCCACGTATATATATATATCCACACAAAGTGCTCACCTTGAGTAAAAGCAAGCGGGACACAGCTCCGGGTGCAGACAAAGGATTTATTGAGAAAAATCACAGCGCAGTCCTTGCAGTCCGTGAAACGCTTGGGCAGACGCGTTTCTAGCCGGAATGGCCGTCATCAGTGCCGGTCTCACAGGCTGATTGATTTCTCCTGGACTTGACTCAGAGACCACTCCCTATGAAGCAGTCTCTCGACTCCTCCTCCTTAATGCAGGTGTGTATTAACCGCTTGTGACTCTAGGTGAACTGCATGATGGTTATCGAAGTCCGTAGTGGTGCCTCATTCAGTAATGGGGGACTCAAACATCAAGTGATGCCCCAAATTGTTGGCGCTGGACTGTGTGCCACCACAGAACTCCCAGATATGTTGGTCCAGCTCACACCTTTGTCTGTACCCTTATCAGGCAGCACCGTGCTGCCTCCTCTCTCCCCTCACTAAGATGACCGCCTGATGGCAATGACTTTGCTCGGGGGGGCGCCGCGTATGTACTCCTCGTACTTCTCCAAAGGTTTGCTGATGTACACGGAGCTCCAGACGGAGAGGGCGTGTCCCATGCCGGTTTCAGCATACCCGGCTATAAATCCACACAAAGTGCTCACCTTGAGTAAAAGCAAGCGGGACACAGCTCCGGGTACAGACAAAGGAGTTATTGAGAAAACTCACAGCGCAGTCCTTGCAGTCCGTGAAACGCTTGGGCAGACGCGTTTCTAGCCGGAATGGCCGTCATCAGTGCCAGTCTCACAGGCTGATTGATTTCTCCTGGACTTGACTCAGAGACCACTCCCTATGAAGCAGTCTCTCGACTCCTCCTCCTTAATGCAGGTGTGTATTAACCGCTTGTGACTCTAGGTGAACTGCATGATGGTTATCGCAGTCCGTCGTTGTGCCTCATTCAGTAATGGGGGACTCAAACATCAAGTGATGCCCCAAATTGTTGGCGCTGGACTGTGTGCCACCACAGAACTCCCAGATATGTTGGTCCAGCTCACACCTTTGTCTGTACCCTTATCAGGCAGCACCGTGCTGCCTCCTCTCTCCCCTCACTAAGATGACCGCCTGATGGCAATGACTTTGCTCGGGGGCGCCGCGTATGTACTCCTCGTACTTCTCCAAAGGTTTGCTGATGTACGTGGAGCTCCAGACCGAGAGGGCGTGTCCCATGCCGGTTTCAGCGTACCCGGCTATAAATCCACACAAAGTGCTCACCTTGAGTAAAAGCAAGCGGGACACAGCCCCGGGTACAGACAAAGGATTTATTGAGAAAAATCACAGCGCAGTCCTTGCAGTCCGTGAAACGCTTGGGCAGACGCGTTTCTAGCCGGAATGGCTGTCATCAGTGCCGGTCTCACAGGCTGATTGATTTCTCCTGGACTTGACTCAGAGACCACTCCCTATGAAGCAGTCTCTCGACTCCTCCTCCTTAATGCAGGTGTGTATTAACCGCTTGTGACTCTAGGTGAACTGCATGATGGTTATCGCAGTCCGTCGTGGTGCCTCATTCAGTAATGGGGGACTCCAAACATCAAGTGATGCCCCAAATTGTTGGCGCTGGACTGTGTGCCACCACAGAACTCCCAGATATGTTGGTCCAGCTCACACCTTTGTCTGTACCCTTATCAGGCAGCACCGTGCTGCCTCCTCTCTCCCCTCACTAAGATGACCGCCTGATGGCAATGACTTTGCTCGGGGGGGCGCCGCATATGTACTCCTCGTACTTCTCCAAAGGTTTGCTGATGTACGCGGAGCTCCAGACCGAGAGGGCGTGTCCCATGCCGGTTTCAGCATACCCGGCTATAAATCGACACAAAGTGCTCACCTTGAGTAAAAGCAAGCGGGACACAGCTCCGGGTACAGACAAAGGATTTATTGAGAAAAATCACAGCGCAGTCCTTGCAGTCCGTGAAACGCTTGGGCAGACGCGTTTCTAGCCGGAATGGCCGTCATCAGTGCCGGTCTCACAGGCTGATTGATTTCTCCTGGACTTGACTCAGAGACCACTCCCTATGAAGCAGTCTCTCGACTCCTCCTCCTTAATGCAGGTGTGTATTAACCGCTTGTGACTCTAGGTGAACTGCATGATGGTTATCGAAGTCCGTAGTGGTGCCTCATTCAGTAATGGGGGACTCAAACATCAAGTGATGCCCCAAATTGTTGGCGCTGGACTGTGTGCCACCACAGAACTCCCAGATATGTTGGTCCAGCTCACACCTTTGTCTGTACCCTTATCAGGCAGCACCGTGCTGCCTCCTCTCTCCCCTCACTAAGATGACCGCCTGATGGCAATGACTTTGCTCGGGGGGGCGCCGCGTATGTACTCCTCGTACTTCTCCAAAGGTTTGCTGATGTACACGGAGCTCCAGACGGAGAGGGCGTGTCCCATGCCGGTTTCAGCATACCCGGCTATAAATCCACACAAAGTGCTCACCTTGAGTAAAAGCAAGCGGGACACAGCTCCGGGTACAGACAAAGGAGTTATTGAGAAAACTCACAGCGCAGTCCTTGCAGTCCGTGAAACGCTTGGGCAGACGCGTTTCTAGCCGGAATGGCCGTCATCAGTGCCAGTCTCACAGGCTGATTGATTTCTCCTGGACTTGACTCAGAGACCACTCCCTATGAAGCAGTCTCTCGACTCCTCCTCCTTAATGCAGGTGTGTATTAACCGCTTGTGACTCTAGGTGAACTGCATGATGGTTATCGCAGTCCGTCGTTGTGCCTCATTCAGTAATGGGGGACTCAAACATCAAGTGATGCCCCAAATTGTTGGCGCTGGACTGTGTGCCACCACAGAACTCCCAGATATGTTGGTCCAGCTCACACCTTTGTCTGTACCCTTATCAGGCAGCACCGTGCTGCCTCCTCTCTCCCCTCACTAAGATGACCGCCTGATGGCAATGACTTTGCTCGGGGGCGCCGCGTATGTACTCCTCGTACTTCTCCAAAGGTTTGCTGATGTACGTGGAGCTCCAGACCGAGAGGGCGTGTCCCATGCCGGTTTCAGCGTACCCGGCTATAAATCCACACAAAGTGCTCACCTTGAGTAAAAGCAAGCGGGACACAGCCCCGGGTACAGACAAAGGATTTATTGAGAAAAATCACAGCGCAGTCCTTGCAGTCCGTGAAACGCTTGGGCAGACGCGTTTCTAGCCGGAATGGCTGTCATCAGTGCCGGTCTCACAGGCTGATTGATTTCTCCTGGACTTGACTCAGAGACCACTCCCTATGAAGCAGTCTCTCGACTCCTCCTCCTTAATGCAGGTGTGTATTAACCGCTTGTGACTCTAGGTGAACTGCATGATGGTTATCGCAGTCCGTCGTGGTGCCTCATTCAGTAATGGGGGACTCCAAACATCAAGTGATGCCCCAAATTGTTGGCGCTGGACTGTGTGCCACCACAGAACTCCCAGATATGTTGGTCCAGCTCACACCTTTGTCTGTACCCTTATCAGGCAGCACCGTGCTGCCTCCTCTCTCCCCTCACTAAGATGACCGCCTGATGGCAATGACTTTGCTCGGGGGGGCGCCGCATATGTACTCCTCGTACTTCTCCAAAGGTTTGCTGATGTACGCGGAGCTCCAGACCGAGAGGGCGTGTCCCATGCCGGTTTCAGCATACCCGGCTATAAATCCACACAAAGTGCTCACCTTGAGTAAAAGCAAGCGGGACACAGCTCCGGGTACAGACAAAGGATTTATTGAGAAAAATCACAGCGCAGTCCTTGCAGTCCGTGAAACGCTTGGGCAGACGCGTTTCTAGCCGGAATGGCCGTCATCAGTGCCGGTCTCACAGGCTGATTGATTTCTCCTGGACTTGACTCAGAGACCACTCCCTATGAAGCAGTCTCTCGACTCCTCCTCCTTAATGCAGGTGTGTATTAACCGCTTGTGACTCTAGGTGAACTGCATGATGGTTATCGCAGTCCGTCGTGGTGCCTCATTCAGTAATGGGGGACTCCAAACATCAAGTGATGCCCCAAATTGTTGGCGCTGGACTGTGTGCCACCACAGAACTCCCAGATATGTTGGTCCAGTTCACACCTTTGTCTGTACCCTTATCAGGCAGCACCGTGCTGCCTCCTCTCTCCCCTCACTAAGATGACCACCTGATGGCAATGACTTTGCTCGGGGGGGCGCCGCGTATGTACTCCTCGTACTTCTCCAAATGTTTGCTGATGTACGCGGAGCTCCAGACCGAGAGGGCGTTTCCCATGCCGGTTTCAGCGTACCCAGCTATAAATCCACACAAAGTGCTCACCTTGAGTAAAAGCAAGCGGGACACAACTCCGGGTACAGACAAAGGATTTATTGAGAAAAATCACAGCGCAGTCCTTGCAGTCTGTACCCTTATCAGGCAGCACCGTGCAGCCTCCTCTCTCCCCTCACTAAGATGACCGCCTGAATGATACTAAAGTACTCCCTGCTGTACATTATAATGATATTGCAAGGCACCGAGGAGTTCCAAAACCATATAGAGAGAGGAGGTCAAACGTAGAGCTCCTTTATAAGATCATGGTGACTTGCAACATCCTGATCATGTGCCGGAGAGGGTACTTTATCACATATAATGCATGGTCACAACATTGGTTTTCCCACAAACCACTTACAACATTGGTGTGTAGCTTTTTCATATGAAATAGAGAGCATGTTTTCAAACATGAAGGATAAAAATAGAACCTCACATCAAAAATCTGTTAGACATTTGTTGGAAGAGGATATTAGAAACAGATCGATACAAGTCAGTTTTTTTTTAATAAAGCTGCAGTAGCTCGGAATGTGTAGAAACATGGGGAAAGATTCTAACTTTTCTTTAATTATCTAAGGAGTGCAAAAAATAAACATCCTCTAGTCATTGTAAGCTAGACAAAGGGAGCAGGAGAAAAAAAAGCAATGTTTCGTTTTAGTTGCTTTAAACGGCTGCTCCATGACCTGACCTGCCTTTCACCTTGGCTGCTTGGTCTGACAGCAGTCACTGTGACGTCAGAACTCGACTGTAATAACTTATTACAGTTGAGTTATGACATTTTATCTTTCTAAACAGTGACTGGGTGTGTCACAAGTCGCCGATTACAAAGAAAGTTTAGACAGGCATTTTATACAGGGATTGCAGAATCCCACGTATTATATATTTATATATAAACATCTATATTGTTCCAACCACTTTTTTCTCATGCAAACATTTCAAAGAATGTTCTAGGAATAACTGTTTCACACATTTTGACTCTGAGAAAGACTATAAAAGGCCCTATTCTGCTCACGAAGAGGAAGGGACATCTTCAGCTCCAGGGGACCGATCGTAAAGGCCTTCTGTCTAATAGCAGCAGACAGCACGTTTATCCCTAGCTGCTTAAGTGTTTACCCCTGCATAGTTATGTGGAACCGATAAAACACTTCTCGCCTCCTTAGGCCACAAGATGCATTCCTGCTAAGATATAGCTGTCTCTACAAAGTTTGGTGGGTTTATTTTTCTAATATTTGCAAATACCATAGTCTTAATCAGTTTAATCATGCTACATGTATTTGTAACGAGAGTAGTGCATTATAATGAAGGAAAATGCTACTTATCCAGTATGCATCTGTTCTTGGCATGTAGAGCTGTAGATTTACATGCTTTGTTTAAGTCTGCCATCTAGTGTTGGGTCCGGATGGTTGCACTTTGTTTTTCTTTTAAGAAGTCTTTTCCAGTCACGAGGTAAGGGACTCCTTTCAGTGTAGTGTGCATGAGCATCGACTCCATTGTTAGATTGTTTTCCCGCAGAGGGTGAGAATGGAGTTAGTTTGAGTAGGATAGATTTGTCCATGTGTATGTATCGAAGTAAGATATTACTGCAACAGGTATAGGTACCTGAGAGGTGGGCAGGCGCATGTGAATCTACAGCTTTACATGCCAAGAACAGATGCATACTGGGTAAGTAGCATTTTCCGTTTGAGGAATGCGAGCTGTAGATCACATGCTTTGCATGAACTATACAGCAGTAATCTCCCAAAGCGGTGGTTAACCTGTAGCTGTTGCAGTGGTTTGAAAGAGTGTACGAAGAACTGCCTGTCCTAAATTAGCTTGTTGTCTTGCTAACACATCTACACAATAGTGTTTTGTGAATGTGTGAGGTGTAGACCATGTGCCAGCTTTACAGCTGTCAGCTATGGGAATGTTTCCAAAGAAAGCCATAGAAGGCCCCAGTTTGGGAGTGGAATGCACCCTACGGGGTTTTGTTAAAGTCACTTTTGCTTTTGTATAGCATGTCTGAATACATTTGACTATCCACTGTGCAATACCCAATTTAGAAATGGGATTGCCTTTGTGAGGTGGAGCAAAAGCAACAAAAAGCAGTTTGGTTTACGAAAAGGCTTTGTCCTTTCTATTTAATAGAGTAATGCCTGTTTAACATCCAAGGTGTGTAAAGCACGTTCTGCCACAGAATCTGGCTGAGGAAGAACACAGGCAACTCAATAGATTGGTTGTTGAAGGCAGAAATGAATTTGGGTAGAAATTTAGGGTTAGTACGAAGAACCACTTTGTTTTGGTGTACTTGTAAAAATGGTTCTTCTATGGTTAGTGCCTGAAGCTCACCCACTCTCCTCAGTGATGTGATAGCAACAAGGAAAGAAACTTTCCAAGTGATAAATTGCAGTTCACATTTATGCAATGGCTCAAAGGGTGGACCCATTAGTCTGGTAAGAACAATATTAAGATTCCACACTGGGGTAGGTGGAAGTCTTGGCTGAAGAGCTCTTTTAAGTCTTTCCATAAAAGCCGTAATAACAGGCACTCTGAAAAGAGACAGATGTTGTCTATTCTGAAGGTATGCGGCTATTGCAGGGAGATGTAAATGTATAGATGCGCAAAAGGACAGACCAACGGCAGACTACCAAAGCCGCACTTCACTGCTATGTTCCTTCTGTAACAATTCGTTAGAGTCTATAGAGTTGTGCACAAACAACTCCTGCACCTGCCTTTGTTGGGTGCAAACTGCGAAAATCGGAAAATGAATGAATGTGGAGCGGTGCACTACTGGGTTGTTTTTTCAAATGATATAGATGGACAGCAAATCCCTTTGAATTTAATTTTCTTTATTTCAACAAGATCATAAAATAGGCTACAGCCAACGCGTTTCGTTCAATAAGAATTGAACTTCATCAGGGCTTAAGTATACATCATTCGTTAAATGGTCCAATGGTGGGGTGTCAGGAATAGTGGATGAGTACAAGTACACTGAAGGCCGCACTATTACCCCCGTGTTCCATGTGTGTGATCCAGTATCACTTATATTGAGAACTGAAGATAAGTCATGATGGGGCTCCCAAATAAGGGCCAGGCATCAGTACCTGAGACACGCACGTAAGGCGTCCTCTCTCCGGACCAGATGTTGTCTATTATGAAGGTATGCGGCTATAACAGGGAGATGTAAGCGTATAGATGTGTATGCTAAATTCGACCGTTGTAAATGCAGCAAATTGCAAATCATATTTTGAACTGAAGCACCAAGCGGGTTGATATGGTTATTAGTGCAATAAATAACAAACCGCTTCCATTTTGCTGCATAGCAAGCTCACGTAGTAGGTTGTCTAGCTTCTTTAATAATGTTCATACCGTCTGGCGGAAGATTGAGATAGCCAAACTATGACTTCAGGTGCCAGATTCTAGGTTGAGATGTCTGGGATCTGGATGTCTTATGTCTCCACGGCTCTGCATGAGGAGATTGGATGCAAGAGGTAGTTTTGGATGAGGAACTACTGAGAACCCCCAACAGGGTGGTGAACCAAGGTTGATGGGCTCATGTGGGAGCTACTAGGATTAGTGTGAGGGACGTTTGCCTGAGCTTCTGAACCACTAGTGGAATGAGTGGGAGAGGTGGAAAAGTGTTCATCCATAGTGCATTGCCTTTGGACAATGGATGTGGATATCTGGAGGCGAAGCTTGGGCATTTTGCGTTTTGGTGTGTGGCAAACAGATCTATGTCTGGGAAGCCCCACATCTGAAAGAACAGGAAGAGAACGAGAGTGGAGTTACCACTTGTGAATCTGTTGTCTCTGCCTGCTGAACAGATCTGCGAACGGATTGTCCACTTCTGGAAGGTGTTCTGCTAGGAGATAGATTTTGTGATGTATGGCCCACCTTCAAATGGCCTGTGCAAGGTGTGATAGTTGGAGAGAGTGTGTCCCTGCCCGCTTCTGTAAATAATACATGGCTATCATTTTGTCTGTGCGAATGAGGACAGCTTTGCCTACAAGGTGAGTTTGAAAGGCTTTGAGCGCTAGAAATACTGCTAGGAGCTCTAGATATGTGAAGTTGCTTTTGCTGCTTACTCCACATGCCCTGAATTGTGAGTTTGTAGATGATCTCCCCAACCACTGAGCGATGCATCTGCTGTTAGCACTGTTTGTGGAACTGGGTTGATGAAGGGCCGCCCTTTGGAAAGGTTTTGTGGATTCCACCACTGCAGAGAGCGATAAGTGCGGCCGCCCACCAACACTAGATCTGATAATTGACCCCGAGACTGATTCCACTGATGTGCTAAGCATTCCTGAAGGAGACGCATTTGAAGTCTTGCGTATGGAACCTTTAAGATGCAAGACGCCATCATTCCTAGTAACTGCATAAATACTAGAGCTGGCAATGAGTGATGGGGCTGGAACTGGGAAATTAGAGCCTGAATGTTGCCGATTCTTGCTGGATTGGGACCGGCTAAAGCTTTTTGTGTATCAAGAGTGGCTCCAAAGTATGTTTTTCTGTGTTGGAGGGTTGGAGATGGGACTTGGACAGATTTACTGTGAATCTGAGATAGTGGAGCAGCTGTACTGTTTTGTGAGTGTGTTGTAGACACTTTACTTGTGAACTGGCTTTGATGAGCCAGTCGTCTAATTATGGGAAGATGTGAATATGCTGTCTTGGCAGATGAGCTGCGACTACTGCCAGGCATTTGGTAAATACTCTTGAGAGCAGTGATGATTCGAAATGCAAGCACTTTGAACTGGTAATGTTGCCCCGCTACCACAAACCTGAGATATTTGCAATGAGCGGGGTGTATTGGAATATGGAAGTACGCATCCTTTAAGCCTAAAGAAGACAGAAAGTCGCCTTGCAGAAGAAGTGGGAGTACTTGTTGGAGTTTCACCATGCGAAAATGGTCTGATTGGATATACAGATTCAGGTCTCTGAGGTCTAGTATAGGCACGAGAGCCGTCCTTTTTGGGTATGAGAAAGTATAGTGAGTATACGCCGGTCCCTTGATACTATAATAGGACTGGCTCTATAACTTCTTTTTGCAATAGAGAGAGAACTTCTTGTTTGAGTAAGTTCAAGTGCTCTGGTGACATTTGGAGTGATTTTGGAGAAATGTTTGGGGGATTGTCCGTAAGCTCAAGGCAATAACCAGATCGGATAATTTCTAGAACCCATTTGCCTGAGATTACTGTATTCCAGAGGGGTAGAAAGTAAGAAAGACGTCCCCCTACAGGTTTGGAATGATCGGGGGTGGAGGAGGAAAGTCACTGTTTGTTGGCTGCAGGGGAAATATGTGTTGGTTTCCTTACCATTACTGCCTCAGAATCCTCCTGTAAAATAACTTCTGGAAGAGGGTGACTGATTGTTGCCTCGGTAGATGGCAGAGGTATTGTCCACGGATATGTTCTTTGAGCCCCCTCTGTAAAAGGAGCAGCGAAAGGATCCCCGATTGGAAGGCCCCCATGGATTTTCCAATCTCTGTGTTCTTCTTCATTGTTTGTAAAGAAGTATTTACTACAGGTCCGAAGAGGTGTTCCTTACCGAAGGGTAGATTTAAAATGTAAGTTTGGACTTCAGGTTTAAACCCTGAAATTCTGAGCCAGCGTGTCTTCTTAACAGAATGGTAGTGTTAATTGTGCGAGCTGCAGTATCAGCTGCATCCAAAGCACATCTAATGGATGTATTAGAAATAAGCTTTCCTTCCTGAATTAAATCATTAGCTTTATTTTTAAGTTCGTCTGACAAGAATAGAGCCTGGGTTTTGGCAATACGCCATTGATTGGCTGCCTGTGCAGCTACTCTTTTGCCAGAGGCATCTATAAGTTTAGATTCTTTATCAAGAGGAGGGGCATCTCCTGTGGTTTGGGAATTAGCTCTTTTGCGAGTGTTAGAGAACACTAGGGAGACTAAGGGAACTTGACCTTTGATATAGATTGGGTCGGTAGGTGCCGGCGTATATTTTTTGTCTACTCTAGGTGTGACAATCCTCACACGCACTGGGTCTTTAAAAATTTTGTCTGCGTGTTTGAGAAACCCTTGAGCATGGGCAGTGTGTGTGTTACTCTTTGAAAGGAACTTAAGGTCTCGAAGAGAAAATCCTCTTCAAGGGGATCTTTATGAAGTTAGACCCCATGATATTCAGCAGTCCTATTAAGTAGCTCTATGTAGCCTACATTGTCGTCTGGTGAAGAGGGTTTTGAAGAGTATAGATCAGGATCATTGTCTGTATTAGGATCTGTATTGTAGTCAGTCCAGGAATCAGGACTAATGTGCCCTGGTACGTCCCCATCATCTTGGTGCTCAGGTGACTGTGGTGAATTTGTAGGAGTTATTAACAAATTTGTGTCAAGGGGGGGGAAGGAGGTGTAAGAGGAGGGGGAGAAGGATTAGTACCCACATTTTTCTTTTTAAGTGGAATTTGGTAAGCTTACTCCATCTCTGGCTTCCGTTTAACTGGCAGTTTTATTTGAATATGTCCAGTTTTTGGATTAATTACCAGTTGCTTCTGTTTCTGGTTTGTGTTGGTAGGCGGGATGTCGAAAAGAGGCTCGTTGGATGGGGAGGAGGAGTCTTGTCTTTCGGCGCCAGAATTTTCATTGCAGGAAGGCTTCGATGTGTGTCCGAATGGGGGGGGGGCAACCTGTTCTCGGTGTCGACCTCGGCCCAAAGGCAGAGGAAGGACCGGAGCCTTTTTCAAAGGCATATTTTGGGGCAGGGAAGTATCAGTACCCAGGGTACGCTGACCCTGCGGCACGTCCTCTTCCATGTCAAGGTCGTCTTCTGACATAGAAATGTGTTCCTCCTCTTCCACGGCTCCTTGTGCATTGAAAACTTCATGGTCGGAATCTTCTCTGAAGAGATCTGGTGCAGAGCCGCTTTGTTGGTGCATTTCGTGACATCGAGCCAGACGATCACGGAGCGTCTTCTTGGATCGAAATGATAAACGCGTCGCAGTCCTGTTCGTTGCGTTCCGGGGGTAGACACAAGTTGCACACTTCGTGCAAGTCGGTGTGCGGATACTTAGCACAACACGCGGGACAGAATTTGAATGCAGTCCGTTCCATCGACTGCGAGCTTACCCAACGCGGTTAGGCCCTCCACAAATTTTACGATCGAAGATTTTGAACTGATATGATACGCAGAGAATGGGAAACGCGATCGAGTAACTATACCGTTGAGGGTAGTGGATTGCGCACCAAGGAGACCCTGAGAAATGGTGTCATGGCATATCAAGTATTTATCTCGCGAAGGGTCATATTCTATTGAGCAGATTAGGCAAATCTCCGAGTCAGGGGGGTGCGAGATAAATACTTGATATGCATTGAGCAGCGAGTAGAGAGACAAAAATACAAATGAAGAAATTGAACAGAAGAATAGCAATCAATAGGTGTAAAATAATGATGACGTGAAAGCATGAGAACTGGGGAGGTCTGGGAGAGAGAGTGGTTTGCCTTAACTCTTTGTGATCTATGGTGGAGGAAGGACGAGAACCATTGTAATGCCCTACCAGAGAAGCCCATCCTGTTCTTCAGAATGGATAGGAAGTTGTCGTGATTGACCGTGTCGAATGCGGAGGAAAGGTCGAGGAGCATTAGGAGACAGGATTAATTTTGGTCAAGCATTTTTAAAATGTCATCCATAACGTGAGTGAGAGCCGATTCAGTGCTGTGCCTCTTCCGAAAGCCAGATTGATGCTGGTTCAGGAGTTGGAAATTCTCAATGTGAGCACAAAGTTGGGATTGTATGCATTTTTCTTGGTGTTTGGCTAGGGTGGGGATGTTGGAGATAGGGCGGAAGTTATTGAGGTCAGCTTTATCTGTGTTAGTTTTTTTTAGTATCGGTGATACCTGAGCTGCTTTTAGACAATCTGGGATCATGCTTTGTGACAGTGAAAAGTTTACAATCCTTGTCCAGGTAGGGATGAGAACTTTCTTGATTTCTTTGAAGATGGCTGGGGGCAGGGGGTCACTGAAATGGTTAGAAGGGTTGATATTCTGAAGAATCCTGTTGATGTCTTTTTCACTGAAAGGGGTAAAGAAGCCCCATGATGCATTGTTTTTGGTGATCAGACTGATAGGTTTGTGGTTTTCTAAAAAGTCAAGGGGTGGAACAGACCCGGAGGATGGCAGAAACGCCTTTTTGGAGGCGAGTTCAATGTTGATAAGCCTTGATTTCTCAGTGAAGAAAGCAGCCAGTTTGTCGCATGAGGGTGGGCTGCCTCCAGTAGGGTGGGTTTCCCCTCCAGAGGTTGCAGAATACCTTCATACCCATCTATAGCGGAGATTTGATAAAGAGGTACGTGTATGCCTCCACATGGAGTGCCCCCGCCCAGACCTGGAGGGTAAAGTTGCAGACACGCCAGAGGTAGATCCTATCATGGTCACTTTTATGAAAAAATACACAAGGGATCTGAAAAAGGGCCTGGATTGCTCATGTCGGATGTGCCAAGATAAACTACTTGACCTGACAGGAATCTTGACTAAGATCTTAGACTTAGCATACTAAGCCAAAGAGTCCAACTCCCCAGTAAGTGCTGACGATCTGATTGGCTGGGCTCCGTGAGCAGTCTGCATGTTAGGAAACACCAACTGCACCATGTCTATGGAGCGCCGGAGATCTATCCTGATGAGAATAGATCCTAAACTCAATGATCTATCCAATTCATAAGCCAGCCCAATGGCCAACAGCCTATTATTCGGGGGCTCCTTTGTTAAGGAACTGTCCAGATTTTGTGCCACCTACTCACCTACATACAAGGTCCAAATGTCGCTAAAAAGAGTATTCTGGAGAGGCCTTTTTGTCAGGGCCGGGTGCCATGTAGGGTGCGCCAGGCTGTGGAACCCACTAAAGCTCTCAACAAAGCTACTCTGCCTACGGCAAAGGTGGTTGGTATGGAGACCAACCAGAGCCCACATTCTATCCCTCTCAACCCAGAGGTGGCCACCCCAGATTCTGCCACAGATCCAGATATGGACAATAGAATGCAATCCAGGACACAAGATACATTGGTATGAGTTATTCCCTTCTCGGAAGTGATATCGGTAGGAAGAGTGTCGCTATTCACCACAATTGTCAATGCATATCCATGGACCCATGTGTACTGGAGATCAATCAGGCTTCAAACTGGAATTTTACGAATCTCCAAATCAGTCTGGCCCCCCAAGACAAATATATTTTTTCCAAACACAACAAGTTTTTATATTCAAACTCTCCTAGACAAAGGGGCAATATGCCTGACAACTCCACACCCCAAAGGGTTCATGAGACCCATCTTTCTGTTCGAAAAGAAGGGCAGAGGTCACTACTAGTCCTAAACCTCAAAGAATTCAATGTCTGGATAATGTACAGACATTTCAAAATTGAAGAAATTCTCTTGCTAAGAGATATTCTACAGGAATGCGACTGGATGGTCCATCTGATCCTGGAGGATGCCTACCTCTCCATCCCCATATTCCCACCTCACAGATGGTTTCTACAGTTCATATGACTAGGACAGTGCATGGAATTCAAATCCCTTCCATTCGGTCTATCATAGGTCCTGTGGTGTTTCACTAAATTGATGAGACCAGTCGTAGAAGCACTGAGGGCTTGAGGAGTATGCCGAATTGACTAGACAACCTCCTGTTGATGGCCCAGGACCTTCAGACACTCAGGACTCATCTATCATGGACTATACAACTTCTTCAGAGGCTGGGATTCCTGATCAACTCCCAGAAGTCAGTCCTGTCGCCAGTCCATCAAATGGCATTTCTGGGTATCCAGATAGAATCAGCCCGAGCACAATTGCTCCTTCCAACCCAAAAGATTTGCAATATCAAGAGGGAATTGAGGTCTGCGTTGTGCAAACAGACTGTATCATTGAGGTAGATTGCCAGAATCATGAGACTCCTGGCCTCATCGATACAAGCCATATTTCCAGGCCCCCTCCATTACAGAACCCGTTCAGATATTAAAAATCCAACACTTATGGAAGGGTCTATCTTACACAGAACAAGTCCCACTGATAGGCAAAGCCAGAACAGAGATAACATGGTGGCTGGACCACATGGAATCCTAGAATGGTCGAGCCATTTTCGGCACCTCGCCAGAAATAGGGATCGAATTGGATGCCAGCCAGTTGGGTTGGGAAGTGAGGTGCGGGACGATGTCGACAGGGGGTTGGTGGTCGGAGGCGGAGCTCAGGCTCCACATAAATTGCCTGGAACTCCTGGCAGGCTCTTTTGCTATCAGAAGTCTCTCCCCAATAAAGACAGACTATTATATCTTACTGAGAATGGACAACATCTCAGCAGTCCGCTACGTCAACAAGACGAGATTGCCAAGGACTTCTGTCCCTTCTGACTCGATCATTGCATCTCCCTCATAGTGGAGCATCTACCACGCAAGAGGAACACCATAGCCGACTGGAACTCCAGCCACTTACAAGATTTCAGCGACTGGAAAATGAATCACTCAGTTTTCCAAGCTCTGAACAGATTGTGGGGCCCGTGTGAAATAGATCTGTTCGCATCATGACTCAATCAGCAACTGACACATTTTTTGAGCTTACGCCCAGATCCAGATGCCCAGATGCATTTATCCAGGACTAGGATTAGTTCTGAGGCTATGCCTTTCCCGCATTCCTGATGATTCCCTGTGTCCTGTCTCAGATCAGTTGACAAGGAGCAGAATTCATTTTGGTGACACCTTACTGGAGAGCGCAACCTTGGTTTCCAGTAGCTCTAACTCTAGCAAGTGCGCCTCCAGCTCTACTCCCAGTTCAGCCGGATCTCCTCCTAGATCCGGAAGGTATTCCTCACCCATTGAATCTATCAGGTCAAGTCAAGGTGATGGCTTGGATGGTTTCAGGCAAAATTGGCATACCCAAGGCATTTCAAAACAAGCTGCATCCTTCATCAGGCAGGCCTGGCCAGATAACACCCATAAAAGATATTCTTTAGCTCGGAGGAGATGGTGTGCTTGGTGCAACACATGGAGTGTTGATCCCGTGGGGGCACAACATTGTATACTAATAACATTTCTATCAGAACTAGCATCTTCAGGTTTAGCATACCAAACTGTTCATAACTTCAGATCAGCAATCTCCGCAGGACACCTCCCAGTAGAGGGTAAACTATTAGATGAACACCCTCTAGTCTGCAAATGGGTGAAAGGTATCTGTATGGTCAACCCTCCGAGACCCAAGTATACACCCAATTGGGGCGTGACTGTTGTTCTCAAATTCTTGGAGCAATGGCCTGCAAACAAATACTTGTCGTGGAAACAGCTTTCGGGCCAAGCTCACAATGTTATTATGTCTGATTTCCTGTAAAAGGGTATTGGACTTACGAGTATTGGATCTATCAGATAGAGTATTCTCTCCAGAAGGCATTTCCTGTACTATCACACGCCGCACCAAATCTATTTCCATGTTGGTAACCTATCCAAGTTTCCCAAACAGTAGTAAATTAAGTGTGGTGCAATGCTTAAAGGATTATGAAATCGCTACTTGTGATATGAGATAGGAGGCTGAAGGACAACTACTTATTGCCTTACAAAACCCTAAAAACCAGTGTTTGCAGCTACCTTAGCCAGGTGGATGAAATGACTACTGGCAGAAGCAGGCGTCAACATTTCTGTCTTTGTGGCACATTCTGCCAGAGGAGCCATGGCATCCAAATCATATGCTCTCGGCTCTCATGTAGAAGGCATCATAAGAGCGGCAGACTGGATCTCTGAGTCTACATATAAGAAATACTATTATAAACCTTGTGAGAAGGTGGCCTGATATATGCTGTCCACTAATTCTAGTGGGCACCTTGTATCAGTCCAAACAACCCCTTATGGTGATAGGTTAAAGACAACCTTTATTGAAAGCTATCCTAGTGGTAGCTATGGAGAGCAGCCTTCAGGCTAAGTCTTGAAGGAATGTAAAGCATCTTGTTTTACCAGTCTATAATCTCTGGAATGATCAAAAGAAAAGACAACCACACCAGGTATATATTCAAAATATATGTATTTAAGATAAAACACACCCCTCTAGTCTCTTTATGAGACTGGAGTTCGAAGTACTTAGTTTACAAGTGAGCAAGCATCAGTAAAAGCACAAATACACGTTTGGGCTCTAGGGGCGTACCAAACCATATACCAAAAAAGTGGTATAAGAACCACGACTGGAATAGGCACTAGGCCTATTGCCTCTAGATTCGCTGGGACCCCAAGGAACCACCCAATGTAGTGACACAGGGGACCCACGGGGACCGTATGCAGTGTGTAAACACAACCGCAGGTTCCTATTATCTTCTATGGGCAATGTCACGGTTGTAAATTTAAAGATTAGGGACACTTCTAATCAAGTCTGGAACAAACCCTTTTGGACTTAAGAAGTTCTAGGGCTAGCACCCACGTGAGCACCGGAGTACTCGAGTTACCTCACCCAGGGAAGCCAGGTGCATAGGTGTCTTTTGGTGTCGGGTCGCGTCGTCGATTTCAATGGAAGCCTGCAAAGAACTGCTGCTGCTGTGAAGAGGAGAAGTGTCCGAAGAGATCCAAGCCTGGATCTAGGATGTAAGGAACCTGAAAGCAGAGGGGACGGAGTCTGGGTCACTAGCCAGTGACCAAGGGCAGGATGGACCAATGCCCACAGATGTCGGGTGCTTCAGGTGAGTTGATGGGTGTCTTGACTCTTCAGCCACGAGGTCCAGGAGGCATTGACGGAGTCCACAAGCCGGATTCGAGTTGTCCCATGAAGTCTGTCATGTGCTGCGGTGTTGGCGACCAGAATTGACCCAACAAGCCTTGGCAATGGCAAGTCACTGGAATTTATAGACAGGACTGCGGTGCAGACCAGCAAGGTCTGAGGGACTCACCCAGCGAGGGTAAGTCGAGGCACGTCTGGAGCAACCAGGTAAGCCCAATCAGAAAAGGAGTCGCCTTCGTGGGGACCTGCTAGCCAACGGGCTAGTGATCGCAAAGGAGCCTCAAGCGATCGCACTTGAGGCTGGCCCACGGGTCACTCGTGGAGTGGAGGCCAACAATCTTCGGTGCAGGAGGTGCTCAAGGCTGGGGCTATTCGGAGCCCAAAGCACAACTTCGAGGAGGACAAGGAAGATAGTGTTGCTGCAAAAGTTCACGGTGTCCAGGGGTCACGGTTCCACGTCACCCACAATAGCCATGGGCCTCAGCTTTGCTGTGGACTCAGGGTAGCCTCGGGGAAGTCTGGAAATCTACCTCTTGGGATGCAGAGACTTCGGCATCCAGCAGGAGCTTCGAAATTGCAGACCAGTCAGTTGCTTCTTATGAGCCTGCCAAGCAGGGAAGTCACTCCTTGACCCCAAGGGAGATCTTTTCAGTCTTCTAGTCAGGATAGAACATCGAAGGTCCAGGATGTACATTGCAGAGTTTCGTCCAGGGTAATCTAAAGTCCTAGGGACTGGATTCCTATACTTATACTAAGTTTAGGGGATGGACTAACTCTAAGGCCCCACCTATGGGTGGACCTGGGGTGGGGGTGGTTACACCCCTTCCCCTTTGTCCAGTTTCATGCCAGAACAGGGCCTGAGTGCCCCTGCAACCGGTTTGAACTGGGCTATGGACAGGGACACCTTGTGTGCCCCTGGAAGTGTCTCAAAAGCATTCTCTGAATGCACCCACCCTGCCCAAATACACATCTTCCTGTCTGGGGAGGTGGTTACACCTCCCTGTGACAGGAAACCTATTGTCCAGGCCTCCCCTGCCAGAGTTTCCCTCAGCAGCAGGAGGCCAGACCCGTGTCTGTGGCAGTGGCATCCATTTTGTGATGCCAGGGCTTTGGAAAGTTTTAACCGGGCAGACCAGTGTGAACATGTCTCTCCCTCTAGAAGGGTGGAATGCTACCCTGCCGCCAGAACTGGCGGGTGGGTAGTATTCCAAAGCGTTTGACACCAAACACGACATGTTTCAATGCAGCCATTCCAACAATATAGCTGCTGCACGCGCCTCCGGGGCTGGCAGCTTCGAGCGAACGGATCCCCCTTGAGTGCGTGAAATAATTAAAAGCATAAGGTAGGAGGCGACTCAACCGCCCGTTTTACAATTGTCCTCTTGGTATTATGTGTCTAGTAGGCCGTGAGCTTATTTTTGATAAATGACCTGCCATTCGAGTTCTTCGCTTGCATTAGATAGACATGGGCTGCCCGTGGAATTGCAGTTTTATATTGTGCGTCATGAAATGGATTGTGGGTTTGGGTAGTAATTAAATCTATCTTAAACCATGCTACATCACCCTGTTAGTATGGATGGTATCGCATACATTGTTTTAATGCTAACCACAATTCGCTAATTCAGTGAATTGAGCCATACTTTGTCAATTGTATTTTATGACTCAATGTCGAGATCGATAAAGAAATGTTGAACAGATTAGACCTCAGCTGTGGAACTAAAGATGTTTTGCCTTATGCATTTGTAGTTGAACTTGTGTCCTGATTGCTGTGGTACACGTTAAGTCTCTACCTTGAAGTCAGGTGAGCTAGCACGTGTGTCATTACTAACCTAGAATGGTGTTAACTGTTGGTCTTGTGAATATTATTCTGATCATTTTTATTTGGGTCTACAATTGTAGTAGTCCCTAGCAGGTCCTGCTATTCGAAGCGTAAAAAGATAGAAAATAAAGAGTTATCGATTAGACTAAGACGATTCTCCCTTACAATCAAGATTCTCTCCGATCCTGGTAATTAATTATCTATGGGTTCAATGGTTTAAATTATCCCTTGCATCTATTATACTCTTACTACTATGTATACATGTCACCAGGCTGTCCCTTCCGATTGGTAATGAGTAGCAACTGCGACATTTTGGTGAAAGTCTGTCCCATCACCTGCAATCTAGGTGAGTGTATGGGGATACTCTTGTTCTCCCTGTCTCAAAGTCTTTAACACAGCACAGATATTTATCTATATATATTTATTTTGTTTAGGCTGTTATACACCTTCTGTGTCCTGAAGAAGACCCGATATGACTATTTACAACGACTGGTCAATATAGGGTCGAAACGTTGACGATTCCACAGTCCCTTACCAATTGGAACTCCTTGTGTATAACATAAAAAGATAGGACATGTGTCTGACAAGGTCTATCCTATATTGATAACGAAGTTGAGGACTTTTACAACAAAAAGTTTGTTGTAAAATTTGTATTTTGTGTATACTTTGATTTTATTGATAATCACGTGCATATACTGTAAATACCTACACTTTCACTATTGCACTTAGTCACTATATTCACTTTGTCACTGCGTCGTTTTTCTAAAATATTGTATATACAGCCTTTTGCATTTTTGTTTATATTCAAATAAGCTGATATCCAACTGACAATACAAAAAAATAAATTGTTGTTTTTCGAATTGTAATTCATTGTTTATTATTGATTATTTGATTGATTTATCAATGCTGTGCTTTTTGATCTTTGTTCTTTGATCTTTGCTGTTTGATTTATTGCAATTCAAATTATTTGTTTCCCTTTGGAACCATTGTTTATATTATGTTGATGAGGCCCAGGTTCCTTGGGTTATAGGGTTACCCCTGTTTATTTAACTTTTGTCCTGTGCAAGCGCTGGTTTGCGAGGGTTTTTTTGTAAATGTAATTTTTTTGAAAATTATTTCAAGTAAAGTATGTCAGACACTCTCTCCTATACGGAAGAGTATATAGCGAAACTGATAGCTGAACAAGGTGAAGTAAATGCTTTTGGAGTAGAGTTATCCGCTATTAATACGACTCTAAATGATAAACTGGTAAAATTGGAACATTTGGAAAAGAAACTAGTACGAACACGATTACACAGACACTTCCTGACTAAGTATCTGCAGGCCAATATTATCCCCAAAGGTCTCCAAATCCGAAACGAACCCGCCATTTTCATTGACATCCCTAAATTTAGAGAAGGCTTTAGTTTTATTTCAAATAATTGCTCCAGGTACTGGATGGTACTTGGAGTTGAAACTGCATTGGAATATTCAAAAAAACTAATTCAAGAAATTAATTACCTTAAAAGGGAAATAGTGGGAGACAATACATTGACAAACGCTAAAGAAGCTTTGGAAAAGGCAGAGAAAACACTTGCTGAATTCCATACATTTACGTTACACAAAAAGGCAGACAAGCTGCAGAAGGATATACAGAATTACGACAAAAAGATTACATATCCATACATCTCAGACGATTACTACCAACAGGATAGCCAAGGTTTCTATACTAATCGTAGCAGACAGGGACCACGAAGGTTTACTACTCTGTCCAATTCCTCTTTTGGGAGCAATTCTGAAGGAGAAACTGAACAAGCGTCGACAAGTACAGCACAGAGATCCCAAGGTCCTCAACAACAGTCTTTTTTAGGGGACGGACCATGGAGTTCCAGCAGAGGTAGGGGCTATCCAAGACAGAGAGGATGGAATCGTGGCAGGGGAGGGAACCAACAGATGTACACTCACAGGGTGAATCAGAATCCCCCACCCCAAAGGGGCAACCAACAAGTGAGATTCTTCGATCAGGGGAATCATGGGGAAATTTCAACGAGACGTCAGTCATACCGGTGGTAATTTCGACCCCCTTAAATGCAACGTCCGATACGTTACCCTTCGATGGTAACAATGCAACGTTGCCACACACAAATGCCCCTCCCCGAGCTGAAGACACTAGAGACGCTCTGATTGCTAACAATGCTCACAAGGAATCTCTGGTTCTGAATGATAGTGGCCCCATTATTAACCTTTCTAACTATAGTTAGTCACAAGAGGAAAATAACATTCTTTCTAAGGGTCTGTCTTTTGTGCCCACTCAAAGAACGGATCCCTTTATGGTAAAACTTGAACTTATGCAATTTTTCAGAAAGGTTAGTCTAAAATACTTTTTTGCGCAAAGAGAACCTTGTCTTCGGTCGATTGCAGCAACACCTTTCAAACCTGACTCTGTTTTTACACCTCCCACACAGACTATGAGCCAAAAAATTGTAGCCTTTGAGCAAATTGTAACACAAGAGGTGTTGTCCATATTGGACAAACCTAGATTTGTTCCCTACAACATCTCATTAAGAGAAAAATCGGCCCTTCAGTCCCTTAAGAACAACGAGCAGATAATTATTAAAGCTGCTGATAAAGGGGGCTCAATTGTAATACAAAATCGGATAGATTACATCAACGAGATTCAAAGACAACTTAATGATCGTGACAGTTACCAACCTATCACAAAGAATCCAACATCCGAAATAAAGATTCTGATAGACTCCCTAGTGAAACATGGCCTTGAATTAGGCTTTCTGAGTATCCCAGAGTCCAAGTTTCTTTTGAAAACTAATTCTAGAATTCCAACAATTTATACCTTGCCAAAGGTCCATAAGAATCTTGATAAGCCACCTGGACGCCCAATTATATCGGGCTGCGGTTCTTTATTAGAACCTCTTAATCAATACATCGATTATTTTTACAGCCATTTGTGACTGCAACTAAATCTTATGTTCGGGATTCTACACAAATGATTCAGTTCATAGAAGATTATCCCTTCGACAAGGAGAAGCAACTGCTAGTAACTTTAGACGTGTCCTCCTTGTACACGAGCATTCCTCAGCATGAGGCACTTGCTGTGGTACAAGAGGTACTCAATACAAGACCAACTCCCCACAGAGTTCCCACGGAATTCTTAATAGCTATGTTGGACATTGCAATGACAAACAATTATTTTGTTTTTCAGAACCAATACTTTTTTCAATGCAAGGGCGTTGCTATGGGTGCGAGCTATGCGCCGTCCCTGGCAAATCTCTACATGGACAATTTTGAGTGGGACTATTTGTATGATGAGAATAACCCGTACAGAGACAGCATCAATATGTGGAAAAGATATATTGATGATGTCTTTATGATCTGGACCGGTACAACTACGACCCTAACGGCATTTTTTGAGTGGTTAAACGAAAGATCCAACGATATAAAATTCACAATGAGTGAGAATAATGAAGCCATAAGTTTTTTGGACCTCAATGTTAAAACGATGGATGGGGTATTGTATACTGGGCTCTATAGAAAACCCATTGAGAGAAATGATCTTCTCAGATACAA
Organism: Triturus cristatus; assembly: GCF_964204655.1. NCBI lineage: Eukaryota > Metazoa > Chordata > Amphibia > Caudata > Salamandridae > Triturus > Triturus cristatus. Next base: position 922,135,846 of record NC_140579.1, read on the forward strand.
TTCCAATCATCCCCGCAGTCTCCGTGATAATCTGCCCTACGGGCAGTTTCTCAGACTGCGTCGTAACTGTACTCACAGAATAGACTATTTTACTGAAGCAACAGTTCTAACACAAAGACTAAGGAACAGAGGCTATCCCAGTACTCTTCTGAAACGGGCTAAAAAGAGAGCGTGGTATTGTCCGCGAGAGACTCTACTAGAGACCAAAGAAAATGAAAAGGTAAATGACAGAATGGTATGTGTTACCACCTTTAACCCAGACAGCCAAGCAATCAAGAAAACAATAGTCAAATATTGGAACTTGGTAGCTACAGAAATTGGGACTGCTGAATTACCATTGTTTGCTTTTAAACGTGGCAAAAGTATAAAAGATGCTGTAGTTAATGCCTACCTTCAGAGTCCCCCTACACCAGACTTACGTTCACAATTATCATTATCACCGATCTTGGGCCACAAAAAATGTGGCAATTGTAAAGCGTGTGGGTCAACGATAGAAGGCCCGTTATTTGCTTATGGTACAAAAAGTTACACACGATCTGCATTCACTAATTGCAACAGTAACAACGTAATTTATGCAATATATTGCCCATGAGACAAAATCTATGTAGGGCAAACTACACAAAAAATAAAGTGCAGAATTTTACAACACATGAGCAGGATCAAATGTAAAACACAAGGGGCACCTATGGTGGATCACTTCCTCAGTTCCAACCATTTACCTGATAGTTTGAGATGGACAGTGATTGAGAGGGTGCGGCTGCATCCGAGAGGAGGGAACATTCACTCCATCCTCAACTATAAGGAGAGTAGATGGATCCACTCTCTGGACTCTGTAAATACAGGGCTAAACAAAAATGAGGAGACTAATAAACAACTAGGCATGTTATGTTTTGGATGAGTAGAGTTACAGTTGAAATTTTGCATGTCTTAGACAAGCTTGTTTATTTTGTATACTTATGTATGGCCCATTGTCTTTTTGTCTGTTTGCTTCCGACAAATATATGATATACACACTTTGTGCCCAGTGACACCATCCTGGTTCTGTCAAATATGTGGAAGAAAGAGTAAACACCTTTTAAAAATAATTCTTTTCCCAAATAGCCATGGTTTTCATTCAAAGCACTGTCAAAACTGGATTATGTGAACTATCTGAGGGGTTACACTGTGTCTTAATGTCTATGCACTATGAATCAGAACTGCCAATATCTCCTTAGCTATGACTCTGTCAAGGTACCCTATGTTATTGCTGGTTGGCTGTCTGTCCTACTCGGATAATAAAACCTGTTTTTAACTTAGGAAAGGTCTATTAGAGATTCGGAACTTAAAATATAAGTTGAAATGACACTCGTCACATGGGTAGGTTCGTAATATTAATAACCTACATCGTCTGCCAAAATACCTTATATCTGCACGATCGAAATATCTTGTATAGAAATACAGAGCACCTGCACCTTGGTACTGTGTCTGGTATTGTACGCACGAAGATTTAGCATTTTCCGAGTGAGCCGCCTTTTAGATCAGCTGATGCGGTCCGCACCAGTCCTGTTTCCATGTCCCTTGACAGCAACAATATAGCTGCTGCATGCGCGCCTCCGGGGCTGGCAGCTTCGAGCGAACGGATCCCCCTTGAGTGCGTGAAATAATTAAAAGCATCAGGTAGGAGGCGACTCAACCGCCCGTTTTACAATTGTCCTGTTGGTATTATGTGTCTAGTAGGCCGTGAGCTTATTTTTGATAAATGGCCTGCCATTCGAGTTCTTCGCTTGCATTAGATAGACATGGGCTGCCCGTGGAATTGCAGTTTTATATTGTGCGTCATGAAATGGATTGTGGGTTTGGGTAGTAATTAAATCTATCTTAAACCATGCTACATCACCCTGTTAGTATGGATGGTATCGCATACATTGTTTTAATGCTAACCACAATTCGCTAATTCAGTGAATTGAGCCATACTTTGTCAATTGTATTTTATGACTCAATGTCGAGATCGATAAAGAAATGTTGAACAGATTAGACCTCAGCTGTGGAACTAAAGATGTTTTGCCTTATGCATTTGTAGTTGAACTCGTGTCCTGATTGCTGTGGTGCACGTTAAGTCTCTACCTTGAAGTCAGGTGAGCTAGCACGTGTGTCATTACTAACCTAGAATGGTGTTAACTGTTGGTCTTGTGAATATTATTCTGATCATTTTTATTTTGGTCTACAATTGTAGTAGTCCCTAGCAGGTCCTGCTATTCGAAGCGTAAAAAGATAGAAAATAAAGAGTTATCGATTAGACTAAGACAATTCTCCCTAACAATCAAGATTCTCTCCGATCCTGGTAATTAATTATCTATGGGTTCAATGGTTTAAATTATCCCTTGCATCTATTATACTCTTACTACTATGTATACATGTCACCTGGCTGTCCCTTCCGATTGGTAACGAGTAGCAACTGCGACATTTTGGTGAAAGTCTGTCCCATCACCTGCAATCTAGGTGAGTGTATGGGGATACTCTTGTTCTCCCTGTCTCAAAGTCTTTAACACAGCACAGATATTTATCTATATATATTTATTTTGTTTAGGCTGTTATACACCTTCTGTGTCCTGAAGAAGACCCGATATGACTATTTACAACGACTGGTCAATATAGGGTCGAAACGTTGACGATTCCACAGTCCCTTACCAATTGGAACTCCTTGTGTATAACATAAAAAGATAGGACATGTGTCTGACAAGGTCTATCCTATATTCATAACGAAGTTGAGGACTTTTACAACAAAAAGTTTGTTGTAAAATTTGTATTTTGTGTATACTTTGATTTTATTGATAATCACGTGCATATACTGTAAATACCTACACTTTCACTATTGCACTTAGTCACTATATTCACTTTGTCACTGCGTCGTTTTTCTAAAATATTGTATATACAGCCTTTTGCATTTTTGTTTATATTCAAATAAGCTGATATCCAACTGACAATACAAAAAAAATAAATTGTTGTTTTTCGAATTGTAATTCATTGTTTATTATTGATTATTTGATTGATTTATCAATGCTGTGCTTTTTGATCTTTGTTCTTTGATCTTTGCTGTTTGATTTATTGCAATTCAAATTATTTGTTTCCCTTTGGAACCATTGTTTATATTATGTTGCCATTCCAAAGTCAGCATTTACCGCGAGGTTATAATGCACTTAAGAGTATATGGTATGGCTGCATCACAGAACAGCCATAAGGAGATATTCCCGAAAGCTGCAGAGGGGCTCAGCTCATGCTTGGGCACCCTCTCACACAAAACCAAGAACTCTGCCTTCAGGATTGTCAAGGCCTGCCATATGAGTGGCTTATAGGTTTATATGTGTCTGTATATATGTGTGGATATAGGTAGCCTATACCACTGTAAGGGGTGCAAGCACACCCTTACCCAGGCTGCAGTAGCAGACCTGTGGTGCCATTTTGGAGTGCTTCCCAGGGGTGGCATAATATATACTGCAGCCCCTGGTAGGCCTCTGAGGTACCTATGCCCTAGGTACATAGTATACCATATACTAGGGTCTTATAAGGCACTCCAGAATCCAATTGGATATGTACCTAATGTACATGCAAATCATTTTACAGAGAAAGCAGATAGACTGGGGCCCTGAATAGCAGGACCCCAGTCCAACTAAGTCATAAACCAGCAAAACACCAGGAAAAAAGTGGGGGCAACCATATAGTCAGATTCCACCTTCCTACAAACCTATTGTAGATGTGGCATCTGTGGTGGTAACACAATTTTAAACTAGCATAATCAGAGCCTCCGGTCCTGACATAGAATGAAATTGTGTCTAGATGACGCATCAATAATTTCCAATTCTATTAAGTACACAGAGGCAAGGCTCACCCTTTAGATGCAATTGTCTGTGAACTATAATTCAATTGTTAAAAATGTATTGTTATAGCTAATGTTGATACAAAATTGAGTTGTTTCTGTCTTATTTCTCCCACCTGATGATTTTTGGCAATAGTCTATGCTTTATATTTATGATGCCAGATTTTACTTTAGGGATCTCTCTCTATTTCAGGAAACGCCCAGAACAGCTGTGAGGTGCCCTCTGCTTTGGAATTCTTTCCTTTGAGAGGAGTTATATATGGCGTGTGGACTCGCTGCAATTTTAATCCCATTGCAGAGTTCAGTCACGGGTTGTGGTTGAAGATATACATCCCTGTTGGATCAACTGGAAGTTTTGAGTCCACGTTGGGCTGTATGGATCTTTGATGACTTTTACCCTGTTTCCCTTTGGAATATTCTGTTCTTATGGACTAATCTAACAAAGAAAGAGGACACAAAATGGTGACTTCCACAGTTACATGGGTAGCTCATATATGATTGGAGCATGTGACATGGGAGGTACATGGATAATGTAGTTTGTGTTTTACTTTATTGAGATTGGCTGCTGAAATTAGTAGTAAAGAAATGAAATGCATATTCCTCACCTCCGCGTCCATAATAGAATTCTTGATGCGTCGGCTAATAAAAATTTCATCCACACTTGCTTTTCATGCTTTATAAATAAATAACCCTCCTTCTCTTTCATTCTGAGACCAGTCCCATAAATATGTTTCTCATAAACTCTTTCTGTATAGCTTCTGCCACAATTTCATATGTATTTTGCATGCCTCAAAAACACTTTTACTTTTCAAGACTGTTAGCCACAAAATAGCTATTCATTTTTCTCTGTGTGTTCTCTATAATAGGATTGCTAAATATTTTCAATTATGTAAGAAAAGTGCATTTGAAACATTCTACTGGTCAGTCTAGAACCCTGGATAACAACCAAGCAGCTTCTTAGTTCCTGTATTTTGCCTAAAGGATTTTGCATCCAATAACATGAGTGAGGTCAATTGCGCTGTTGCTGTACGCTATCCCATTGTTTGATTTTATGACGTTGTCTTTTTAACTTTTTAACTGGTGTCTAATTACCGTTTACTTTTGTATTTTTACATGATGGGCTCTCACCTCCACACGCTGGGGAATTTCTCTTTCTTCCTGGTTCCGCCCCGTTTCGCCGCGGCTGTGTGCCGATTGGGTAGAGGGCTTCCCAAACCAGCCAGACTCGCGTCTCGTGGCATTTCTGGGTTTTTCCTATTTAAACCCATGCCATGGCGGGTGTGGCGCTGGTGTGCCGAAGGCACGCCTAAGGCTAGCCCGTATGCACCTGTCCACGTCCGGTCTGGACCAGGGGCCAGAACCCCTGCTCATTTTTGCTTGCAGCCACAACTCACTTTCTTCTCTCAAGATCTTATGAGTTTTAAACTCACCCTAATGATGTTTGTCAGGTTCTTGCCCCTGATGCCAGCATCAGGTTTTGCTCTCATTATTTATTTGATAATATCTTCCCCACTTATTCCCGGCCTAGCCCCCAACCTTCTTTCAAAGGAGAGACTTCCCACCTTTCCAGAATTGACAATTCTGGCTCACATTCATCTAGGGTTTTCCGCTGTTTTAGTCTCAATTGTCGCTCCCTTCCCAAACACCAGTTGAACCCATTTCACTTCCTAGTTGACATGGATGTGTTTTTTTTAACACAGACCTGGCTCCACAACAGGTCCATACCAGATGTGATTGCGGCACTACCACAGAATTTTGCTCTATTAGGTATAAATAGACCTCTGAAAACTGGTGGAGGAATTCCAATTATTTAAAAAAGAATCTATAACTGCAAAATTGAGGCACTCACGATTCCCAACTGTGAAGCCCTACTTTTCTCTATCCCATTCTCCCCAAATCTTTCCTTTTCTGGTGCCTTCATTTACCATCCCCCTGGCCCATCTAAAAAGTGGGGTTCCCTGTTGACCGAATTGCTTGCCCCTCTTGTTCTTAGTTTGGCAAATTTTCTGTGTTTGGGGACTTGAATTTTCATTTTGATGATCCTAGTAATAAATCTGCTCGAACTCTTATGAACAATCTGTAGACCCTGAATCTTTCACTCATCAATTCCTCACCTTCCCATGTAGCAGGTCATCTTTTGGACCCTATTTTTTCAAATTTTCCTTCTGTGGCCACTGCTCCTCCCATTCAGCTAGGCTGGTCTGATCACCTTGCCATTCCTTTCTTTATTGATTTCTCCTTGGCTTATTCGCCTCGCCCTCCCACCTTGCCAAAGAAAACTCGGAACTGGTCTCTACTTGATATGAATGCACTAAATGAGCTGCTTTGGCAGACTGCTCCTTCCATTTCATCTCAACTGGACTAGGACAAGCAACTTGTCTATCACTGGTTGTCTGAGGCTATTGATTCCATTCTTCCCCTTTCTACTAAATCCCAATCTAGAGTGCTTCCCCCCCCCGCTCCATGGTTTACTGACTCCCTTAGAGCTGGAATAAAACAATATAAAGTTTAGGAGAGACTGTGGAGGAAGCATTATGCGCCAGAGGCCAATGCCACTTATCTGGAGGCACAAAAGAAAATATCATGCTCTTTGCGGATGTATGACATTACAACGCGTGTCATTACAACGCGTGCAGTTACATCGCATGCGTTACAACGCATGCGATGTTACAACGCTATGCCATTACAACGCAAGTCTTTACATCGACTTGCACTAGATGGCGTGCTAACATTAGAAAAGTGTAATTTTCTATTCCAACTCCAGTCCACGTAACAGTAGGGAAGGTGTTGGGATAGTAAACTACACTATTTATAATGTTAGCACCACATCTAGCGAAAGTCGATGTAAAGACTTGCGTTGTAATGGCATTGTGTTGTAACATCGCATGCGTTGTAACGCATGCGATGTAAAAGCTGCGCGTGTTAAAAACCGCGTTGTAATGGCTGTTCCCCGCTCTTTGCAGATCTGCTCGTACCTCCTTCTATACAGATGAAATTACGTCAGCCCAAAATTGTCAGAAAACCCGATTTAAAGTTGTGTCCGAACTTTCTGCATCCAATATGTTCTTGCCATCCCCCTCCCTTCCATTACACCATTGCAATGAACTCGCACAGTTTTTTCATAATAAAGTTGTGACTATTCATCGTGAGCCTGAGTTGGATTCCTCTTCTCATGACAACTTCATCTTTCATCTTTCCCACTACTCAACTTTCTGACCATGTTGTGACTGTTCCCCCTGATTTTGCATCTGATGAATCTTGTCAAGTTAAGGCTTGGCTCCCAATTGATTGAATTCCTTTGATAAATCTAATTGAAACATCAAGTCTGGCTCCCCACTTGATCCTCTCCCTCCTTCCAAGCTCAGATGCCTGGATGAGCCTTCCCTTGAGGTGATTGCTCAGCTTCTCAATTCCTCCCTAAATCTGGGCCAGTTGCCTCGCAGTTGGAAGCACACTCTCGTGCTTCCACTGTTGAAAAACACTGGTTTAGATCCCCTCTGCTGGTCTAACTACAGGCCTATATCTCTTCTCTCTTCTCAAATATTGGAAAAACACATTAACTCTCAACTTTCTGCACATGTGGGGATACATAAGCTATTTCATCCGTCTCAGTCTGGCTTTCGTCCTGGTCACAGTACCGAATCAGCTCTGTTGGGGATTATGGAGGACCTTAGGCAGCAGCTTGATTGTGGGGGCTAAGCAGCGCTCATCCTTTTGGATCTGAGCGCTGCTTTTGATACGGTATTCCATTCCGTTCTGGTGTAGCGCCTCTTAAGCTCTGGTATTGTAAGTGTAGCCTTGCAGTGGCTGATTTCTTTTTTGGAGGATCGCTCCTTTTAAGTCTTTTCTCACACCGTGAAATCTAACTCTGTTGCCTTGACTTCTGGAGTTCCGCAGGGTTCGATCCTGAGTCCTCTGCTTTTTAATCTTTATGTTCACCCTTTGGCAGATATCTGGGTTGACCATATTTTCATACGTTGACGATACGCAGATTATTTTTTCTTTATCATCTGCTCTACATCAAGATCCTTCTTCACTTAAACATGGTCTGTGTAACATCTCCTTGTGGATGTCCAGCAAAGCTTTCAGGCTGAATGGTTCTACAATGGAGGTGCTCATCCTGGGGAGCAATCCTGAGCTTTGGGGAGACAACCACTGGCCTGTATCTCTGGGACCTTTACCCACCCCGGTTCCTAAGGTTAAGAACCTGGGATTTTCCATCAATATCAAGCTCTCTCTCACTGCTCAGGTCTCGGGAGTCACCTCGGCCTGCTTTGTGGTCCTCAAGAGGTTAAAGAAAATTCTCTGGCTAATTCCGCCTGCTGCTCAGAGGACTGTCCTGCAGTCTTTCGTGATCTCCAGGCTCGATTATGGTAATGTATTGTATCTTGGTGGGGACAAGACCTCTGTACACCGTCTCCAGCTCATTCATAATGCAGCTGCCCACCTACTTTATAGGTTGCCTCGCCACGCCTCTGTTTCCCCTTTGCTCTATCAACTCCACTGGCTCAGGGTTGGCAAGCGTATCGAATTTAAGGCTCTCTGCTACATGTTTAGAGCTCAGCACGGCCTGGCCCCCGCATACATACCATATCTTGTCAAGCCCTGTTGACCTTCTCGCAATCTAAGATCTGCTAATCTTTTCCTTTTCTCAGTCCCTAGAGTACGGCTGGCCCGTATGGGTGGCCGTTCGTTTTCTTTCCTATGACCAAAATTGTGGAACTCTCTTCTGTTAGAACTCAGGAATTGTCAATCCCTCTTTGTCTTCCGTAAAAAGCTCAAGGCTTTTCTTTTTAGCCAGGCCTAATGCCAACTGCGCTTCTATCTTGTTTGTTCCGCTGTCGGCACCGGGAAACCCTGTTGGGTAGCTGCGCGCTTTATAAATCTTTAAACTGCAGTCCCTTTTCTATTTCAAGTATTAGGGTAATTCATTTATAGGCCTTCCTCTATGCCATGTGACACCCCTGTTTAGCTCCATTTATTTTGTGAGGTTGTTTTCGAACATATTGCCATACAGTGGAATAATCTACCTCATCAACTACCACTTCTACCTGCTTAAGCAGTGAAAAGTGCCACCTTTCATATGCAGGTTGTGTCACTCATCCTGGAGAATTGCTGACAAACAGGATTCTCGATCAAAACAAAAGAAAGCGGGAACAGGAGATAATTATGGTCCAGTGTTCGTGCTCCCACAGATAATCCAAAATCAAAGAGGACACTGTTCCTAAACCCGGGGTGCAAATATGTCACCCTCACGGTATCAAGACGAAGAGGGAAAAGAGATAGCAGGAAGAAGCAAGAGAGGAGAGAAGAAAGAAAGAGGCAGTGGTTTCTGGATTCTGGCATAGCCACTCCACATTGTGCCATTAAGACAAGGTAAGCAGAAGCATGGGCCTGGATCAAGGTCTGTGGGGCCTTAAGATCACTGTCCAAAACCTTCCAAATCACCATGGAGTTACTGTGTAATATGTCAATGTCCTAAATGTGATCCTATCACAGACACTTTGTCAAACGAACACTGAAATGTGCTCATCGGTGCTTATTGTAAGTCTGTGGCACGAGGTGGGGCATAAAGCGACTCTCTTTTTCACTTCCTAGTTGACATGGATGTGTTTTTTTTTAACACAGACCTGGCTCCACAACAGGTCCATACCAGATGTGATTGCGGCACTACCACAGAATTTTGCTCTATTAGGCATAAGTAGACCTCTGAAAACTGGTGGAGGAATTCCAATTATTTAAAAAAGAATCTATAACTGCAAAATTGAGGCACTCACGATTCCCAACTGTGAAGCCCTACTTTTCTCTATCCCATTCTCCCCAAATCTTACCTTTTCTGGTGCCCTCATTTACCGTCCCTCTGGCCCATCTAAAAAGTGGGGTTCCCTGTTGACCGAATCGCTTGCCCCTCTTGTTCTTCGTTTGGCAAATTTTCTGTGCTTGGGGACTTGAATTTTCATTTTGATGATCCTAGTAATACATCTGCTCGAACTCTTTTGAACAATCTGTAGACCCTGAATCTTTCACTCATCAATTCCTCACCTTCCCATGTAGCAGGTCATCTTTTGGACCCTATTTTTTCAAATTTTCCTTCTGCGTCCACTGCTCCTCCCATTCAGCTAGGCTGGTCTGATCACCTTGCCATTCCTTTCTTTATTGATTTCTCCTTGGCTTATTCGCCTCGCCCTCCCACCTTGCCAAAGAAAACTCGGAACTGGTCTCTACTTGATATGAATGCACTAAATGAGCTGCTTTGGCAGACTGCTCCTTCCATTTCATCTCAACTGGACTAGGACAAGCAACTTGTCGATCACTGGTTGTCTGAGGCTATTGATTCCATTCTTCCCCTTTCTACTAAATCCCAATCCAGAGTGCTTCCCCCCCCGCTCCATGGTTTACTGACTCCCTTAGAGCTGGAATAAAACAATGTAAAGTTTAGGAGAGACTGTGGAGGAAGCATTATGTGCCAGAGGCCAAAGCCACTTATCTGGAGGCACAAAAATAAATATCATGCTCTTTGCAGATCTGCTCGTACTGTAAGGATCTTACCAGGAATGGATTCTGCAGGAGCGCCGTGGAGTTCCGGTGAAGTTGTTGCTAGACCCCTACCTTCCACCACTACCCAATGCCTCTATCAAACCCTAGAGAGCACTGGCAATAGGGGAAAGCAGGGAAACAAAACAAGGAAGGAGGGGAAGAAATCTCTGGTGCCACTGCCAGCTGCCTCTTCTGAATGTTGAAACGTAGATTTTGTCCCGACTCTGCTGTGCTCTCTGGTTAACTGGGGATAGTGTATCTGGAAAGAATATCAGAATAGGGTGAGAGGGCTGAGGATAGGAGAGCCGAGGCACAGAGGTATTCACCAGGAAAAAAGAGGTGCATATAAGAATACCTAGCGTCTACTTGAAGATGACAGTGAGCTTTATGTGAGCCAGCTTTGGAGGATTCCTTCTCTTCTACAATATATATATCTCCTAAACATAGAAAACATACATGAGTGAGATTACCTTCTACTCGCCTTCCCACTTCCCTTTCTAAATCCCCATACCCTGTTACCGGCTCTTCAAGCAGGACGATGATCCGCTGTTCTATGTAGCACTGGAGTAGCCACAGTCTGGTGCAACGAACCTCCTGTAGTTTGTGTGAGGAGGCGGTAACCGGTTCAACCACGCTTGGTCAGTAATGATAGCCCGGCCACCCTTGAGACACAATCCAGCAAGGCAGGAGGAGCGCACAGTAAACACGAAGTGGAGCACCAAAGGGGTTTTAGGAAGGAGTGAAAGGTCAATGACAGGGGGAAAAGCACCTCAAGACACCCGGCCGGCCCTCGGGAACTATCTCCGGAAAGGCGGGCGGAGCGCTGAGTATGCAGTCCTGTCCTCGGAGACAGTGAAGACGGGAGCGGGAACGCCTGGGGAGAGGCGGGCGGAGCACGCAAAGGTGCCCGGCCGGCCTCGAGATCACAATCCAATCCGGCGGGCGGAGCCCTGGGCAGAGGCAAGGAAAATAAAGGGGTTGTAAAGGAAATAACTCGGGAAATCCTAAGGGAACAGAGCTCTGTGAAAGGAACTATGACTAATCCAAGGAACAAAGTCCCAAGCGAGAAAACGCCGATAGGCGTCGAGGGTACCAAAACAGGAAACAGGAAACGCAGGACAAAGCTTCTGGGCAACACTAGAACGCGAAGCCCCGAGTTATCGCGCCTCAGGCTTTTCTACAGTCGGGCCGCTATCGCGCATTGCGCGATAGCAAGTCACCGATCTCAGCGTCCTGCGCACGGCAATCCTGACACGTACCTCCTTCTATACAGATGAAATTACGTCAGCCCAAAATTGTCAGAAAACCCGATTTAAAGTTGTGTCCGAACTTTCTGCATCCAATATGTTCTTGCCATCCCCCTCCCTTCCATTACACCATTGCAATGAACTCGCACAGTTTTTTCATAATAAAGTTGTGACTATTCATCGTGAGCCTGAGTTGGATTCCTCTTCTCATGACAACTTCATCTTTCATCTTTCCCACTACTCAACTTTCTGACCATGTTGTGACTGTTCCCCCTGATTTTGCATCTGATTAATCTTTTCAAGTTAAGGCTTGGCTCCCAATTGATTGAATTCCTTTGATAAATCTAATTGAAACATCAAGTCTGGCTCCCCACTTGATCCTCTCCCTCCTTCCAAGCTCAGATGCCTGGATGAGCCTTCCCTTGAGGTGATTGCTCAGCTTCTCAATTCCTCCCTAAATCTGGGCCAGTTGCCTCGCAGTTGGAAGCCCACTCTCGTGCTTCCACTGTTGAAAAACACTGGTTTAGATCCCCTCTGCTGGTCTAACTACAGGCCTATATCTCTTCTCTCTTCTCAAATATTGGAAAAACACATTAACTCTCAACTTTCTGCACATGTGGGGATACATAAGCTATTTCATCCGTCTCAGTCTGGCTTTCGTCCTGGTCACAGTACCGAATCAGCTCTGTTGGGGGTAATGGAGGACCTTAGGCAGCAGCTTGATTGTGGGGGCTAAGCAGCGCTCATCCTTTTGGATTTGAGCGCTGCTTTTGATACGGTATCCCATTCCATTCTGGTGTAGTGCCTCTTAAGCTCTGGTATTGTAAGTGTAGCCTTGCAGTGGCTGATTTCTTTTTTGGTGGATCGCTCCTTTCAAGTCTTTTCTCACACCGTGAAATCTAACTCTGTTGCCTTGACTTCTGGAGTTCCGCAGGGTTCGATCCTGAGTCCTCTGCTTTTTAATCTTTATGTTCACCCTTTGGCAGACATCTGGGTTGACCATATTTTCATACGTTGACGATACGCAGATTATTTTTTCTTTATCATCAGCTCTACATCAAGATCCTTCTTCACTTAAACATGGTCTGTGTAACAGCTTTCAGGCTGAATGGTTCTACAATGGAGGTGCTCATCCTGGGGAGCAATCCTGAGCTTTGGGGAGACAACCACTGGCCTGTATCTCTGGGACCTTTGCCCACCCCGGTTCCTAAGGTTAAGAACCTGGGATTTTCCATCGATATCAAGCTCTCTCTCACTGCTCAGGTCTTGGGAGTCACCTCGGCCTGCTTTGTGGTCCTCAAGAGGTTAAAGAAAATTCTCTGGCTAATTCCGCCTGCTGCTCAGAGGACTGTCCTGCAGTCTTTGGTGATCTCCAGGCTCGATTATGGTAATGTATTGTATCTTGGTGGGGACAAGACCTCTGTACGCCGTCTCCAGCTCATTCATAATGCAGCTGCCCACCTACTTTATAGGTTGCCTCGCCACGCCTCTGTTTCCCCTTTGCTCTATCAACTCCACTGGCTCAGGGTTGGCAAGCGTATCGAATTTAAGGCTCTCTGCTACATGTTTAGAGCTCAGCACGGCCTCACACCCCCGCATACATACCATATCTTGTCAAGCCCTGTCGACCTTCTCGCAATCTAAGATCTGCTAATCTTTTCCTTTTCTCAGTCCCTAGAGTACGGCTGGCCCGTATGGGTGGCCGTTCGTTTTCTTTCCTATGACCAAAATTGTGGAACTCTCTTCCATTAGAACTCAGGAATTGTCAATCCCTCTTTGTCTTCCGTAAAAAGCTCAAGGCTTTTCTTTTTAGCCAGGCCTAATGCCAACTGCGCTTCTATCTTGTTTGTTCCGCTGTCGGCACCGGGAAACCCTGTTGGGTAGCTGCGCGCTTTATAAATCTTTAAACTGCAGTCCCTTTTCTATTTCAAGTATTAGGGTAATTCATTGATAGGCCTTCCTCTATGCCATGTGACACCCCTGTTTAGCTCCATTTATTTTGTGAGGTTGTTTTCGAATATATTGCCATACAGTGGAATAATCTACCTCATCAACTACCACTTCTATCTGCTTAAGCAGTGAAAAGTGCCACCTTTCATATGCAGGTTGTGTCACTCATCCTGGAGAATTGCTGACAAACAGGATTCTCGATCAAAACAAAAGAAAGGGGGAACAGGAGATAATTATGGTCCAGTGTTCGTGCTCCCACAGATAATCCAAAATCAAAGAGGACACTGTTCCTAAACCCGGGGTGCAAATATGTCACCCTCACGGTATCAAGACGAAGAGGGAAAAGAGATAGCAGGAAGAAGCAAGAGAGGAGAGAAGAAAGAAAGAGGCAGTGGTTTCTGGATTCTGGCATAGCCACTCCACATTGTGCCATTAAGACACGGTAAGCAGAAGCATGGGCCTGGATCAAGGTCTGTGGGGCCTTAAGATCACTGTCCAAAACCTTCCAAATCACCATGGAGTTACTGTGTAATATGTCAATGTCCTAAATGTGATCCTATCACAGACACTTTGTCAAACGAACACTGAAATGTGCTCATCGGTGCTTATTGTAAGTCTGTGGCACGAGGTGTGGCATAAAGCGACTCTCTTTTTGGTGAAAGGGAAAATATTTTTAATTGGGTTTTGGCCCAGAGAGAAAGGTGAAAACTCAAGGAAGGAAGAGAAAGACAGAAAATAGTGAGAAAGAGAGAAAGCAGATATGAAATGGAACCTGCAAGAGTGAGATAAAGAAGCATGAAATGTATGTTGGTAGATGAAACAGACATGACTTACAGTCGGCAAAATCACTATAGGATGAAGAAAAGCTTTGGTTTTCTAATTGCTTAGCATGTATACATACATAAACACACAGATAAAACATGGGTACTCAGCATAATTAAGTATGACTGCCGAACACAATTGGCATTTACTTCAGCTGCATGATGATGATACATGGTGATGCACAGAAAAGCCTAAGGAGAGCACTAGTAGCAGCGCATAATTCGTAAAATACTGAGTGCTGGTACCTGCAACTTTTATGAGAAGCCCGTGGAATTAAAAGTTGGTGCGTGGAATATCAAAGCTGGTTGTCTCAAAACTCATGATGCACCTTAACTCCACTGACACACATATACCTGCCCATTTATTTCACTCTTGCCTATCCTGCTTCCTCCCTTTGTGATGTTCTCATTTTTCTCTTTCTCTATCTTTCCTCTTTTTTCCCTCTTTTGCCATCTTGAAGCAACAGATGTGAAAGAAAATAAGTGCTGGTCCCCAAACATAAGTGCTACTGCCCCACACCGGCAACCACTGGCTCAATTTAAGCACTGACTGGTAGAAGAATAATCTAACTTTGGGTATTAAACAACTATCATGGGGCAATGAACGATTGAGCACAAGCAGCTCTCAAAAAGCAAGTGTTCTGTAGTATACTGCCCATACATAGAACTTTATGGGTACTTGTAGTGTTATGACACACAACAGCAGTTAGGCACGTTTAGTATCTTATGATGACACACTTTGTAGTTCATGGGCATGGATTTGTTAATCATTCACATTCATGATAAATTCATGAACACACAATATAGGAATGATTGCACAAATTGGTATTTTGTAGCACTTGGATTCTACCTCCTATTTGACTTATTAGATCTAGCTTGGCCACTTATTTATACCATGAGTTACGCTTCTTGTCAACATATTTATATGATTGCTTACATGGTACATTCATGTTGGAGCTTGTAATACTTGAGCAGCGCATAAAGATTCACACAAATCCTGCCTTGTTTAGAAATACAATTTCTGAACATCAACTCTTTTGCAATACATGGAACATAAATAAGTTTCACAGCTTGTTGTTTTCTTTAGTTAAAGTTGAAATACTAACAGTGCAAAAGAGGTCTTGAGCTTGAGCCGAAATCCACAGGGGACTGGGGTGTTAAGAAACACAGAGGTCCATTAGGATGTAGGGCGGTAGGACCACTGCTGCGCCGGCGGTGCGGAAAAATGCCTTTTTCCGCCCGCTAGCAGCGGACATCACGCCCGCTATATTAGTATGGTCAAACATAGGCTAATTCCTGACTGCCGCCCAACCAGAGATGGCGGAAACTCGACAGCGGAGCGCGAAACCAGAGTCCCGGTCCACACCACCCGGACACGACCGCAATGGACCCAGCTCTACATGTCTTTCCGGTGCTGTACCTGCTACATCACCAGGAACTCATGGACCGTCGCGGACACCGCCGCAGGTACGCAATAAAACAACACACAACCCATGGCCTGACACAGGGTCCAAATCCACATCAGACACCCTAGGGGGGACAGGGACACATCCACAAGGGCACCCACACATCACCCACCTGCCACAAAGTCACCCCGCTGCATCCTGGACACACAGCTACCGCCACCATAAAGTAATGTCCCGGTCACGTCACCGCAGCGGCGAACACAAGCAAATACATGCGCACAATGCAGAAGGCAGGGCCAGTGCCAGACATGAGCAGGGCACAAAGACCACAGGGACACACCCACTCCCACCACACACTAGCACACCCCATGAAGGCACTTGCCATGTGCCCCCCCCCCTGTGCACCCCATGCACAACAACAAGCCAGGGCAATACATTCCCTGCACCACACAACAAACAATCATGGAGACACACAATGCAGGAGTGGCTGCACAAGAACAAACAACACACAGCACAGTAGCACAGGGCCAGGGAAACACACACAACCCCACACTCAGGGAAAAAGCAAAGAGGACAAGCAACAAATGAACACACACAAGGAATCAACATCCAAATGGACACACAGCCTGCACAGTCACACATACATATCACAGACTGACACACATACACACCCCACATGCCAACAGCAATGGAGCACAACAAATAGGGAAACAAAAGTGGGCTGCACACAAACGGAAGGCCATGGAGACACACAACAAGCATGTGTACATCACATCAACACAAGGAACAGAGCACAACACCCTCACACCATCAAAGCACACATGGCTGGCACAGTCAGTGAAATCAAACCACAGACAGCTCAGTGCAACAACACAGGGAGACAGCAAGGCAAACCATGGATAGGCACACGGATGAAAGGAAGGCCCTGAAGTCAAACTGGGAACAGCCACACATCCATACAACTACTTCACAGGAGTACACCAGCAGCACTACACACAGGGACCATCTACACACCTCAGGACTGACAAACACCAGTAAGAATCTATACACATACCCCCCTCACACCAGCAGCACACAACACCAGTGCCAAACACAATGAAGGCTGGCAATACTTGACAGGCAATACACACACAAACAACCACACACCCTGGGCCCAGCCACAAACATCACACACACACACAGGGATGCCACCACAAATGTGGAAACAAATAGACCAGACAAACACATAACCCAACAGAAACACACACAGAGCCTCAACAACAACAATAGACATGCCCTGTGCAGCTAAACAGGGGAAAGGCAACGGGAGCACAGACACAACAGGAGTGTACAACCTCATCACTCAGGAACAATGCATAGACAACAACACACACAAGAAGTGCACCATCACAGAACAACACAGCCACAGCAAACAAACTACAGATGCACAGGCAGAACAATCACATAGCAAACACAGCACGACATCAGGGGATGCACACCAGGCAATCACAAGGCAACAGACACACACAGCACTGCATGCACAACAAGCTGTGTGTGCACACCAAGCATACCAGACACACACAGACATCAGTGACAGAACAGCAGCCCACACAACACCATACAGCACAGCATAAAGACAACAGCACACCCAGGAAGTGAAGCAATAACACAAACAACACACATACATCCAACACAGCACCCAATAGATGCACAAGTCTGGGACACAAAGGTGGAAACAACATGACCACAGGACTGGGCAGCACACACACTTGAACTGCATATCCGCAACCATGACTGAAAAACAGCACCAGAACATCACACATGACCCATTGGGGAAATGCACTGAGTGACACATTGACCCTGGACAAAGAACTGCACCACAAAGCACAGTGGCACAAATTAAGTCATGGGGAGGCACACACACATACAAATCAAGGGGACAGCTCACACCAAAGTGAAGTGTACTGCATGTTGGTAGGGGACATGGCAGGAGTGTACCATACACAAAGAGAGGGAGTGCAGACCCACAATGGGTAGGCAGCTGAAGCCCAGATAAGGGATGGCATGACAACACAAACAACATGCCACACTGGAGGCAAGAAGGCACCATGGGACAGCAAGGCATGAGAAAACATAACCACAATGGCAGTGTGGAGCAGCAGGTCTGCACAGACCCCACAAACAGCCACCAGACACATGGATGTGCAACAGAACACAACACTGAATTGCCAGTAACACCCTCTGCATACTCACAAGTGACAAAAACAACAAGTAGGAGTCATACAGAACTGCAAGGACACACCAACACACTGCACAGTGCACAACATACAACTCACACATGGGCATACAACCACATCCACAAGGATGAACAATCAAAACAACAGGCACACAACTCCTGGTTGACGTGTGTATTTGACATTGCATAGGCATGCACACATCAACACTCCCCACAAACTCACCCCCTTCACACTGCACACTACCTGGCCATCCAAGAGCACACATGGAAAGTAAGCCATGGAACTAGGGTGACTGGCCATCATAAGATGACCACACACATATACCACTGGGCACACATATAGGAAGAACACACACATGATGACCCTGGACAGCCTGCCTACAATACTGTGTGCAGACACCCACCCTGTGCTGACAGTGCCCCCCATCCTGACGTGTACAATAGAGCCAACATGAACTAATCAAGTAAATGACAACTGCAAACCATTCAAAATTGACACCGTTGCCACCACAAGCATCTGTGCCAAGAAGAACTGAAGACCCTGTCACCCCTGAAACAAAGAGAGCAAGTGAGCCCAAACATTGACCATGTTGAAGTGCCACACATACCATGTGGCACAGTAAACCATTTACATAGAGCAAAATAACTTTATCCAGTAAGGACACTGACAAAATAGACAACTGGAGCAACTGTCTTTATTCACAAACTGCACAGATAGTCACCATGAGACAAGAAGAGTAGGGCACAAAATGCAGAGCATGTCCATGAGAAGCTGCACAGGCAAGGGCAAAACAGCAGTGAACAGCAAGGCCAGTGGCCAGGGCAGAGTTCAGAGCATGTCCGTGAGAATCTGCACAGGCAAGGGCAAAACAGCACTGAACAACAAGGCCAGTGGCCAGGGCAGAGTGCAGAGCATGTCCATGAGAAGCTGCACAAGCAAGGGCAAAACAGCAGTGAACAACAAGGCCAGTGGCCAGGGCAGAGTGCAGAGTATGTCCATGAGAAGCTGCACAGGGAATGTGTGCGACTGTACCTTTCCATGGTCAGCAACACAGTCAGGGGGCAACAATGTGCAGTACAGGCCCACCTGCGTGAGGAACAGGTGTGTGAGGGTGACTAACACTCAGACTTGGCTGTCAGGCGGACTGGGAGCTGGCTGTGTCTCGGGGACTGTCGGGGCACTTAAAGGGGGAGAGAGCGGAACAGCTAAGGTAGAGCTATCAGTGGCTTGGCAAGCTGGAGGGCTATTTGGACCAGGTGGTGTAGTGGCACGTGGAGGTGGAGTCATGTAGACAGGAGTCACGGTGTGGCTGGGAGATTGTGGAGGGGTGCCCTTCCACTTCTTGGGGATCCTAAATGGCTTGACTGACTTGGGATCAATGGGAAGTGGTGTGGGCACAACAGGCACAGCGGAACGCTTTGCCTTGCTTCGCCTCTGCCCCCCCTTCCCCTGTTTACTAGGTGTTACCCCTACAGTGCCCTCCGGCCCCTGCTTCACTGGGCTTGGAATGGGAGTCGAGGTGGTTGGTGATACTGCCTTGGAGCCCTTCCTAGGTGTACCCTTGACATGCACCACCTCCTTGGTGGGCACAGACACTGTACGTTTATCTGTGTGCGATGCTTTAGGGGCAGGAGAGTCCTTGGATGGGGATGCCACTGAGGCATGTGTGCCTGAGGTCTGCTGCTCTGCTAATTGTCCACTGGCGTTGCCTGACGGGCTTTTCTCCCTGTGCTCTGGGATGCCTTTGGTCTTCTGTGGGGATGGTGCCTGCGCACGGGACCGCTTGGGTTGCTGCTGCTGTGTGCTCCGTGTACTGTATCGTGACTTTTATGTATGTGGACCGTGGTCACTATCGTCAGACGTGGCCACTGCCCGGGGGTGGACAAAGGGACTGGAGCTGGACTGTGAGAATGTTCCTGTTGTAGGGCAGACGTCACTGTTGATGACAAAGCCTGGACTGTCCGGTGCAGCCCACCCACGTCGGAATGTATGCCCTCCATGAAAGCCACCACCTGGGCCAATTTCTTGTTGTGGTCAATGAAGGCATTGAGGAGAGCTGTCTGACCTACACACAGCTGGTGCAAAAGGTCCACAGACTCAGCACTGATTGCAGCAGGGGGGACAGGGGCAGGGGCAGCGGTGCCAGGGGGGAAGGACACACTTCCCCTCTTACTGAGGCAGACATGGGCAGCACCAGAGGAAGTGGCTGGGAGGGTGGGCAATGGCCACTGTGTGATGGAAGTCGATGCAGAGTCCCTGTTCCCTGGGCCCTCCAACATGGACACATCCCCGCTGGCATCGGGTGATGTGGTGCTTTGCGTCTCAGGCTGGGACTCCTCCAGCAGACTCCTGTCCCCCTCTGATGCGCTGGTGACATCTGTGTCACTGGGCTCCTGGGCAGCTGTGGTGCTAGTTTCACCCCCACTGGTGTCCGTCTCCTGTCCCTCCGTAACCACAGGTGATGCTGCATGGGAGAGAGAGATGTAGGGTCAGGTCAATCGCAAAAACAGAACAAACATATGCAAGCAATGCATGAAAAAAGTAGAGCAAATGTACATGTTGCACACCACCCGGTGCAATCACATCGTGCCAACTCACTACATAGACTCAAGCAGTGCGTGGAAACTGGAAATTCAGGCATGAGTGAGCCATGTGATGGCCACACAGCACAACACCCTGCTTGTGACTCTGTTCAAACAGACACACAACCAGTTCTGAGCATATCTAGGGACATGATGGGGGCACAGTACTTGTTGCCAATGACAGAACTGGATGGAACCGGAGGGGACAACACAGACCCAGACTACAACATGACAGTCCACAATGGACATTAGCCCATGCCACCCACCATGTCGCACCTTGGGGACAATAGAATGCTGCACATTGCTGTAAGATGTCTAGCCCTCACCAGTATGGGTGCATTCAATGGACACGTTGATGTACACACAGTCAGATTGGGCACACTGTCGTTCCCTCCCATGGGATTCCCAAAACTACACCAATGCAGAAGAAACCTGAAGAGCACAACTGAATGTAATGTGAAGGCACAGCATCCAAATCTACTTTGCAAGTACAGGTAGGGCAAATGCATGCAACAGGCACCCAGGACAGCAGCCACTTACATGCCACAGCATCACACTACCAACATCACAGAGTCCAGCGCTGGCACAGGCTCTGTACACATGCAGCCAATCCCATCCAAAGTCAGACTCCCCAAATGCTCACCCCTGGCTTGCTGCTGATGCTCCTTCAAACGTGCATCCAGCTCAGGCTGTGTCACCGCCATGATGTGCCCCATTAGTGGTGTCATGCTGCGCCGTGCCAGACGCCCAGTGCTAGGAAGCAGCCCTAGGGTCATCTCCGCCACATTCTTTGTCAGCCGGCTGATGTCGTCCTATCTCTTGTGGCAGTGGGTGCGCCATCGGTTTGAGACCCCCAGGGCTCGCACCTACGTTTCAATGGCCCTCCACATGGCCTTACGCTGGTGTACCTTGAGCTGCAGGCATGGGAGACAAGAGTGAGAAATGATCAGGGACACAGT
Source organism: Triturus cristatus (assembly GCF_964204655.1). Classification (NCBI taxonomy): domain Eukaryota; kingdom Metazoa; phylum Chordata; class Amphibia; order Caudata; family Salamandridae; genus Triturus; species Triturus cristatus. The sequence continues at coordinate 922,157,417 of NC_140579.1, forward strand.
GCCATGTACCGACATCTATCAGTATGGCAGCAAGAGACAACATCATCACATATCCAACGATAGGTCAATCAGAGACTATAGTACAGCCCACATGGGACCCCTGCACGGGAAAAGCTGATGTTAAAGCATGCAGGTGTGAGGGGGAACACAGTCCCTGCACATCTCACACACATGCAGGATGCCAGCACTGAAACCTGCCTGCCCACATCTCCAGTCAATTGTTGGGTTGAGCAACACATGGTGAGGGGTCTCTGGCAGCAGTCCCTGGAGGCAGCAGCAGTGAGGGGTCTCAGGCAGCAGTCCCTGGAGGCAGCAGCAGGTGAGGGGGTCTCAGGCAGCAGGCTCTGTGAGCAGTGGCAATGTGAGGCTCACTCCCACATATATAGCCCCCTGGGGTTGTTTCAAAGGTGCCAAGCTGCAACAGTTGGTGGTCCATGTCTGCCTCTTTCAAATGCATCCAATGACCGCCTCCGTGGTGGCGGAGCACGCCTACCGCGATCTTCAAAATTGCATTATGTCACCACAATCATGGCTCCCATTGGCTGTAAGGGCATGCTCCATGGCGGTGATACAACGCTGGGGCCCGGGGTGCGCTACCGCGATGTTGCATCTTTCAAATGCAGCCAATGACCGCCTCCGCGGTGGCGGAGCACGCCTACTGCGATCTTCAAATTTGCATCATGCCACCGCTATCGAGCTTCGCATTGGCTCTAGGGCGAGCTCCATGGCTGTGTAACACCGCAGGGGTCCGGTGTGCGCTACCGCGATTTTATTGGCGGGGCATGCCAACCGCCATTTCCACATGTCTCCATGCCTATGACTACTGCACTTGTGTGAATGGGGGTGCTGGTGACACACTGACGGTGCCAGGCGGTAGCTACCGCGATATGGGTGCCATGCATTGACACGAGGCACCGCCATTCTGGCGGCGGAGCATGCCAACCGCCATTTCCACATGTCTCCATGCCTATGACTAGTGCACTTGTGTGAATGGGGGTGCTGGTGACACACCGCCGGTGCCAGGCGGTAGCTACCGCGATATGGGTGCCATGCATTGACACGAGGCACTGCCATTCTGGCGGCGGAGCATGCCAACTGCCATTTCCACATGTCTCCATGCCTATGACTGCTGCACTTGTGTGACTGGGGGTACTGGTGACACACCGCCGGGGCCAGGCAGTAGCTACCGCCAAATGGGTGCCATGCATTGACACGAGGCACCCCCATTCTGGCGGCGGAGCATGCCAACCGCCATTTCCACATGTCTCCATGCCTATGATTACTGCACTTGTGTGAATGGGGGTGCTGGTGACAGGTGGTAGCCACCGCGATATGGGTGCCATACAATGGCAATGGCCATCTGTCAAACATCAACAGTGCATAGTGCCAACATGTTCAGTGGCACATCATTGTGCACACGATGCCAATGTTCAATTTACCCCACTGATGGCTACACATGCCATGTTTGTGTGTGTGTAACGTACATTTGTCTGTACCCACTCACATGTCACTTAAGGATTTGATGTTGGTGTAGGCAGGACAGTGTAGTCCTGGACTGTACAATGTGTACACATGTCAATGTGTTGAGGTCCAGTGACAATCACAGCAATGCTCGTCTCGATGAATGTTGATCTATTTAGCATTGCCTCTCATGTCTGCTCATGAACACATTCATCATTCCAACGCCGACTGTGGTCATTGTGTGGTGGATGTGTGCCAGGTTGTAATGACGCATTAAGGTGTGACCGGTACAGCAGCTAGGTAGGAGACAGTGGTTTTGATTAGTTACACATATGCTGGATGCTAGACTCCCAGGCGTGCACATGTGTACTGTGGCCATATACCTGTGTGCATTCACATAGCCAAAGGTGGTGTTTGAGGTACTTGTCTTGTGTAAGTTGACACGTGTGCCCTTTGTGAAGCTGAAGGTGTCCCTCCATGTAAGCTGGTCTGTTAGTCACTATAGATGTCAGTCATTGTTGTTGTTGTGTCATCCAGAACGTGATATGCTGTGCACATCTCTTGGTGTATTGTATTGACATGTGTCCACTATCATCTCCAATAGGAGGAGGCCAAATTTGATTCGTCACTTGACGGTGCTGGAGGACATGGAGGATGTTGCGATCATACGCAAATGCCGCCTGGACAGAGCCACCCTGAAAACCCTTTGTGAACTTTTAGAGCCCCACCTGCATCCACACAGGACATACCCAACAGCTTTCACCCCTACTTATAAGGTGATGGCAGCCCTGCATTTTTTTGCCACAGGATCGTTCCAGGAGACTGTGGCCAGCGCTGGTGGGATGTCACAACCGATGTTCAGCATGGTGCTGCGTGATGTACTGTCCGCCATGATGCTATACAAGGACAGATACATCCATTTCCCCAGGGGTGCTGAATTGCCAGCTGTGAAGGGAGACTTCTATCCCCTTGGACACATCCCCAATGTTGTTGGGGCCATTGATTGCACCCCTGTTGCTCTTGTGCCACCACAGGCAAGTGAGCACATTTACCGCAATCGCAAGCATTACCACTCCATCAATGTGCAGGTGGTGTGCCTGGCAGATATGACCATCTCGCAGGTGTGTGCCAAATTCCCAGGCTCTGCCCACGACTCCTACATCCTGAGGAACAGCATAGTGCCCCAGCTGATGGCTAATCTTCTTCCAGAGCGTGCATGGATTGTGGATGAGTATGCCTAGTCGTGTGGCATGCTGTGTGTGTGACCTGCTCCCTTGATACTCTGCGACGTTGCAATGTCTATATGTGTTTGTCATACCTAGTTGACTCTGCATATCCCGATCGTCCCTGGTTGCTGAGCCCACTGCGGAATACCAGGTCCCCGGCTCAATTGCGTTACAATGAGGCCCATGGGAGGACACGTCGTGTGGTGCAGCATACTTTTGGCCTGCTCAAGTCACGTTTCCGGTGCATGGACAAGACCGGAGGTGCACTGGCATACTCGCCCAGGAAGGTGTGTCAGATTGTTGTGGCATCCTGCATGCTTCACAACCTAGCCATTCGCAAGGAGATTCCCCTGCTCCTGGATGATGGTGAGGACCCAAGGCCCCAGCCTGAAAACCAAGCCGTGTCCAGTGATGAGGACAGTGGAGAGGAGGAAAGTGTTGACCTGCGTGAACAGCTCATCACCAGCTACTTCACTTGACGGTGGGTGTCAATGTGCAACATACCCATTGTCTGATGATATTGCTGTTGTCGTGAATGGGCATGTGAGAATTGTAGCATCAGCCAGTTGTAGACTCAGTGGTGTTTGGAAATGTTTCTAGGACATGTCATTTGGGATCTTCAATGGGACGTGTATGTTGACACTAGGGGGCCATTGTGACATGTGCATGTTGGGTTATCCTGGTGTTAGGGCTTGTGTGATGTCTGTGATGCCACACCCAGACCAGTGACAGTTGTTCTGTTGTGTTTCCCTAGGTGCCTTCGACTTCTCCTTGCCTACATACAGCCCATGGTTCTGGTACATTGTGATCATGTTGAAGACTGTACACGCTGCAATAAAGACGGAGCAGACACAACAACATGTGTGTGAGGATATTTTATTTACTATGGTGAGATGCAAGGAGGGTGTACATTTCCCTGGGGGGAGTGAGTTGACAGTCGTGGTAGATGAGATGGTCGAGTAGTCACCACATTGCTGTGGTGACCTAGTCCAACAGGCAGATGCCATTCACAAGGCAGTGTGGGGAAGGTCAGTCCAAAGAGTCAATGCAGTGGTGGAGAGGGTTGCCATCATGGCTGGATCCGTGACTGGTGTCTGGCAGGTGCTTGGCCTCCAGATACTCCCAGGGTCTTCTTGGGACGGCCCCTTTGTCATTTGGCAGGGGGGGCCCTGCTGCAGGGCCAGTGGGGTCTGAGGACTCACCCCTCTCTGTGGGCGCAGGGGAGGATGGTGAACTGTCATTGTGCAGCCCACCAGAGGGAGGCGGAGGTGTTGTCTGGGGCGCATGCCTGTCCCTCAGTACCGCCACTTGCTAGCCCAAGAGGTCCACGATTTGTCCCATGCGTCTGTCGATGGACCTCATCAGAAGGATCAGCTCGTGCAACAGATCGTCCGACCAGCCCGTTTGTCCCTGGGCCTGTTCGTATGCGCCCAGGACTCTGGTGATGTGTTCCAGGGAGTGGGTCCCAGCCTCCTGGTGTCCCTGGGTGACCCTGACCCTCCCACCTGCCCTGTTGCCACGGACCTGTTGCCTCACCACTGTGGGCACCCCCATCCTTTCCCTGCCCTCCTCCATGGGTGGTGTGTGCTGGGCATCCTCTGGGACAGGGAGGGTGTTGCAGGCAGCACTGGTGGTGGTGGTGGTGGTGGCCGCACAGGCTGTGACAGCAGGGGCCTGCTGTGGAGTTGTTGTTGCCGCAGATGTGGTGGGGGGGACCCTGGGGTCCTGGGACCTGTTGCTCCCTGGCACACTAGATGGGCCGGCCTCGAGCTCATCGTCCACGGAATCCTGGGAGTCAACATCCGAGAGTCCTTGTACCGGGGGTGGAGACTGGCTCTGCAAGTTGCTGGTGTTGACCTCGGCAGTGAGTTCTTGGTCACCTGAGGGTCAGATGTGAAATGGTCATTGCAGTGCACCCGGCAAGCTTTGTGTTAGCTGTGTGTCATTCACTTTTTGTACACTGCACAATTGACATATCATCACATTGTTGACTGTGTGCAGTACTGTGCTCCTTGACATGATACAGTGGTACAAGCATTACTTGTCCATGGTGCGAGGTGTCAAGGCATACCATGCGAAACGTGTCCAATTGAGGTTTACTGGGACTTGTTGCCATCTAGGGCCTGGCACAACATGTGTTTAATTGTGGACTCATGGTTTAGTTGTCTGACCTAGCAGACGTCACATCTGGCCATGGACTGGCCATTGTCATCTCCTGCATCCCTTTGTCTTGTGCATATCTTGATTTTTGCCACCACACATGCTTTCATATTTTTCTAATGGTCCTTGTTGCACTTGCCCCATGGTGATGCACATGTAACTTGTTGCTGTGCATTAATGTGCCCAGGCTTTCTTCTACTTGTGCATTGGTGTGTCACACTTTGGTGGTTGTGACAGTTTCCTTGGCTTACCTGTGTGCACACTGTGCTTTGCAATGGGGTAGGTATGCCTCTTTGTGCAATGTGAGGGCTGGTGTTGTTATATGGCACCATTTAATTTGGGAAAAATGGGTGGGGGCACGTACTGGCTACCTACCTGTAAGTTTCTTTGGTGTACTGCAATGGCTTCCAACTGCTCCTGGGTTGGGGAGGGCTCCATCATGCTGAGGTGTGGAACAGAGGGTGTGGTGGGAGTAGTAGTGCAGCCCTCCCAGACACAAACACCCTCGCAGGGAAGATGGCTACCTACCTGTAAGCTTGTTTGGTGTACTGCAATGGCTTCCAACTGCTCCTGGGTGGGGTGGGGGAGGGATCCATCCTGCTCAGATGTGGGACAGGGGGCATGGTGGGAGTAATGGTGTAGGCCCCCCACCCACAGACACCCTCCCAGGGAAGATGTCTACCTACCGGTGAGTTTGTTTGGTGTACTGCAATGGCTTCCAACTGCTCCTGGGTGGGGTGGGGGAGGGATCCATCCTGCTCAAGTGTGGGTCAGGGTGCCTGGTGGTTGTTGTAGTGCTGTCTGCCTGTACACATGCCCCCATGGTTATGTTGTTAGCTATGTTTGGGGTGAATGGGAGTGGGTGAATTTTGAATCTGTGAGCCATGTTTTTGTGAGTGTGTGGTGCAGATGGATGGTATGTGTCCTAGGTGGTGTAGCTTTGTAGTTGTGCAAGGCAGTACATTGCAGAGTGGTGGTAGCCATTTGTTTGTACTTACCAGCCTCCACTCCCCCGGCTACTCCTGTGAGACTTTCTGGATGCAGTATGGCAAGCACCTTCTCCTCCCATTGTGTGAATGGTTTTGGTGGAATGGAAGGGCCACCGCCAGTCCTCTGAGCCAGCTCCTTCTCTCCTTGACCACCCTCTTCAGATCATGCCACCGCTTCATGATCTCCTTTTTTGATCTTGGGTTTGGTCCCTACTGCATTCACCCTTTGGACTATCCTAGCCCACATTTGTGTCCTTGTGGCTAATGGTGTATGTTGGTCCAGGGTACCAAAAAGCTGTGGTTCCACTCTGACTATCTCATCTACCATGACCTTCAACTCACTCTCAGTGAATTCGGGCATTTTCTGTGTGGCCATGGTGTGTGGTGTGCAAAGTGATTGTAGGTGCAGGAGTGTGAGTGGTGGTTGTGTTTGTGGTGTGTATGGTGTGTGTTGTGCAGGGGGTTAGTTGTGCTGGGTTGGAGGTGGTGGTGGTGCTGTGTGTGGTGTGGCTGGTGATGTTGTGTCCTTTGCCTCTCCTGTCAGCTGGGGTGTGTGTCCCTTCTCGCCTGGAGTTTTGCAAGGGATTGTGGTCAGGGAAGGGGCTGGTTTTATACTCAGCTATGTGAGTGTGTCCAATTGGGGTGTTGCTGACAGGTGTGTTGTCCTGGGATTTTTGTATTGTGGTTGTGTCATTGGGTTGGGTTTTGTGTATTTGGAAGGCATGTCTAGTTTTCTGTGTGCACTTTTTGGCCTTCTTGTGGGGTTTTGGCTTCGTCCGCCATATTTTTGACGGTTCGTCCGCCGCAGTGGCTTTGCTTCAGCTCTTCCGCTGGCTCTCCCATTCATCCTAAGTGCGACCGCGGCAGTCGGAGACGGCAGTACGTACCGCGGGACCGTCGGGGGTATACTAATTTCCGGGGCCGTTTCTCCGCTATACTTGTTATACCGGTTGTTGTTTTTCTGCCACGATTCCGACCGCCGCGGATGGATTTTGTCCATCTCCGCCCGCTACGCTAGAGGGTTTGGTAAATTCCTGTATGATGTTGAAGAGCTCATTGGAGTTGCTGGTGTTGGCGAGGATCTTGTCCTGGATGAAGTTACTTTTCGTGGATTTGATGCGTTGGTGGTATTCTGTCATGGCGTTCTTTAAGCTGGCCCATGCTTCCAGGGTTTTGGTGTTTCTCCAGACTTTCACGAGACGTCTGCAGGTGCGTCTGGATTTTCAAATGGTCATTGGTGAACCAGGTGGCCTTCGTGGGCACTGTTTGTTGGAGTTACTTAGGGGGGCGAGCCTGTCTGTGCAGTCGGTGATCCATTTTTGGAGTTTGTGAGCTGCAGAGTTGACGTTGGTCATAGGGGGAGGGGGTGCGTGGTTCAGGGTGGAGTTGAGGTGTTCTTCGGTGACCTTGCTCCAATTTCTGCATGGGGTGGTGGTGTAGGTTTGTGTGCAGTGGGTTTAGAGAAGAAGTGTACGCATCAGTACTCTCCTCGACAAGAGCCACATGGCGGCCCTCATCCTATTTGACCTCTCCGCAACTTTCAACACCATCTCCCACCGCACACTCACCGCCAGACTCCACGACGCCGGCATAGAGGGAACTGCCCTCGACTGGATCTGCTCTTTCCTCACCGGCCGAACCCAAAGAATCAGATTCCCGCCATTACTCCCCAAACCCACAGAGATCAGCTGTGCTGTACCCCAAGTATCATCGCTCAGCCCCACGCTTTTCAACATCTACATGGCCCCCCCAAGATTGCCATCGTCAGGCAGCACGGACTCAGCTTAGTATGCTATGCCGACGACACCCAGCTCATCCTCTCCCTCACAATGGAACCCGACACCGCTAGACTAAGCTTCCAGAAAGGAATGAAAGACGTTGCTTCCTGGATGAACAGCAGCTGCCTGAAGCTCATTTAAGAGAAGACAGAAGTCCTCGTACCCACCCCCTCCACATGGGACAACACCTGGTGGCCCTCGGCAACCCCCCATACCTACAGACAATTCCCACAACCTCGGCATCATACTCGACTCATCCCTCACCATGACCGGACAGGTCACAGCCATCACCCCCACCTGTTTCAACACCCTCCGCATCTTCCGTGAGACCTTCAAATGGATCCCCCCGAATCCAGGAAGACCGTCACCCACCCACGCACTCATAACCAGCAGACGACTATGGAAACGCCCTCTACGCCAGAATCAACAAAACCCTGCTCCGACAACTCCAGACCATCGAGAACACCCCTGCCAGACTCGTCCTCAGCATCTCACGACAAGGCCACATCACCCAGCACCTACGAAACCTCCACTGGCTCCCTGTCGAGAAGAGAGTGATCTTCAAGCTACTCGCTAACACCAGATCTCAGTACCTCAACGAAAGAGTCTCCTTCTACGCACCCAAGAAAAACCACCGCTCCGCAGACCTTGCCGAAACCCCTTGCATCAGAAGAGCCAGAACGGGTGGGAGAGCCTACTCCTACATCACAGCAAAGACCTGTAACAAACTCCCACTCAGCATCAGACGTTCCCCCATTCTGCTTGCCTTCAGGAAGAGCCTCAAGACCTGGATCTTTGGGTAAGACGCAGCTGCATGTTTCTCCCCCCGTCCACGTGTGAGTAGCACGCATCAAAAATTCCTGATTGATTGATTGAATATGTGAGCTGCAAAATAAAGCACAAATGCAAAGAGGAAGTAAAAAAGCAAAATTAAGCTATTTCTCCCTGTTACTGCTCTCTTGGGTAGGTGCACGATTTTCACGTTAAATCAGGTTTACTACCTTCAGTAAATCATGAAGGCATTAAAATACAAGGGTGGGTGTATGGCAATGCTCATGGTCCACCCATTTAACGTCAACCCGACACAGTGTAACCAACATGATTCACTTTTTGTTTTTTTACAGAGCTACGCAAGGTGACACAAATTGGTCCGTGAGTGGCTTTCTAAATCTAAAATATCATTTTGAATTGTGGCTGCTCTAAAAAGTGGCACAACCACAATGAAAAATGTTAGTAGGTCTGAGCCTAAACTTCCAAGTGCTGTCCCTGAGGTCATGGGACACTTGGGTGTATCTAACTGCAAGGAGCTTCTCTGCAGCAGCAAATCTGTTTCTGCTGGTCCTCTATGAGAAGGTATCCAGGCTGGAGGAACTCATCATCAGATAGAACCTTTAGCCTTGTCAGATGGAGGATACTGACCTCTGAGAAAAGGGACTTAGTGCCTGATTATGAGTTTGGTGGTTAGATGGACCGTCAAGCCCATGGTGGCAGTGCAGTAACTGCCACACCAGTGGTTGGACTGCTATATTACAAGGATGGCAGTGAGACCGCCATAGGACTGCCACAACCACCAGAGATCCGCGATCCCTGGCGGTGGATCGGTGGCCTAAGGACTACAATAAGCTGACAGTATCTCTACAGCACCGACAAGCATATTACTAGTTTCCTCACATCCAACGTTTTCAGGGCAGTGAGCCCCCCATATAAAGGGTGGCGGTGAGGCAACTTGGTGGGTGTTACAGGGCCCCCGGTTCCCCCAGGGCCATGGGATGCATGCATGGGGGCACTGTCTGCATTCACCCCCTTTCCTGCAAATTCAATTTGACAGTGTTTGCTTCGTGGGAATTAGTTTAGGTTTAAATTATTGAAACCTTAGCTTGAACCAAAAATGTTTGTGACTTTATTACTTTGCTGACCCATTACCCACTCAAAAGTAATAATTTATTGTCTTACAGGTACTCTATGTGGTTCTTATCTATACTACATTCTCTCACCCTGCTATGCAACTGTTGGATTGTCAGAGTTGCCAACAATCTCAGAGTTTGTGAAAGTTTAATATAGGCTGTCCTAAATCCTGCCTACACACACCAGCGCATAGCAACTTTAAACTCTTCTGCAAAACAACAAGGAAGAGAAAAGCTCCAAAACATTATGCAAGGGCACTTTACAAGCTCTTCAAAGTTCAGGGTTTACACCTAGAATTGAGTATTAGTCCGGGAGCAGAGAGAATATTGGTTGTACCTGTCTAAAAAGGTTACATTGTATTCATTTGATGACTGTGTCTTTCATTACAGAACAAATGTAACTAAAATGTCGCATAATGTCAGAACAGGACTAGTGAAAGATCTTTGAGCTTTAAGGGCCCAATGTATAGTTTGATAGGCGGTAGTCTGTCAGTCAGGGTGGTGGAAGAAATTACATACGCCACTATGATGAACTACAGCACACCAGATTTAGAGTTAACCTCCAGCTCAGCAATGATCTCTTCTCTGTACCTTTAGAGGAACAGCTGTCACAATGGGTCCTATGAAGGTACAAAAAGCATTGTGAACAACAGACATTATTTTTGACGGCAACCCACCAAACTCCAAAAAGATATAGGGGCTCATGAGAATGTTGGGCATTATCACTTCTGCCCGACACTGACTCAGTTATGGGACCGACCGACACCCAGTCGTTGGCCCGACCGCCCCATTAGGATGCGACCAAACACTGTTCTGTCTCATTCCTCTATTTTACTATGGGAGCATGCATTTCGGCCGTAAACCAGCCGTAATGCATGCCCCCATAGTAAAATGGAAGGTGTAGTTCATCCCTGCACCCCTGGTAGGCACCTCAAGAGATCCTCGCAGCCTCAAACGGGAGGCCGTGCACCAAAGGGGGCCCTGCTGGGGCCCCCGAACACGCTTTACAACATGGTTTTCATCTCCGACAGACTGGCATGGAAACCATGTCAGAAACCATGATCATAATCTCAAAGGGGAAAAGAGCCAACCTTGAGATTGTATGCCGCATTCCGACTGGCAGACGGGCTCTCCAAGCCAGTCGGAAGCCAGCCGGAATGACCTGTCTGATTCCATTTCGACCACCTCCATCAAAATGAGGCGGTTGGAAAGGAATTCAACCGGCCCATTACGATGTGGCTCGCCATCCGAGCCGTATCGTAATGGGCCCCTTAATGTCATGGCTATGGTGTTGTTGACCCTCAGCCCATATGCTAGTAAATAAAGTGACACAGGCTACATCATGGCCCCAGACTTGTACACCCAGCCCCTGTTATTGGCAGTGTCACCTACCCAGTGATGCATGTGATGGATTGGTGTCAATAAAACCGCTAAGGAATGGTTGTTAAGTTCTGTGTTCAGCAGAACACTACAATGGCAAAGATACTAATACGTGATATATTGTGGCCAGGGTTAACCCATTAATTCAGAGCCTTTGCTTATTTTTCAAACTCTTGTATTACCCATGTGACAGTGATGCACTTGGAAATCACTAACTGGCACAGTGTGAGAGGTTTATTACATGATTAGATACAAGAAAGCATGTCAGAAATATTTTACATGTACTTGATTAGTGTGAAAGCACTGGTTAGCTCTCTTTGAAGCCTTAAAAAACTTGAGAATTTGTGGCATGTAGGAAAAAATCAGCATAGTAAGAGAAGTAGAAATCATAAAATATGGTCTTTGCAGTGTCTTACCCGCCCAGTTACTCGCCAATAACTATGCCACACAGGGAGACTTTATTCGTGTATGTGCAATTGCAACTCACCACACTGAAACAGCAATCGATGTAATACGCTCTAACACTTACTTCACGTTTCTAGGGAGACAATCAGGACCCAAAAGGGTTCTGTCACTATTAACTCACAAGATACTATAGTCTGTTCAAGTACATTTTGCCAGAATGTAATCATTATAAAACTGCAACATTTATGTAAAATCCAATTTATAATGAAACTTTTTGACCCTCCGAGGAAGATCTGAGTTTTTTTTTGTACTTCTTGTGTCATTTCCCCTTGTTTCTCTCTCTCTATTTTATCACAAGGGCCCTCAGTTTGCCGTTATGCTTTTTGACCAGAGTCCTAGCCTCTCATCTATTTTTTTAATTCTTAATTACTTTCCTGATGTGAAAGTGAATGTCTTTGTAAACACTCCCGAACATTGTCAGACAATATTTGTGGCCTATTAACTTATGCTAATCCATTTATTTTACATGTGTTTATTGGGTTCTTCAACTTACATAGAAACATACCATACATCAATGCAGTGTATAAATGAACAGCACGGACAATAAGCATACCTACTGCTAGAGGTAATTCTACAATGTAGTATCTACAGCGGATCGCAATAGCATTTTAACACGCGTTTGATAATTAAGCACAGACCTTCACTATGATATGGACACAGCGTTCCTAAGGAGACATAGGTAGACAAATGAAATACACTTATTGTGCGTTCCTCCCCACCCGCATGGCCCCCAGCTGAATGTCCAGTTTGTGCACCCAAACCCAAGGCACACCGGTTCAGATCGAGTGTTCCCTCAGATAATCCACCAGGGGCTCCCAGATGTCTCTTGGGCAAGACAAGGCTGGCAGGAGTTACGCATAGTTCATTAACTGATCCTTACAATAAATAAGGCCAGCTTGCCATTACTTAAATGTGACCATCCGCCCTCTGCCCCATCTGCACGCCACCCGCCGTTTGGCCAGCAACAGGAGGGGTCAATGTGTTCTGCCATGGTGAGTTTGTATGGATCGTTCTGCATGCTTTTGTAATTGTATGTGCTCAGTATTAATCCGTGCAGCATCGCCGTGTGTATCAAAAGTAAGACCGCCCCCCCACCGATACCTGCAGCTCAAACCCTTAGGTAAATAGTATCTCTCCCAAACCCCCCATTATGTGTTCTGCCTGCCGTGTTGTGCAAGGATGGATGGTGGCACCTCCAGGAGAATAGACTCATTAATGACAATTTAGTAACATGCAAAAGGTGTGTCTTATACAAAACTAAGACTGGTAAAAGCAGTATACTAACGTATGAGTCAATTAGTAACATAACTTCAACATACTACATCATTCAGGGAATTCCCACTGGGGGAATGCACCAGAGAGGCTATCAGCGCACCTCGCAGGAGCGAGGATGCGTTGGAAGTCATTATTGCTTGGCGATTTCATTAGTCCCGGCAGTTCCGCCCATGCAGGCTCCATTAGGGTCCGTATGTGGCCATTCCCCCCAGGGCCGGCGCATACTTTCAAACCGATTATCAATGAAATAGGGAATGCATAGTCTTACCAGTGATGCAGGTGACCAATTCCATACAATGACCTGGCCTTAGTCTTCTTCAGGAGCAGGTGGCGTCCATCGGGAGCCGGGATCACCATCCCGAGTTATGGGTGACCGTCTCTTAACAGTTTTTAAGAAATCTTAAACTTGTTGCGGAGTGTTAAAGATGTGTGTCATCCCATGGTAGGGGATTCGCAGTCTGGCGGGGTAGAGCATCAAGTACTGTATGTTGGTTTGCTGGAGTTTCCGCTTGACCGGTAGGAACTTCCTGCGCGCTTCTTGTACTGCTGTGCTGAAGTCTGGGTAGATCGTGTGTTTGTTCCCTTCGTAAACCAGTTCTTGCTTTTCCCTTGCTAGTCTCAGCACCGTGTTGTGGTCTTTGTAATTGAGTAACCGCGCCAGTATGGTCCGCGGAGGCGCACCCTACGGCGGTCTGGCTGAAAGTGAGCGATGGGCTCTCTCCACCACTAGAACTCTGGAGATTGCCTCTGTGCCAAAGATCCCAAGCAGCAGTCATTCTACACAGTCCTCCATGCAGCCAGTTGCGGTAGACTCCGAGATCCCCACTATAAGCACATTGTTCCTGCGTGAGCGCGCCTCCAAGTCTTCAGTCTTTGCAGCAATAATTTTTAACAGTTTATCCATCTCTTGGAGTCGTTCATGGCACTCAGAGGAAGAGTCTTTGAGGGTGGATATCCACTGTTCCATTTCAGTAATGCGGCCATCATGCTTCTCCAACCTTTGTGTGATGTAGTCCATTGGCATATTCATTACGTCCATTTTGGACTCGATGGAAGTGAGGCTTTGGCACATCATGAGGAGAAGTTCTTTCATATCTGTATCTTGTGGGGTAGTTGATGCTGTGCTTTCCTCTTCCCGGCATGAGTCTGTGTCTTCAGTGGTATTGGTAGTGCTTTACCAGGCCGGGAAATGGAGTTTGGCCTGTTTGCCATCCGTTGGACCCATGATTCTCCCCTCTGTGTGGTATGGGCGGGCATGGTATGCCTCTCAGGAAGATCAGGATGCAGCGGCAAGCTCCGCTTGTCCCTCAGGGTGTGCAGATCCCACTCAGGTCAACAGGCGCCAGTTTGTGCCTTCGGGTGGTTATACAGGCCAGTATGTGCCTTTGTGCGGTTATTTAGGCGAGCCCTGGCCCTGCCACGGCCCAACTCTTCATCCTCCGCCCTGATTCTTGTGTTGCTGAAGAGGGCCTAGGCCCACAAAAAGCCGCGTGTCTTGCTTGGGATTTTGCAGGTAATGTCCACTTCAGCCTGTCTAACCGAGTATTACAAGGCTGCTCTGCGCCCCAGGATCAGGGCCTCACCATTCCATGCGCCACCTCCCGGCGCTGTACAGGTCGCACAGGTCTATCAGTGCCCTTCTAGCAGCGCGTCTCAACAGGGTTCTCCTCTCGACCCCTTCAGACCCCAGGTGAGCGTGCGAATGGGGATCGGGGAGCCAGCCACATCAGCAATCTCGCAACTCACATCAAAGCGGCCCATCACCTCAGCCGAGGCCCAAGGTCACTCAGGGGAAGCAGCGTAGGCTCAGCCCAGCTCAGCCTTAGCGTCGGCGCAAGCCTACCTCAGCCGGTCCCGATCTCACTCAGCGGGCGACCCTCTCCCCGTAGTGTAGCTCCGCGTTGGGCAGCTCCTGGTTCCTGGTAGTGGTGCAGCCGGTGTCTCTCCGCGGCACTTCCGTAGAGCAGGGCCAGGCGATGCAGACCCGGTTAGCTCAATCCTGTTGCTGCCATCTTGAACAGCCGTAGGCCGCAAAACAGGGATGCGCTGCGTATGATCACTTAGACGGTGTCAGCGAGTCCGCACTCGTCTCATCAGCTCTCTGGTGAGTCGCGTTGGGCATAACGTGTTTAAAGGCAGTTTTCGCCACTTTAGGAAGGAGGATTCTGGCGGTTTATGGTCCTGGGCTAACAGAGCCTCACTGCAGTGCGGCCATCTTGTTCGTTGGCTCTCAAGAGCCCCCTAAGTCATGCCAATCCATGTAAAAAATGTGTGACATGCTGTGGCACATGGGAAGAAGAAAAAGTGTGGTGTAAAAACAATTGTGTGTAGTATACTTCATCATGGTTATAGATGGTGCACTGGTCATTACTGAGGGAAAAGCATATGTTTTTACAAGGGTTCAAACCCCACCCAGGAGAAATTTGTTTTTATAATATTTCCCTTAATTGTTCTATTTTACCGAAATGAGAGATGTCACTTTGTAAATCCCCCAAAGTAGTCTCTAGGGAGATTTGTGGCCTTTTAAGTCTAGCCAGTGCACGTCAGACATTTTTTACATGCTGTGGCATGTGGAAGAGGGGCAAGGTTTGCTATGAAAGAAGTCCCTTAATTTGTGGAATGAGACTTTGGGGATGGTTGTGTAAGAAAAGGAAATGCATGGGGCAAGTGCCAGAGTGAAAGAAAGGAAGAGCATTTGTTTATGAAGTATGAAAAGCAAGTGTGGATGTGTGGCATGTAAAAGCAAAACAGCATGAAAATAGACGAAGAACCAGCACACTGTTTTTAGGATAAAAAGACTTTGGGTAACAAAAACCCAACAGAACAGATGGTACAGTGGTAACTCACAAGGGTCATGAGTACTCTTTGACAAGGGTTCAACCCCCACCTGAAAAAAATTGATTTTAATATTCTTTTCAATTTGTTTTCTATTTTGCACAAATGAAAGCTGTCACTTTGTGAGGTGTGGCCAGGCTGCCGACCAAGATGGTTGCGCAGCGCTGACGCTCGGCCAGCAATCCCAACATCCGAGCCCATCCTGCCTTTCATCCTGGCGGCTTTCAGTGCAGGATGACTGGCCTAAATGCACAAAAGTGCCCACATGAGTTGGAGCAGTCCAGGGCGACTGAGGGCCTGAAATATCGCATGCGGAGGCCTTTGGGAGCGCGAGGACGGCGCTGGAGTAGGGAGCAGGGCACAGCCGGAGGTTTGGCCTCGCGAAATACAGCAACGGTTCGCGGCACTCCAGCAGCTTTACTCGACGGAGAATCGATCAGTTGGGCCCCGCTGGCCATTAGGTGAGCGTGCTCTGCTTGCGGCCCTCCCCCCTGCTTTCAGCCCCCTCATGCACCTACAACTGCATTCCAGCCCGTCCTGCTCCCGGAGGCCCCGCAGTGACATGGACCGCGGGTGAGACTGGGGGCCAGCCATCCGGCTGTTCGGGCCAGCCGGGTGGGCAGCGGAGGTCGTGCCTGCCGGGCAGTGCGTGTGCCTGCTGAGTGATGTTTTCTATAACAGTGATAAACAATGAAGTGCGCAACTCTGGCCTAGCATTGTGGTGGCGAAAGTTCCTGCTCACCGATGCTCCTTGATCCAGCCTTAAGCAGTTGCACATAATTCTTGCCTCAAATTGAGGTGAGACTGTACTTGTAAGGTGCTGTGTAGGTTGTTTCAGAGCCTTGTGACCCTTAAGTGGTTGTCTGATACCCTGCCATTATGGGCTGCCTTTTGTGGGGCCCGAGAAGGAAATTGGGTCGCAGTGGGCCAGGTTTACACAACATTTTGGCGGCTGAAGGCTCCGGTTGGGTCCTGAGGGCAGGCTGGCAAACAACGAGCCTTGCGGGGACTTAATGGGGCGCAAAGACCTCAAACAATGGTTACTCCAATTTGGCAAGCCTGCTGAGCAGTCTGTGGAGTCTGGTGGTAACATGGCCGAGGGGGGCTCAGAGGAAGCTAACCTTAGCGATGCCCCTGCAGGGTCAGGAGCACTGCTCCTTGAAATAAGAGCAGGCTTCAAGGCCCTCGATGGCCGCTTTGACACCCTCGAAAAACGCTTGGACACGATGTGCGCCAAATTGGACAGACATGAGAAGCCCCTAGATACTGTAGAGAGGAGGGTGTCGGACCTAGAAGATGGCACGGCACAATCCACCAAGTGCCTAGACCGCATGGAAAAGATTCTCAAAGACGTCGCCATAAAGAATGAGGATTTGGAGGCACGCAGTAGGCGCAATAACGTCCGCATTTTGGGCGTCCCTGAATCGTCCATCACAGGGCGTATGGACCTATTTGTGGAAATCCTGCTTACAGACATCTTTGGTAAAGAGGCCTTCACCTCCACTTTTCTTGTAGAAAGAGGTAATCGCTCGCTTGGCACCCACCCCAACTTTGGTTGTCCACCTAGGCCCACCATGGACCGACTTTTAAATTTCCGAGACAAAGATACAGTGCTAAGGCTGGTGAGAGAGCTGGGTTCCATATCCTGGCAAGGTTCAACTTTGGGGCTGTTTCCGGACTTTACTATCATGGTGCAGTAGGCCAGGCGAAAGTACACCAGCGTGAAAGCAACACTGCGTAATCTGGGTCTTCGATATGTCATGTTATATCCAGCTCGTCTCCGAGTGGATGTTGTGGGTTGTTCTCACATATTTGATAGCCCCACTGTGGTGCAAGAATTTTGTAGGGACTATAAAGGAAGCAGCAGCCACAAGAACAAGGACACATCCAGGGCCTCCCCCCCTAACATTGGTTCGGTGGCCAGCATGGACTGATTCTCCAATGAGTAATAAGTGCAGCCTGCACTGAAGAGCTGCAGCTAAATTTTTGAGAGCCCTTTTATTTTTGGGCGAACGATGTGACTCTAATGATCGTTACAAAGTTGGGTAACTAGCATGGTGTTGCCACACCCCAAGTGTTGATCACTTTGCGTTTGTTTCAATTGTGGAAATGTATCTAGTTTTGCTCCTTCTTTATTTGCTAGGGTGTTTACATGATGCATGTCTTCACGTGTTGACTGGGGATATTCCCTGCGAAAGGGTGCGCAGGGATGGGTGGAGGGAGTTAGGACGGATTGTCAGCATTTTTGGATTACCATTATTTCTAACCTTGTTTATTCACTGCAGCATGATATGCTAAAACTGCGACGCAGACTTCAAATGACTGTTACTATGTTCGGATATCGGAGCGGGGTAGGTTGTCAACATTTTCAGATCTGACACTGATCACCTGGAATGTCCGGGGGCTTAAAAATGCTAGGAAGGAGAAGCAGGTCTTGCATTATTTACAGCGTCACTGGGTGGACATTGCATTCTTACAGGAAACACACCTTCCCAAAGCTGCCACCAGCACTTTCGCGTCGGGCTGGGCACCGCATCACTACTTTGCAGGGTATAGCACATATGCGCGGGGCACGGCTGTCTTGATTCATAAACGTCTGCCCTTCCAATTTTTAAAAGCACACATTGATAATGATGGTGGTGGGTCACTTGATGGGACACCGTATGGCATTCATCTGCGTATACGCGCCTAATGTGGATAGCCCAGAGATCTTCCAAGGCCTTCACACACAGGTCCTACAATTAGATGCAGAATGTATATGCATGGGCGGATATTTTAATCTCCTGTTGGACCCTGCACAAGATAGTACGTCCAACTCGTCGGACACCAAACCCCACGCATGCCACGTTTTGCTGGATATGTGTGATTCTGTTGGCCTGGTGGATGTGTGGCATCAGCGCAACCCGGGAGATGCCGCGTACACCCATTACGCCGCACAATATGGTACTTGGACCAGATTAGATTATTGGCTTGTCTCCCCCAACTTGGCAACGTGGTATAGGGCATCCCAGCATCTCCCTAGCACATATTCTGACCACACCCCAGTGGTATTGCAAGTATGCGTTCCTAGACCAGAGGGCTGTGAGAGGATGTGGAGATTCCCCAGAACGGCACTGAGGGATGAAGTGTTTAGTTCCGTACTTTGGGAAGCTATAGTTGAATACTTTGAACTGAATAAAGGATCAGTGAGCTCATGGGCCATACTCTGGGAGACATTTAAAGCCTTTATGCGTGGAGTATGCATCTCTAAGCATTCTGGGGTTCTAAAAGATTTGCGTGGTACGATTGCGCATATTGAGAAGCAATTAGATATGCTAGATAGAGATCAGGGTGCAAGGCCTGACACCTCTCGGCTCAGCCACCGACTATCACTCTTGACGGAGTTCAGAGAAGCAGCGGAGCGTGAGATTCATTTTTTAAGCAGGTACGCTATTGCAAGGCGCTATGGGGAGGGTGACAGACCTGGGAGCACGTTGGCACGGCTACTGAGACCTTCGGCCGGGCGTTCATACATTACCTGCATCTGTTCCTCAACCGGACAGACCCTAACCGATACCCCAGATATCCAAGATGAATTTTTAGCATATTATTCCACATTCTATGCAACACGGGTGACGCATAGCGAGGGAGATCATAATGGCTACCTTGTAGAGATTGCTATGGTGTGGCTCAAGAAGTTTATGCAGCAGTTTCTGGCTGAGCCATTCTCCGGCAAGGAAATTAGTAGCGCCATAGATGCTATGAATGGCTTGACGGTCCCAGGCCTGGACGGTTTTACTGGTATCTTTTATAAAACCTATAGAAACTTATTAGCGCCCTACCTATTAGAGGTTTATAATGAAGCACTCGAATGCAAGGAACTTCCCCCCACTTTGCGTGAGGCTGTAATAATCCTCCTTCCAAAAGCCGGGAAAGATCCGCTTCTATAAGGCTCTTACAGGCCGTTATCACTTTTAAACCATGACTACAAACTTTTGGCTAAAATGATTGCGCTAAGATTGGCCTTGTTGCTGGACCGCATTATCTCCCTGACTCAGTCAGGCTTTGTCTCCCATAGGTCGACTGCTTTAAACCTGCGCACATTATTTGCAGTAATACATAGGATCGCTCCGGAGGTCCCTGCGACTGCTGTCCTACTCGATACCGAAAAGGCCTTTCTTAGCAGTGATGAGAAAGTTGGGTATTTCTAAGGGATTCATTGACCTAACTTCATTGCTTTACACTGCGCCTACTGCTAGGCTTTGATTGAATGGCACACTGTCCTCTTCGTTCGCTCTCACTCGCGGCACTAGACGGGGTTGTCCGCTCTCCCCGCTGGTCTTCATATTGGCGCTGGACCCTCTGGTTCACCATTTCCAGCAAACACACATGCACAGAGGTCACCAGTTAAAAATGGGTCCTCTACTAATTTCCCTATATGCGGATGATATCATCCTATAAGTCCGAAACCCCCAGGGAAATTTGGAACTGCTCATCAGAGAAATTATTCGGTTTGGTGTTTTTTCAGGGCTGGGTATAAATTGGGGAAAATCCTACATTTTCCCCCTGGCGCCGAGCACTGTTCATTGGGAATGTGAGTTCCCGCTGACGTGGTTTGAGGAGTTGGCCAAATATTTGGGTATTCAGAGCCACAGAGAAACCAAGCAAATTATTAGACTAAACTACAGCCCTGTTGCACAAAACTTGGAGCAGCAGGTCAAGCGTTGGTTGAGACTCCAGCATCCCCTTGCTGGTCGAGTTGCACTTGTGAAGATGATTGTCCTCCCAAGGTTTTTGTATCTGTTTCACAACATTGCTATCCCGCTGCCCAACACTTTTTTATGCACTTTGTGTTCTTATCTCATCCGATTGGTCTGGGAGGGAGGAAGACCTAGAGTTATCTGGGACACCATGTCCTTACCATATGAGAGAGGTGGTTTTGGGGTCCCCAATCTTCAGATCTACTATTTTGTTGTTCAGTGCAGTTTCGCACACTCCTGGTATTACCCGGACGCGCGTATCCCCTACACTAGACCTCAGCCTGACCTGGTGCTCCCGGCGCCCCTTTGTACGGTGCTGCCGTGGGGCTTTGCCAGAGATCCCAGGGATATCCAAACAGTTTGTGCTGGGCCTGGCATAAGTTGACGAAAGTGATTGGAGGTGGCACTCTATACTCATCGGGGATCCCTGTCAATACTAACCCCTGGATCCCCATTACGGAAGAAAAACTGGCACAGCGTACTCTCACTACATATTCAATAAATAAGATTGGGGATCTGTTCCCAGGGGGCCATGTTTTTTTCTAGCACAGAGGGCGGGAGGGTCGGTGAAGCAACATTCATGGAACAATTTCTATTTAGCCGGATATCGAGGGCACTCGGATCTAAGGTTCCGGAGTACCCATTGGAGCCCGAGTCCTTCCCTCCGCTTACTCTCTTAATCACAAGTTCCGGGGGAGAACACCTAACCTCGAAGCTATACAAAGCATGTATGTCATTAGTCCCTAGCAGGGAGGCCAAGATACAGGAGGCATGGGAGCAAGACCTTCTGCACCCAATTCAAGACTCTCACTGATCCTTTTGTTGTTCACCAATGAAAGAGGTCTCCTAAAACAGCAGACATAAGCTTATACATTTCAAATATTTGTGGAGGGTCTATATGACCCCAGCGAACGTTCACTCCATTGATCCCAATCGATCACACACTTTTGTCCTAAGTGCGATGGCCCGCAAGCCGATTCTGCCCACCTGACTTGGAACTGCGCTAAGATTGGGGACTTCTGGAGATCCATTTTCAGATTAATAACACAAATGACCCACCTTGAAATAGTCCGTACACCTGAGGTCGCCTTGTTGGGCTATGTGGGGGGGTCTCTTGAAGAAGTTGCGCAAATTCACGTCCATTGCCCTTTTGCTCGCATAGAGGGAAATAGCTCTCAAACGGGTAAGTAGGGCCTCCCCCACAGTGAAAGATTGGCTCAATTGCCTCACATACTCTAATACTAATTGTGACCTTCATGCTACAACCCAACTCTCTGCATCCAGGCAAAATGACATTTGGGAGCCTCTTAAAAATTACTTACTGGAGATTAGTGCCGCCCCTATTTCACAACAGCCTGCTGGGAAAGTCCCCTCTAGGGTGGGGTAATTCATGTTCCACCCAACTGCTCAATTGTGGTGTTTATTATGTCAAGGAAAGTGCGGGCCGGGCAGTGAGGGAGAGCCCGATGGTCCGGGTTGGTCAGATGTTGATATCACAATTTATGATATATATGCTACCCTGAGACATTGGTGCATTGCACGCTTGAGTACACTTGTTTTGCAAATTATACTTGTCTTTATCCTTACTAGATCCTTACTAGATTTCCATGATCACAGTGAATGACCATGCAATGTTATAAGCAATATGAAAATAATAAATACACTTATGAAAAAAAGCTGTCACTTCGTAAATCATCGCCAAGCAGTGTCGGGGAGATTTGTGGCCTCTTTCGCCAAGCAGTGCATGCCAGACATCTGTGACATGCTGTGGCATAGGTTTGGTATGAAAGAAATCTCTTAATTTGTGGAAGGAGACTTTTGGAATGGTTGTGTAAGAAAAAGAAATGCATAGGCCAAGTGCCAGAGTGAGAAAAAGGAAGGGCTCTTTGTTTATAAAATACAGAAAATCAAGTGTAGATTTCTGGCATGTAAAAAGAAAAACGGCATAGACATCACCCTTTTTCAAAGACACAAAGGCTTTGGGCAAAGAAAATCTATGCAGAACAGATGGTATAGTGGTAGGTAATAGGGGCTATGAATGCTTTTTGACAAGGGTTCAAACCCCAGCTGGGTAAAATCGATTTTTATATTCTTTTCTATTTTTTTTCTATTTTACCCAAATGAAAGATGCCCTTTTTTAAATCACCCCTAGCAGTGTCTGGGAGATTTGTGGCCTTTTTAGTCAAGCCAGTGCATGTCAGACATTTGTGACATGCTGTGGCATGTGGAAGGGGGGCAAGGTTTGCTATGAAAAAAATCCCTTAATTTGTGGCATGAGACTTTGGGAATGGTTGTGTAAAAAAAAGAAATGCATGGGCCAAGTGCCAGAGTGAGAGGAAGGAAGGGCCCTTTGTTTATAAATAACAAAAATCAAGTGTAGATTTATGCCATGTAATAAGAAAAACGTCATGGAAACAGAAGGAGGACATCACCCTTTTCCCAAGACACAAAGGCTTTGTGCAAAAAATCTCTATGCAGAACAGATGGTACAGTGGTAGGTAACAGGGGCTATGAATTCTTTTCGACAAGGGTTCAAAACCCCAGCTGGGGAAAATCGATTTTTATATTCTTTTCTATTTTTTTTTCTATTTTACCCAAATGAAAGATGCCCTTTTGTGATTCACCCCTAGCAGTGTCTGGGAGATTTGTGGCCTTTTTAGTTAAGCCAGTGCATATCAGACATTTAAGACATGCTGTGTCACGTGGAAGGGGGGCAAGGTTTGCTATGAAAGAAATCCCTTAATTTGTGGAATGAGAATTTGGGAATGGTTGTGTAAGAAAAAGAAATGCATGGGCCAAGTGCCAGAGTGAGAGGGAGGAAGGGCTTTTTGTAAATAAATAACGAAAATCAAGTGTAGATTTGTGGCATGTAAAAAGAAAAACGGCATGGAAACAGAAGAAGGACATCACCCTTTTTCAAAGACACAAAGGCTTTGGGCAAAGTAAATCTATGCAGAACCGATGGTACAGTGGTAGGTAACGGGGGCTAAGGATGCTTTTTGACATGGGTTAAAACCCCAGCTGGAAAAATCGATTTTTACATTCTTTTCTATTTTTTTTTCTATTTTACCCAAATGAAAGATGCCCTTTTGTAATTCACCCCTAGCAGTGTCTGGGAGATTTGTGGCCTCTTTCGTCAAGCAGTGCATGCCAGACATCTGTGACATGCTGTGGCATGTGGAAGGGGTGCAAGGTTTGCTATGAAAGAAATCTCTTAATTTGTGGAATGAGACTTTGGGAATGGTTGTGTAAGAAAAAGAAATGCAAGGGCCAAGTGCCAGAGTGAGAGAAAGGAAGGGTAATTTGTGTATAAAGCATGAAAATCAAGAGTGGATTTGTGACAAGTAAAAGAAAAACAACATGGAAATAGAGGGACCAGCACACTCTTTCCATGACAAAAAGGCTTTGGGCTCATATGTCAGTAAAGCAAAGCAGATGGTACAGTGGTAGGTAACAGGGGCACTGAATGATTTTTGACAAGGGTTCAAGCCCCATAGCTTATGTATTTGGAATTTTTTATTATGTTTTTGTTAATTTAACCCAGATGGAAGATATATCTTTAAAATATTCCACTAGCACGTCTGGGGGGTTTATAACACAATTATACCTCAAACAACATATCCACAAAATGTGGCATGCTGTGGCATATGTCATGGCATATGCCACATACCAGACTTGGGCTCCAACCCCTTCTCGGCTCACGATCTCTCCATGTAATTCACCAGAGAGAGGGTTCCTTCCATGATCGAGCCTGTCGTCAGGTGGTGCGCAGAGCCGGCATAACCACAGCCGGACAAAATTATCCAAGAAAAGTTCAGTGAAGCGCACACTCAAAATGATATTCTGCTCGTGCAAGGAAACTTCATTTCTCAGTTGCAACGCGTTTCAACATTAACACTTTCTTGATCACACACGGAGTGATTACATGAACGTGCATTACATAGGAGAAGGTAATGTAGAGATAGGACTGTTTCTCTAATCAATACAAAACAGCAATGTGAAAGTGGTGGCCATCTTATAACATATATTCAGTATTACAATTTGAATGGTATACACTATGCAAGATGTTCTCACCGGTGTAATGGCACATACCTGCTGCTGAGACTTTTGATTAATGTATATCGGCACAAAAATGCGATTGTCAAACGTAAATGGCCCATCAGTGCTCAGCTGTGGAAGGAATTGAAACATGATGATAAATGTATACATGCAAAGCAGTTGCAATAAGTCATGTTCACAATATTCCATGTGGAAACCCTGTGCTTGCTAGTGATCTCGGGAAGTCCCACGGGGTGCAGGGCACAGCATATTATGGGTGTCAGAGTGCCCATACAAGCATGTGAAGGGTTCTCAATCTAGACGGGCCTTCCACCGCCTGCAGATACGATGCTTATTCGCCAAGTGGCAGAGGTTGTGTGGGGGGACCCGTGTCTAACAGAAAGAACGTGTTATGCATATGTAAGTGTCAAAATTGCCAGACAGCCATACAACAAGTCCAAAGGCCTGTGAATGTTCCAACTGTGTGTATACATATATATGTGTGTGTGTATACATATATATGTGTGTGTGTGTATATGTATGTGTATATACATGTGTATCTATATTTATATATACGTGTGTGTGTATATATATATATATATGTGTGTGTGTGTTTTCTTTCTGGCGTCCTCCTCGCGGATGTCAGTTACAGCAGCACACGGCTTCAAAGATCTACACAATTTTCTTCGGTGAGTCAAATTGTTTTATTATTCAAGGTATATGTTCAAGGCATGATCTCTCACACAGTCCTCATTATTCTTTTAGTAAAGACCGACGTGTTTCTGCGAGTTGCCTTCCACGTGTGTGCATATATAAGTGTGTGTGTACATATATATGTATATATATATATATATATATATGTATGTGTGTGTGTATATGTATGTGAATGTGTGTGTGTATATATGTGTATATATGTGTGTGTGTATATATTTATATGTGTGTATATATATCTGTGTATATATATTTGTGTGTGTATATGTGTGTGTATTTATGTGTATATCTATATATGTGTGTGTATATATATGTATGTGTGTGTATATATATGTATGTGTGTGTATATATATGTGTGTATATATATATTTGTGTGTATATGTATGTGTGTATGTCTATATGTATGTGTGTATTATCTACTGGCGGTCGCCAGTAGATAGTTATAGTTAGGACCGTGTTTCCATAGGAAATCCGCAACATTCTATTTGGAATAACTTTGGCGCCGGTCGACGAATCCTCGCGAAATTTTCAAAACTAATGGGGCGCTACGCTCCGCTCCTACCCTGAAAGTCTCAGGGGGATTCGTCAAGCGGGGGCTGAGAAAAAAGGGGGGTCCCAAAACGCGTTTTCCCCATGCATTTTTCCATAGGACCTTTAGACACAGCTACAGCCCGAACGGCTGAACAGAATTACTTGAAATTTGGCAGAGAGGTAGTCCTCAGGTCAAGGATGTGCCTTTTGTAGGTCTGGTGTAAATCTGTTCAGTAGGTCCTGAGAAAATAGCATTTAAATCAATATATATATCTGTAAGCGCAGGGTGTGCGCATAGTGAAAAACCAGAAAAAATAATAAAAAATAAATACATAACTTAGCATTTAAAAAACCGTACAAATTCACTGAAAAAACCATAGGTTTCACACACGTTATAGTTAGGAATTATCATTTACAAAACCTTGCAAATTCACTTAAAAAACCATAGGTTTCACACATGTTATAGTTAGCTGTACATTTCACTCGTAAAAAACCAATGAAATTCCACGTTATAGTTAGATCAGGTAACTATAACTTGCGCGACCGCAATCCACAATGTGTAATTTCAGATGTCATCATTGATGTCATGAGTGATGTCACTGACCATGTCATGAGTGATGTACTATGTGACGTCATCAGCAGTTTATTGTGGGCGCGCAAGTTATAGTTACCTGATCTAACTATAACGTGGAATTTCATTGGTTTTTTACGAGTGAAATGTACAGCTAACTATAACATGTGTGAAACCTATGGTTTTTTAAGTGAATTTGCAAGGTTTTGTAAATGATAATTCCTAACTATAACGTGTGTGAAACCTATGGTTTTTTCAGTGAATATATATATATGTGAGTATATATCTGTGTGTATATATATATGTATATTTACGTGTGTGAGTATATATGTCTGTATATATATGTATATGTGTATACATATGTGTGTTTATATGTGTGTGTGTGTGTGTGTATATATGTGTGTGTATATATATATATATATGTGTGTATATATATATGGGTGTGTATATATATATATATATATATGTGTGCGTGAGTATGTATATACATGTGTGTGAGGTTATATATATGTGTGTATGTATATATATGTGTGTATGTATATATATATATATTCACTGAAAAAACCATAGGTTTCAGGGGTGTTATAGTTAGCTGGACTTTTCACTTGTACAAAACCATTGAAATTCCCCCGTTATAGTTAGTTCAGCTAACTATAACTCGGGCGCCCGCAATGCACTGCTGATGACGTCACATATTACATCACTCATGACATGGTCAGTGACATCACTCATGACATCACTGATGACATCTCAAATGACATCACTGATGACATCACTGATGACATCATCCAGTGAATGTGTGTTTTTCTGAAAATTAAATATGTTTTATATATGTATATCTCAAGGTCGATGGAAGAATAAATGGGTATATAAGTGTCTAAATGGATGATTTGTTTTTGAAAAATTGATTGTGTAACTGACTGATTAAGTGTATCATAGTGAATACATGGCTTAGTGAGTAATGTTTAAATATGTAAATATCTGTATCAGTCTCTCACTTTGTGTATAAGTGGCTGCATGGGTTGGTGAGTAGCTACATGGGTGTCTATATAGGTTATTAGTTGGTTTTTTGAGTATCAGTCTGAGTGTCTGCATGGTTCGGTGGGGGGTATTACGTAGTGCATAGGTGCATGAATGAGTGACTCACTGTTTGTATGTGTTGAACACAGCATGTGTGCAGGACTGTATGGGTGGATGAGTGTGTGTATGGGTGTGTTAGTGAGTGAATGACTGTCTCAATAGTGTCTTTATGAGGAACTACATATGTTTTAAACTAGTATATGTGACTATTGGTGTATATATGTGAGTATATGTGAGAGTGAGAGATTGAAAGAGTTCCTGTATGAATAAGTATGTGTTTCTATAAGTGATTGTTTAAAAGACTAAGTATGTGTAAGTTTCCGTAGAAGTAAGTATGGTGGTGTGTGTATAACTGTATATGCAAGTAAATGTATGTTTGATTCTTTATTAGCATGAGTGACTATGTGTGTGAGTAACTCTATGGATGAGTGGCATTGTGTAACAGGATGTATAGGTGTATGAGTACATATGATGAGTGAGTACATGTATGAGTGACTGTATAGGACTGTTGGTGAATGAGTGGATGTGTATGTGGATCTTAGAATTACTGAAGAGGTTGTTGTAACTGGTATTGGTATGTCCATTGTTTTGAAAATTTTAGTCTCTATTTTTGAATGTGTGTATCAAAGGTTATATTAGGGTGAGAGGAGGTCTGCCACTCTATCACAAGGATGATGTCATCAGTGATGTCATCAGTGATGTCATTTGAGATGTCATCAGTGATGTCATGAGTGATGTCACTGACCATGTCATGAGTGATGTAATATGTGACGTCATCAGCAGTGCATTGCGGGCGCCCGAGTTATAGTTAGCTGAACTAACTATAACGGGGGAATTTCAATGGTTTTGTACAAGTGAAAAGTCCAGCTAACTATAACACCCCTGAAACCTATGGTTTTTTCAGTGAATTTCTGAGGTTTTTTAAATGCTAATTCCTAACTATAACGTGCCTGAAACCTATGGTTTTTTCTGTGAATTTCAAAGGTTTTTTAAATGCTAATTTCTAACTATGCCTACAGAGATAGGACATGTGAAGAAAGAAGAAAAAATGCACAGAAAGAAACAAAAGAAGTGCAGAAAGAAGCAACAGAAGTCCTCAAATACGAAGATAAGTGCAGGAAGAAGGATAACGTGCAGAAAGAACAAAAAGAAGAGCAGAAAGAAGCCTTGTTGCAAAATCATCCTGTACCCTCAACTTTTTCAGACGGATACTGGTGGTAACTGAGCCTGACTAACCAGTCCTAGAGCCAGTGCTATGTTAAAAGACACTTAGAATACAGTGAAAACACCTACATACACTAGGGAACATTATGCGTTGGGGTCCCCCTGTGATTAGCATGACCTCCTCTGTAAGCCCCTAGTATATAAGAGGGCATGGGGATTAAAACTACCTCTTAAAACAGGCCACAGGGCGTTTTTGCACACGTTAACTCAGGCCCCGTCCCCTCCCTTCACCACTGTGTAAACACGACCTGTGTCCATTTTTAGTTGGGAGATTAAGTTCATTTGAATCCTGAGGGTCCCTGGGGTCCAACTAGCCCACTAGGTACCTCCAGTAAGTGCCACAGAGCTGCGTTGCCGAGAGATGTAAAAAGTGGCACGGCCTGGACCACCTCTCTGCAATGCAGCTCAGTGGCGCTTACTGGAAGCACTTGGTGGGCTAGTTAGCCCCCAGGGGCCCTCAGTATTGAAGGGAAATTATATCCCCAATTTAAAACGTGCCATAGTGCGTGTTTGCACACGTCACCTCAGGCCCCGTCCCCTCCCTTCACCACTGTGTAAACGCGCCCTGTGGCTGTTCTAAGTTGAGAGATTAAGTCCCCTTGAATCCTAAGGGTCCCTAGGGTCAAACTAGACCACTAGGTACCTCCGGTAAGCGCCACAGAGCTGCGTTGCAGAGAGGTGTAAAAAGGGGCTTGGCCTCAGAACACCTGGCTGCAGCGCAGCTCCCTGGCGCATACTGGAGATACCTGTTGGGGGCGCGTTTGCAGAGTGCTGCACGGAGGGGGCATGGCCTCCTGCACGATGCCAGTCTTTTATTTATTTTAGTTTTTTAAGAAGGGGGGCTGTTTGGTTCCCCTTCTTATTCTAATTTATTGGCCCTGATGACCCCATCCCCCAGGGCCAGTCTCCTAATTATATTTTTTTGACCCCAATCCCCAGGGCCGGCCACTGTTTTTTATTATTTTTAAAAAATATATATTTATAGACACACCTAGGACATGCTGGACAAACCGTACGTACCTATCACCATGACGATTTGCGTGATATTCATTAAAAGGCGACTATGCATGCAATGAATCCACGTGGAATGTATTTACACCACTAGTGAAGCTCTGACATGTCTGATGCCCTACCGTGCCTAATCCCGGTAGACACCCTTGTCGTTTATTTATACAAACTTGGGTAGCTATTGACGGGCACATTTAATACACATGCACACCAAGCCATTCAAAGGGGATTCGACAAAAATTCGACCAAAACTATGCAAGAAACCCCCCTCACGGTTAATAAAACACACATCCACTGCCGGATGTGTAATACTTTTTATTTTACTCTCTGGAAAGGGGACGAACATCACTTGAGAGTCACAGCGCGCTCCTGACAGAGCCCAATGCTGTGTTACACCCACCATTGCCTGCCGTGTGCCACACACCTCTGTGTTGTATTCCACTAGCTAGTGCATATGCTATGACACTCTCTAGCCCATGTGCACTGTAACACCACCCCGTGAATATGTCATGCCACACTTGTCTTCGCACGGGTTATATTGCCCCATCTAACGTGCCTTTCTCGATGCCTATGTTATAACGCACAGTGCTATGCCATACATATTACAATCTGGGATCCATATCTTTGTCACAGTGCATATGCAACCTTACACTCCCCAGCACATATTTTATATTACAACTTTAGAGACTAGTTAGGTTACACAACACTGCCCTGTGCATATTACACTCCAAGGCGCATATCGCATAGCACGCGCTAGTGCCTGTGCTATCTCGCGCTCTCCAATGAATCTGTCATTGCGCACAATGTATTGCATATTATATTTCACGCCCGGTTCATCTTATATCACACTTTTTGGTGCATAGTTTATACCATACACTATATCTAGTTTTCATTTTCAATCGTGCTCTCAGGACTATGTTCTATATAACACTGTGTTCACCTACCCTTTTCACGGGCATTACATTTTGCGATAGGGGGTGGAGGGTCAGGGGGTGTTTCTGCCAAGTGAGCCCGGAGTCACAGTCACAAACGTCCTCTTCTTCCTGAATAAAAGTGAGATTATGCTGCATACTTGTTCATATTTTAAGTAGTTCGCACAGACACAATGTTTTAAAAACAATAAAGTTCCTAATACCCGCCTTCTCTGAACAGTTAGCTTGCTGCCCCATCCCCTTCCTCCCTATCCTCTGTTGTGTGAATCCATGGACTAGCCTCCTCCCTCCTGCCATGCATGGTCTGATGTGCTGCCACTGCCCTCAGTATGATGCACCAGTCCACTCCTCCTGCCCTCCATTGCCCAATTCTATGCCCCATCATTGACCTCCTGCTTAAACTCTGTGCTTAGCTTGCTGCCCCTATTCTCCTTCCCCCTGCCCTCCGATGTCTTTGTGCATGCCCCTGCTCCATCCTTTTTGCCCATCATGTCCCATGGACCTGCCACTCCTATCTACTCTGAGTGTTCTGTTGAGCTGCCACTCCCCTCCCACCTGCCTAGCATTGTCAGATGACTGTAACCTGTCCCTGTCACCTCCACCCTGCCTGTCCACATGCCATGCCCCTATCCTCTTCCTCCTGTCCTACATGGTCCATTGTACTGCCACACCCTTCTGCCCTCCCTGGTCTGTTGTGCTGCAGCTGCTCCTCCTGCCTGCCCCGTGTGGTCTGTTGTGAGGTCCCTTCCCCTGAACTTTCTTGTCTGTGCACAGGTCCTGACCCTCCCTTCTATCCTCCATCGTCCTTTGTGCATGCCCCTCCACCCTCCTTCTTGCCCATCATAGCCATTGTGCTGCCACAAACCCTCCCACTTGCCATGCATGGTCTTCTGTGCTGCCATGGCCCCTCCCACCTTCCCTGTGTGGTCAGTTAGCTGCCCCTGACCCCCTCCCACCTTCCCTCCATGGTCTGTGTGTATGCCATCACAGTCTCACTGTTGCTCTTCATGGTGTGTCTTGCTTCTAGTGCCCATCCTGCCTGACCTCCATGGCTATCTTGCTGCTCCTGCCCTGCCCCCTTGCCCCCAGCCCTACTCCCTCCCTCCTGGCTTGTCTGTTCCATTGTAATGCCCCTGATCCGTCCCTCCTGCCCTTTATGGTCTGTTATGCTGCAGCTTTCTCTCCTGTCTGTCCATTATGGTCAGCTAGCTACCATTGCCTCTTGCCCCTCTGTTCTCTGTTGTCCATGTGCATGGTCCTGTCCCCTCCCTCTTGCTTTCTATGGATTGTTGTGCTGCACTCCCGTGTGGTGTATTGTGCTGCTGCAAACCCTGATGCCTGCCCTGCAGGGTCAGTTTGGTGCACCTCTCCATGTCCCTCCTGTCCTCTGTTATCCAAGCCCATGTCCCTATCCCATTTCCTTCCATGATCCAATGTACCATACTTGCGAACATTTTGAACTTGGTAAGAGGGAGATTTTGAAAAAAAACTGGGGTATTGATTTTCCCCTTTGAGTTACATTGAAAAAGAGGATATTGTAGACAGGAGACAGATCAAATAAAGCCCATTTGAGCTTAAAAACATTGGACGTTTCCTGGCTGAATCGGGTCTGTTGGCATGTATGGTTGTACTACCATTGCCTCTTCCTTCTGCCCACAATGGTCTTTTACATTGCCACAGGCTTGAAGGAGGGTAGATTTTGTATCACAGGGGGCCCCTGGCCCGTTCTGTCCACACCTGAAGTATGAGACCCTTGTCCTTGCCCTGCCAGCTGCATTTGTAGGCCGTATTAAATTGACCAGCGGTCCTGTGTTGCTATATAATTATCCTGAGACATCCTTACCACTCAGCCAGTATAAAACCCCTGTGTAGGCCCTTCTGTTCAATATGTAGGCCTCTTTGTTAAATTGACCATAGCTCTGCAATTTTAGTGTATAGCAGTCTGAAGGCAGGTCTGCGAGGCCTTCTGCTCCAAACCAGTAGCCCCCACCCTACCCGAGTGCTCCGTGCTCGGTATCAAAGTTCAACATCCCCCTGAAGCTGTCGACATACAGTAGGCTGCATCCTGGACTGGTACTTGCTTCCTGGGCAGGTTTCCCGCTTTTAAGGAAGTGGCAACCGCAGAGCGTCAAGTTAGGAGAACTGAGGAGATTTTATACATGAATATATTGAATTCCCGTACAATACCCATTATTTTCTGCTTGCTCTATGGAACTTACGATAAGCGATTGGCCTGAGAGACTGACCTTTTCACCCAGTCCATTGTCAGCATTAAGTGGGTAAATGACGAAATGTCTGGTAAAATCTGCAGACGAAGCTTTTGGGTAGCATACGTAGGTAGATGTAGCGTGCAAAGGAGCCCACAAAATGATATAAAAAGGGAGCACCCACAGATATCGACGGACTACCTCGCCGTCTGTATGTAGGTTAACAGGCAGTGCAGGTTTTCCCCAAGAGCTGGGAGCTCTTGTCTTCCTTTGCTTAAAATGTCTTGCTCTGCTTTGCTTGAAGTATCTTATTCTATTTTACCTATATGAAATGTCATGTTATGTTTAACCATTGTTCTCTTTACTTTTGCATTTAAAAGATTTTGTATTGTAATTGCAGGAATGCTTGCTCTAAGAGTAAACGTGAGTGTTCCTAGGTAACATTTTCCTTGGTGTAACTTGTTTCTCATGATGCATTTATAGATGTGTTTTCTCTCTCTCTCTGTCAGTACATTAATTGAGATACAGAGAATATCATGACAGCTGTATGATTATCTGGATTCTGTATTTTGTACTTTATGTCTCTATTCTGCGGTTTCTTTGAAGTTGCATCTTCTCATTAAACTGCCATTGTATTCTGCCTCCAATTCCATGTCTCATATGTCTGTTTTCTTCATTTTTGGAGCAAGCGTTCCTAGGCACCCTGGCTCAAATTAAGGTGCCCCTTTTGTCCCTGACTCACTCTCCTGCTCAGTTCTGTGGTGGCTCCCGGGGATCTGGGGACCGCCCCTAGCTTCCTTGACCCGTAATAGATCTTGCCTCCAACAGCCTCTCTTGCAAGTCCTGTATTGTTGGTTTGTTGCCCCTGCCCCCCTTTCCACTGCCCTCCATAGTCTGTTGTGCTTCCACGGCCCTTCCTGCCTGCTCAGTGTGGTTAAATTGTTGCCTTTGCACCCTCCTACCTGCCTTCAATTTTCAGAGTCCGTGCCCCTGGCCTCTGCCTCTCAACAGTATCCTAATGAACAACTAGATTGCTAACATTCTATATTTATTACAAAAGTGTGGAACGCCTGACATCATCTTGATGTAATCAAAACTGTAATACCTAGAGCATTTCCTTTAGAAATTACATATATGAGAGGGTCTTATTGGCATCAAAATTATGGTTAGTGCTCTAAAAGGCTAAAATAAGGACATATTTTCTGAGTTTTCAAATAGCGACAAAGCACTTTTAAATTATTTGTTATCTTTATGTTTTTTTATCCAGTTGACCACTTGATTAAATGTTGCACTTAGGGGAGATGATGTGGTGTTACTTCCAGAACTGCAGACTTTGCAACTGGGGAACCAGGTTGAAGTTTCTGCTTCAGCTCGACATTCTGTGATTCTGGTCAAATCACTTAGTCTCCCCATGTCTACAACCAAAATGAATGTGTTCTTGTGTGATGTAACCAATGCTCATGTAAAGCACTCCAATACCTGACAAGTCTGCACTATATAACACTGCAAAAACACAAAATAATAAGTGTTTTGCACACTTCTGTCATTGGGCTATATTTGGGCTACATCTGGGTGATTTTGGGCTACATTTGGGCTCTTTTGTCTCCGGTGGCCATCTTGGGAGATTTATTTGTTATGAAGTTTCCTAATTTCCTCATGTACTGCAGTCTCCTCAGTAGGAAATGCTTTCAGTTTTTTACTTTGATTCCATCATGAAGGTATTCAGATATGTCACACATTTGCCATAAATTCTGAATGTTAGCACTCTAGTTGCTCATTAGATCATTGTAGTAAAACTACTGCACCATGGAAGTCTGCTCCTGGTATTAAAAGTGCATGTTTCAGTCTGCATGTCAGAATTTTTTTAATGAAATAGAAGAGGATTTGAGAAGTCACTCAAAATGTGCCCTCATTTTCTTTCTTCAGCATTAATCATAATTTCTATGGCAAAATGAACCTCCTCATTGTGTTCCTTTTTAAATTAAATGTTTTAAGTGTTACCAGTTTATTCCAATCAAGATGGCTTCAGGTGTGCCATACTTTTGTCATAATGAAGACAGTAAGCGCTCTAGTTGTTTTTAAGAACATTCTGGGACATTCTGTCATTGGGCTATACTTGGGCTACATCTGGGTGATATTTGGGCTACATTTGGGCTCTTTTGTCTCTGGTGGCCATCTTGGGAGACTTATTTGTTATGAAGTTTCCTAATTTCCTCATTTACTGCAGTCTCCTCAGTAGGAAATACTTTCAGTTTTTTACTTTGATTCCATCAAGAAGGCATTCAGATGTGTCACACATTTGCCATAAATTCAGAATGTTAGCACTCTTTTTGCTCATTAGATCACTGTAGTAAAGCTACTGCTCACCAGGGAAAACTGCTGCTGGTATTGAAAGTGCATGTTTCAGTCTGCATGTCAGAATTTTTTAATGAAATAGAAGAGGATTTGAGAAGTCACTCAAAATGTGCCCTAATTTTTCTTTCTGCAGCACTAATCATACTTTTTATTGAAAAATGAACCCCCTCATTTTGTTCCTTTTTAAATTAAATGTTTTAAGAGTTACCACTTTAATCCAAGCAAGATGGCTTCAGGTGTGCCATACGTTTATCATAAGTAGGACTGTTAGCGCTCTAGTAGTTCTTTGGAACACTCTGGGAAGCTGCAGTAGAACACAAAGGAATCAACTGACAGTCTCTGCCCTTGTTGGATGTACATGTTTTACTGAGAATGTCAGACTTCATTCTCACATGACTGAGAAAGATAATGTGAATTTACAGAAAATAAGCTCTCAGTTTAGCCTATAGATCACCTTCCAAACCTCTGTGGTAAAAGCATGAGAAAATATTTTTCTCTCAATCATGATATCCCAGCAGAAGGCTTTTTCACATGGTGAAATCACCTTAGAACATACCACAATTCCTAAAATGAGTATGGTACCATCAACAAATGATTTATAATGTAACTAAAGTCTTAAAACCTTCTATTAACTGCAATGCTTTTTAATGAGGTGCTATCATGTATATTGGTCCCAAGATGGCTGCCAACACTTCTTGGATGAAGTGCTGACAGCCAATCAGATCTCAGGATGAGATGTGTGGTTAGGCTCCGCCCACATATATATATGCTTTTAAATGCTATTTTCTCAGGATCTACTGAACAGATTTACACCAAACCTACAAAAGGCACTTCCTTGACCTGAGGACTACCTCTCTGCCAAATTTCAAGTAATTCTGTTCAGCCGTTCGGGCTGTAGCTGTGTCTAAAGGTCCTATGGAAAAATGCATGGGAAAAACGCGTTTTGGGACCCCCCTTTTATCTCAGCCCCCGCTTGACGAATCCCCCCGAGACTTTCAGGGTAGGAGCGGAGCGTAGCGCCCCACCTATTTTGAAACATTCGCGAGGATTCGTCTACCGGCGCCAAAGTTATTCAAAATAGAATGTTGCGGATTTCCTATGGAAACGTGGTCCTAACTATAACTATCTACTGGCGACCGCCAGTAGATAATGTGTATATATATATATGTGTGTGTGTGTATATATGTATGTGTATATGTATATATGTGTGTATATATACATATATATGAACAGGATTCGCCACCAGCAGCTGCTTCACGCAGAAAAAATACGAAGAGTGGACCCAAGGTTCCTTGTGCAAATCAAGTGGCTTTTATTTCGTGCCCAGCAAGTCTGCCATTACGCGTTTCGATCCCCACTCGGGTCTTGATCACATGACGCATTGCCTATGGTTTGGTCGACATTTAAAGTGATAGATGCAGGAAATGACATCAACAGTTCAAAGTGCAAATGCATAGTAACTGAAGAGTTACTATGAGCAGCGAAGATTGTCTGTACATGTGCAAAACTTTACGCATTCAAGATATGACAATAAATATATAAATATAATCACAAATACTATGGTTAATACACAAATGTATATAAAATAATTAATTTGATAAATAATGCATAAAAGCAAATGGAAGTCGTATTTGATGAAAACCAATGTTGTTAATCCACAGGATGACAAATGGTATTTAAAATCTAATAAAACAACCCAATGGAATTATGCAAAGCTAAAAATGTCTACTCTCATTTAGTAAATTTGCCAGCCTGGTATAGACTCCATTGTGTCAGACAGTTTATAATTTGCACATAAATTCATGTAATTATACTCTTTGCCGCAAAATGTAATTGCAATCAAGCCCGAGGGCCATCGTGAAGTATACTCCAGTCAATAAATGCCCTACATAAAATCACTCAGTCGATCATTAATCAGTGCAAAATAGTGCTTAAAAAAAAGGTGTAAAATGCAAAAAACATTTATAAAAAGCAGTTATTTTCTTAATTTCATATGTACACGAGATGTGCCCTACATAGCACATTTATGTACAAAAAACAGATTTTTATAAACATAGCAGCTGATTATTCCACAAAGTACACTTCCTAGCAGATTATCCAAAATTCATTTAATCAGAGACAAGTGTAAAAATCTTCGCTAGCGTTCAACCCTGATGGAAACTTTGTGTTCAACTCCAATATGTAACGTGTTTCCAGGAGGCGCAATTTCGCGTCCCGGTTTCCTCCTCTTTTGAGTGGTAAGATTGTGTCTATTACAAAATGCTGGAGCTGTATAGGGTTGCTCTCATGTTTTTCCTCAAAATGCCTAGCAACTGGATAGGCTTGATCTCTACCACTGATTGCTCTTATGTGCTGGAGTATCCATTTGTGGGCCGGCAGCTTACTACTGCCGATATATCTCAGCCCACAAGGACACTCCAGCACATGCACCGCAAAATCAGTTTTGCAGGTCAATTTTTTGTTGATTGGAATGGGGTTTGGTTTGAATGGGCTGCTATAGTGCATTTTATTGCACCCAAACTTGCAAGCTTTGCAGCTAGGACACTTTCTAAACCCCTTGCATAGTGCCATCCATGTAGTTGGTGAAAGCACTTCCGGGCTACTCCTAACTAGGGCATTGCTCATTGATTTAGATTTCCTAAAAGTCAAGGCAGGCTTAGTTGGTACAAGACTACCAAAAACTGGATCCCCCTGTACCAGGTTCCAATTACGATAGAACATTTTTCTAAGTGCCTGGTGTTGATTATTGTAGGTAAGTATGATCCTAGGTTGGAGTTCTGTAGTAGGTATGCTATCTGAGATCTGCCTCGGTTTTGGTATAAGTGCCTCCCTTCTAGAAAGGTTCCTAGTCTTTCTAATCGCACTGTCTATGATACTGGGAGCATATCCTCTTGCTATGAATCTCAGCCTACTTGACTCCTGCGCAGCCTCACAGTCAGAGTCTGTACTACAGATACGTCTGATACGCAGCTGTGAGAAGGTGGCCCGATATATGCTGTCCACTAGTTCTAGTGGTCACCTTGTATCAGTCCAAACAACCCCTTATGGTGAATGGTTAAAGACAACCTTATATGAAAACTATCCTAGTGGTAGCTATGGAGAGCAGCCTTCAGGCTAAGTCTTGAAGGAATGTAAAGCAGCTTGTTTTACCAGTCTATAATCTCTTGAATGATCAAATGAAAAGACAACCACACCAGGTATATATTTAAAATATATGTATTTAGGTTAACACACGCCCCTCTAGTCTCTTTATGAGACTGGAGTTCAAAGTACTTTAGTTACAAGTGATCAAGCATCAGTAAAAGCACAAATACACGTTTGGGCCCTAGGGGTGTACCAAACCATATACCAAAAAAGTGGTATAAGAACCACGACTGGAATAGGTACTAGGCCTATTGCCTCTAGAATCGCTGGGACCCCAAGGAACCACCCAAGGTAGTGACACAGGGGACCCACGGGAACTGTATGCAGTGTGGAAACGTCGCGGTTGGAAATTTAAAGATTAGGGACACTTTTAATCGAGTCTGGACCAAACCCTTTGGACTTACGAAGTTCTAGGGCTAGCACCCACAAGAGCACCAGAGTACTCGAGTTACCTCACCTAGGGAAGCCGGGTGCATAGGTGTCTTTTGGTGTCGGGTCGCGTCGTCGATTTCAATGGAAGCCTGCAAAGAACTGCTGCTGCCATGAAGAGGAGAAGTGTCCGAAAACATCCAAGCCTGGATCTAGGATGTAAGGAACCTGAAAGCAGAGGGGACAGAGTCTGGGTCGCTAGCCAGTGACTGAGGGCAGGATGGACCAATGCCCACAGATGTCGGGTGCTTCAGGTGAGTTGATGGGTGTCTTGACTCTTCGGCCATGAGGTCCAGGAGGTGTCGACGAAGTCCACGAGCCAGATTTGAGCTGTCCCACGAAGTCTTTCGAGTGCTGCGGTGTCGGCGACCAGAAAGGACCCAACAAGCCTTGGCAACGGCAAGTCACTGGAAAT
Organism: Triturus cristatus; assembly: GCF_964204655.1. Lineage (NCBI taxonomy): Eukaryota > Metazoa > Chordata > Amphibia > Caudata > Salamandridae > Triturus > Triturus cristatus. Next base: position 922,196,274 of record NC_140579.1, read on the forward strand.
CAGAGAAAGGACTGTGGTGCAGACCAGCAAGGTCTGAGGGACTCACTCAGCAAGGGTAAGTCAGGGCACTTCTGGAGCAACCAGGTAAGCCCAATCAGGAAAGGAGTTGCCTTCGTGGGGACCTGCTAGCCAACGGGCTATTGATCGCGAAGGAGCCTTGAGCGATCTCACTTGAAGCTGGCCCACGGGTCACTCGTGGAGTAGAGGCCAACAATCTTCGGAGCAGGAGGTGCTCAAGGCTGGGGCTACTCGGAGCCCAAAGCACAACTTCAAGGAGGGCCAGGAATATAGTGTTGCTGCAAAAGTTCATGGTGTCCAGGGGTCACAGTTCCACGTCACCCACGATAGCCACGGGCCTCAGCTTTGCTGTGGACTCAGGGTAGCCTCGGGGAAGTCTGGAAATCTACCTCTGGGGATGCAGAGACTTCGGCGTTCGGCGGGAGCTTCAGAATTGCAGACCGGTCAGTTGCTTCTTCAATGCCTGCCAAGCAGGGGAGTCACTCCTTGACCCCAAGGGAGATTTCTTCAGTCTTCTAGTCAGGATAGAACGTCGAAGGTCCAGAATGTACATTGCAGAGTTTCGTCCAGGGTAATCTAAAGTCCTAGGGACTGGATTCCTATACTTATACTAAGTTTAGGGGATGGACTAACTCTAAGGCCCCACCTACGGGTGGGCCAGGAAAGAAGGGTGGTTACACCCATTTTCTTTGTCCAGTTTCGGGCCAGAGCTGGGGCAGGTAGCCCCTGCAACCGGTTTGAACTGGAGTATGCACAGGGACACCAAGTGTGCCCCCAGTGCAGGACTTCAAAGCACGAGAGAGTGCTCCCGCCCAGCCCCAATACACATCAGCCTGTCTGGGGAGGTGGGGACACCTCCCCTCGACAGGAAACCTATTATCCAGGCCTCCCCTGCTGGAGTTTCGGTCAGCAGCAGGAGGCCAGACCCGTGTCCGTGGCAGAGGCATCCATTTTGTGATGCCAGGGCTCAGGAAAGTCCTACCGGGTTTAGCCAGTGTGAACATGTCTCTCCCTCTAGAAGGGTGGAATGCTACCCCCACCGCCAGAACTGGCTGGGGGGTGGTATTCCAAAGCGTTTGACACCAAACACAACATGTTTTGATGCAGCCATCCCAAAGTAAGCATTTACCGCGAGGTTATAATGCACTTAAGAGTACATGGAATGTCTGTATCACAGAACAGCCATAAGGAAGTATTTCCGAAAGCTGCAGAGGGGCTCCGCTCATGCTTGGGCACCCTCTCACATAAAACCAAGCACTCTGCCTTCAGGATTGTCAAGGCCTGCCTTAGGAGTGGCTTATAGGTTTATATGTGTCTGTATAGGGTAGTGATATAGGTAGCCTATATCACAGTAAGGGGTGCACGCACACCCTTACCCAGGCTGCAGTAGCAGACCTGTGGTGTCATTTTGGAGTGCTTCCCAGGGATGGCATAATATATGCTGCAGCCCCTGGTAGGCCTCTGAGGCACCTATGCCCTAGGTACATAGTATACCATATACTAGGGGCTTATAAGGCACTCCAGAATCCAATTAGATATGTACCTAATGTACATGGAAACCATTTTAGAGAGGAAGCAGCTAGGCTGTGGTCCTGATGAGCAGGGCCACAGCCAGACTAAGGTCGAAAAACAGTGAAACACCAGCAAAAAGTGGGGGTACCCATGTGAAGCAGATCCTACTCTCCTACAGCAGCATCTCCCCGTAGCGAATGCTGCATATCAGGTGATGCGGATGATGACTACTCTCATGCAGATCTGTGTTGCTTGAGGTAGTCTTTCTGAATAGTCTAGAAGCAAGGATACCATGGTCCACAAAACCCTCCACATCTAGAAAATAGACTGACGTTGCACTTATGGTCGATGTAAAGTGGAGGCTAAAACAATTGTTGTTGATTAGACCCACAAATTCCTTTGCACTGGTTTCTGATCCTCTCCAAATTAAAAACAGATCATCTATGTATCGTAAATTGATTACTGCATGTTGGTCCATTATCTCCTTGTGCTGCCCCATAAGAACCTGCTCCTCCCACAGCCCCATATGCAAACATGCATAGCTGGGGGAGAAGCAGACCCCCATCGCCACACCCCTGATCTGCTGATAGATCTGGTTGTCAAATGAGAAAAAGTTTTGATCCAAACATGACGATATCATTGAGATCAACATTTTGTTGTGCATGGAGAGGTTCATTGGTATTAGATTCAGATAATATTCAACAGCTTTAAGGCCATCACAGTGCCGAATGGAGGTATAGAGTGATGTTACATCTAGAGTTATTAAAAGCATATCAGAGCTCCATACAACATGATCAATTTTGCGCAGGAAGTCAGATGTGTCCTGTATATAGGATGCCAACCCTTTAACCCAATCCTGCAAAAAATAATCCACATATTTGGATGTGTTTTCCATTATGCTGTCGATCGCAGAGTTTATTGGTCTCCCAGGAGGTTTGCTAGCACATTTATGGATTTTTGGGATGAGATACAACGTGGGGATGACCGGTTGCTCCTTTTTCAGGAATCGATACTCATCTTCTGTGATCAACCCCCCACTTTTCCAGGCCAATAATTTACAATAGTGTTCATTCCATGCTGCCCTAACAATATGAATGTTCGTTTTCCTGTAGCACTCTGGGTCAACCAATTGTTGTCCAGCTTCCTCCATGTAGAGTTGGCGCGGCCACAGGACAACATTGCCGCCCTTATCCGCCTGCCTCACGATTATGTTGTTATCAGTTTGTAATCTTTTCATCAGTTGCATATAACAAAGATTTTGCTTGTTCATTCCATGGCGAGCTTTATTGGTTGCAGTGTACAGTTTCTTCAAGTCCCTCGCGACTAGATAATGAGACACATCCAGATTGTCATGCAGCATAATGGGCTGAAACACTGATTTTGGTTTGAAAGGGGTTTTAATTATACAGCTGAAATCTGAGGGCTCCAAGTCCACAGCAGAGGTTTCCATCAGTTGCTCGTTCTGTAAAGCCCAGACATCCTGGAAAAGGCTCAAATCTCCAGCTGTTAACAATGCGGGGCTACCGTTTGATTTACCGGGATGGGTACTTTTTTCTTTTTTGGTTGAAGAAGGTGGAATTTGCTAAGTTTAAGCTTTCTTACAAACCTAAACGTATCCATACGGGTGTCCGTGTAGTTGAAATTGCATGTCGGACTGTAAGAGAGGCCCAAGCCAAGTATTCGTTTGTCTGCGTTGTCAATTGGAGGTCAGCTAAATTCACTACTGATTTGGCGCTTGGGCTTGATTCCAATTTTGATAGCGATTCCATCTTCCCCTCACAGATTTTTTGCCGGTTTGTTTCCCTTCTTTTGTGGCACTGTCTTCTTTGGCTGCGTTTGAAGTTATTTCTTTGGTTTTTGGGTCAGACTGTCCTCGGGGTCTCAATGTGTCCCTTCGATCCTGACACAGGCAGTCTACTTCCTGAGCAAGGGACAACTTGGTAAACCCCAAGCCAGATAACCTGGATGTCTCAACTTCTGGTTCACTCTCCGCCGCCGAGCTTAAATCCGAAACCGAGGTGGATGCTGCAGTCACCTCGCTAGTATTTCTTTGAAAAGCTTGGTTACCTCTTGCCTTTACTGCATCATATTTGCGGGCGAAAGTGAACACCTGCCCATTTTGATAATCAGCCTTATCTCTTTCAAACTTAAAGGCCTTCCGTCTTTTAATAATATCTTTATCCTTGTGTAGGCGTGCAATCATGTCTTCCCTGAGCTTTTTGATTTGTTCTGTCTTTTCCAATTTATCAATCTCTGCCTCCAACATTTGAACCTGAGTTTGCAGTTTAGCACGGTCACTTCCCGCATACTTCACCAGTATACCGACAAGCTTGCTCGAGGACTCCAGGTTGCAGTCGGCCCATTCAGCAAGCATTGCGGGATCCGGACTCTCATAGCTTGGTGCTAAGGTGATACGCAAGCCTCTAGGTATTCTTCCGACCTCCAAGTAGCGGGACAATGATTTGTGCTCCCACCTCTTGGATTGTTCAGAGCACATTAGTTTCTCCAGCTTTTTAAACATGTCTCTAGTATTTGGATTTCTCAAAGGTGTGTTACTTGAGTACAAATCAGTTGTAGACCCCCCAGCCAGGGATTCATTAAACATTGTAGTGGCCGCCTCTTCGCAGTAACGCAACGCATCGGCGGACATCGTTGCTGAAAAGTTGTGGCTTAAAGTTCAAAAATGCAAATGATAACAGCCGCTAGTTCACAGAAACAGTGTTCGAACTACGCGCCGTGCACACTCCCCAACTGGCGTGTCTGCCGAGTCCTACCTTTGCAGAATGCCTGGCGCTCGATCCGGTCATCCGACACAGGTCACGCCGACTTCCACATCCAGGCAGGACAATTCGCAGCTTCCAGGGGCTCCCGCAGCTTACTCCTCGCCGGAGTGACTGACGAAAAACAGTTCTGGGTTAACGAAACCGACTGCTTCCTGCTGCTGTGCCCAAACAGGGGAGGGGTTTCCTCTTGTACCGCTAAAGCAACTCTGTACTAATATGAACAGGATTCGCCACCAATAGCTGCTTCACGCAGAAAAAAGACGAAGAGCGGACCCAAGATTCCTTGTGCAAATCAAGTGGCTTTTATTTCGTGCCCAGCAAGTCCGCCATTACGCATTTCGACCCCCACTCGGGTCTTTATCACATGATGCGTTGCCTATGGTTTGGTCGACATTTAAAGTGATACATGCAGGAAATGACATCAACAGTTCAAAGTGCAAATGCATAGTAACTGAAGAGTTACTATGAGCAGCAAGGATTGTCTGTACATGTGCAAAACTTTACGCATTCAAGATATGACAAATATATAAATATAATCACAAATACTATGGTTAATACACAAATGTATATAAAATAATTAATTTGATAAATAATGCGTAAAAGCAAATGGAAGTCGTATTTGATGAAAACCAATGTTGTTAATACTCAGGATGACAAATGGCATTTAAAATCTAATAAAACATCCCAATGGAATTATGCAAAGCTAAAAATGCCTACTCTCATTTAATAAATTTGCCAGCCTGGTATAGACTCCATTGTGTCAGACAGTTTATAATTTGCACATAAATTCATGTAATTGTACTCTTTGCCGCAAATTGCAATATATATGTATATCTGTAGATATGTGTGTGTGTATATATGTGTGTGTGTATATGTAAATGTGTGTTTGTATATATATATATGTGTGTTTGTGTATATATATTTGTGCGGATATGTATGTATATATATATGTACGCGTGTATATATATGTGTGTGTGTGTGAGTATATATGTGTGTGTGTATATATATGTGTGTGTTGATATTTGTGTCTGTATGTGTGTGTGTGTATATATGTGTGTGTGAATGTATATATATGTGTGTGTGTGTATATATGTATGTGTGTATATATGTATGTATGTGTGTGAGTTTGTATATATGTGTGTATGTATATATATGTGTGTGTATGTATATATGTGTGTATGTATATATATGTGTGTGAGTATGTGTATATATATATATTCACTGAAAAAACCATAGGTTTCACACATGTTATAGTTAGCGGAAATTTTACTGATAAAAAACCAGTGAAATTGCCCCGTTATAGTTAGTGCTGGCAACTATAACTCACGCGACCGCAATCCTCTGCTGATGCTAATACTGTATTTAGACACTTATTTGCCCATGTCTTCTTCCATACATTTTTAGCTATACATATATTACAAATATTTTTTTTTCATAAAGACACATATGTCATCAGCAGAAGATTGCGGTCGCGTGAGTTATAGTTGCCAGCACTAACTATAACGGGGCAATTTCACTGGTTTTTTATCAGTAAAATTTCCGCTAACTATAACATGTGTGAAACCTATGGTTTTTTCAGTGAATTTGCAAGGTTTTTTAAATGCTAATTCCTAACTATAACGTGTGTGAAACCTATGGTTTTTTCAGTGAATTTGTACGGTTTTTTAAATGCTAAGTTACTTTACGCCATTCGAGGCGTGCGCGCCCACTTAACGCAGTTCGTTCCGTGCACGGTTTTTATCAACTTTAATAAGCCCTGTACATTTGGTGGCCTTCGGCCACCAAAAGCACAGGGGGTGGGGTCAATGTGGATAGTGTTTTTTTTATTTCGATTTTATAATTTCATGTTGCCAAAATTTAGTTTTTTTTACCTATTAATAAGCCCTGTACATTTGGTGGCCTACGGCCACCGAAAACACAGGGGGTGGGGTAAGTGTGGATAGTGTTTTTTTTTTTTTTTTTTTTTTACCGTACGCTTACGGTAAGCGTACGGTAAGCGTAACCGTTTTTGCTCTTGGGGGATGTTTGGGGACTCCCTCAACATGACTATGTGGGAGGGAGTTGTCAAAACAGCCCCGTAACATGTTTTTGGCCATCATGTTTGATAAACAACACTCAGTGCGAGAGACAAAATGGCGGACGCCGCTTCCTGGTTTCGGCCGATTCGAATGTTTACTAAGATCTAAGAGCCAATCAGAATCGCACTCGCGCACGCCACCGTACGCTTACGGTAAGCGTACGGTAAGCGTACCGTAAGCGGGCTCAGATATATATATTGATTTAAAGGCTATTTTCTCAGAATCTACTGAACAGATTTACACCAAACCTACAAAAGGCACTTCCTTGACCTAGGGACTACCTCTCTGCCAAATTTCTAGTAATTCTGTTCAGCCGTTCGGGCTGTAGCTCGTTCTAAAGGTCCTATGGAAAAATGCATGGGAAAAAGGCGTTTTGGGACCCCCCTTTTATCTCAGCCCCCGCTTGACGAATCCCCCCGAGACTTTCAGGGTAGGAGCGGAGCGTAGCGCCCCACCTATTTTGAGAAATTCGCGAGGATTCATCGACCGGCGCCAAAGTTATTCAAAATAGAATGTTGAGGTTTTCCTATGGAAAAGGGGTCCTAACTATAACTACCTACTGGCGACCGCCAGTAGGTAATATATGTGCGTAGGAGTATGTATATTTATGTGTGGTACACAAGTGTATATACATATGTGTGTGTGTATATATATATATATATATATATGTGTTTGTGTATATATATCTGTGTATTATATATGTGTGAGTATATACATATTTATGTTTGTATGTATATATATATATATATATATGTGTGTATGTATAAATATGTGTGTATTTATATATATATATGTGTGTTTTTATGTATATATGTGTGTGAGTATGTTATGTTATGTTAAAAGTGCTTATAAAGCGCACGTACACCAAACGGTTTCATGGCGCTGTATATATATATATAGATGTGTGTATGTCTATATGTATGTGTATATGTGTGTATGTATGTGTATATATATGTGTGTGAGTATATATGTGTGTGTATATATATTTGTATATATGTGTGTGCATATATATTTGTATATGTGTGTGACTATATATATGTATATATATGTTTGTGCATATATATTACCTACTGGCGGTCGCTATAGTTAGGACCCCTTTTCCATAGGAAATCCGCAACATTCTATTTTGAATAACTTTGGCGCCGGTCGACGAATCCTCGCGAATTTCTCAAAATAGGTGGGGCGCTACGCTCCGCTCCTACCCTGAAAGTCTCGGGGGGATTCGTCAAGCGGGGGCTGAGATAAAAGGGGGGTCCCAAAACGCGTTTTTCCCATGCATTTTTCCATAGGACCTTTAGACAGGGCTACAGCCCGAACGGCTGAACAGAATTACTAGAAGTTTGGCAGAGAGGTAGTCCCTAGGTCAAGGAAGTGCCTTTTGTAGGTTTGGTGTAAATCTGTTCAGTAGATTCTGAGAAAATAGCCTTTAAATCAATATATATATCTGAGCCAGCTTACGGTACGCTTACCGTAAGCTTACCGTACGCGTACGGTGGCGTGCGCGAGCGCGATTCTGATTGGCTGTTAGATCTTAGTAAACATTCGAATCGGCCGAAACCAGGAAGCGGCGGCCGCCATTTTGTGTGTTTCACTCAGAAAAAAAAGAGTGAAAACAAGAAAAGGGGGCAAGGAGGAGAGTTACAGACCCCCTTACATTTGTGAGGGGGTCAAAGAAGGACAGAAAAGTACAAAGAAAACATTTATTGATTTTTAAAAAAATCACGGGGTACGCGTACGGTAAGCTTACGGTAAGCGTACGGAAGAAAAAAAAAATTAAAAAAGAAATGAAATGCAGATTTAAGAGTTTAGATATTAGGGGGCTCTAAAAAGAGCCGTTGTGTTTATGAAGTGGTACCTACAAGTAAGTACCGATGCAGAGTCTAAGGTTCAAGAGGAAGACTCTGTTCCCTTCATCATTGAACTGCACACCATCTCCTCTATAAATGTCTTGCATGTCATAACGCAAGTTGTTGTGGTAAATGGCACCCATACCATAGTCACGGAGGAAAGCAGAAACAGATTTGTTGACGTGCTTTCTTGCTTTGTCAATTTGCGGACAGAAATGATTGGACCAGTTCCATTTTTGCCTTTGGCATATGTTGGAAAACACAAAGGCAGTTTTAGGGAAAAGTGAAAACAGTTGTGCAAAGGTGTCCTTCATAAGCATTTCCAGACCTACCCCAGTCAAAGTGCCTAGGTCATTGCCACCACAGTGCACTATTATGAGGTCAGGGTGTTGGATTTGCATGAAGGATTTCACCAATGGCATCAATTGGTGCCACTTTAACCCTCTCTGACCAATCCATTTAATGTCTACATTTGGCAAAGCAAGGTCTCTCACCATACCTGTTTTCTCTGCAAACTTTTCACTCCAGAAGACATAGCTGTGCCCTACAATCCACACTGTGAACATCTTCAAAGGAGAACTGGATGCACTCAGGAGGTGTCTTTCAGTAGAATGGCAATATGAAAAGAAAGACAGTTTGGAAATGGAGGCATACATATTTTTTTCAAAACAAAAAGAACTGATTGGCTGTTTCATACCATTCTAGAATAAAAACTAGGCTGTATGTGTAAATTAATAGAAGCATGTTTTGTATTGGTACAAAAAAATGTGTTACCAAAGAACAGTACTATGGATTTGCTGTTAGGTTTGAAAAGTCAAGCACTCTTGCTCTGTGGAATTGAAACATTGTGTGGCGAACTTCTGACCTAACTCCACACAGCAGTGTTCCATGAGCTGTTGCTATGGTAGCAGGCAGAAGTCAAGTTGGGGGAAGGGTACTAGGCAGAAGTCAAGTTGGGGGCAGGGTACTTTTGGAAAAGGGTTGGTTTTCAACCAATAGAAATGTGTGATTACATTTGAAAAAAAGGGGGAAGCACTCAGATTTGAAACTTACATGTATATGTGTGGAAAAATAGAGGGAAAGTTTGCCATTATCTGGTTCTGCTGAGAGGAGAGAGGTGTAGAGAACAGAGATCCTGGCTCTGATAATCTGCTGTTTGAGTGCCACATTTCTTTCACAACTAACTAATTTTAAAGGTGAGTTTAGAGTTTGAGAGGGGATGTATATGGTAAATTAAGAAATGAATAATAAAATTGGAATTCCTTTTGTAGAAGTTGTGTTTATTATTTTCTGTTTTGGGAGAAATTTAAATGTGAGGAACATGTAAAATAATATGGACTATTTTTTCATGATAAATTAAGGTGTACTGGTAAAAATAAGGAATACTTTAAGGGTTTGAGGTTGCAGTCAGTAATGCAAATACATTCAGCATCACTAAGGCTGGTTGCCCTTGCTGGAGTGTAGGCAGTCACCGAGGATACACATGGTGGTGGTCTGAAAAAGCAGTTTGGACATGGGCTTTTTAAAAAAATCTAAAAAGTGGATTCATAATGTGTCAGTCTGTAAAAGTGATTTTCACTTGCCAAAAAAAAAGAGCAGTAAGTGTGCATTTAAATTGGCAAAGAAATTTCGTTTTGTGACTAATGTGAAAACATGACTCTGTGTGCAAATAGGAATTACAGGCAGAGATTTATTGCGTTTTGCTCTGGTGATTTCACAGTTGCATTAGTAGGAAAAAGGGGGAGCGATTTTTTGGGGGCAGAAGCAGACTCTTAGCACACACCCAGCTCCTTTCCATGTATAATCATGCACAGTATTTAGAAGTGAGTGGGGTTTTGACGTTTCAGTCTGTAATGCAAATACATTCAGCATCACTAAGGCTGGTTGCCCTTGCTGGAGTGTAGGCAGTCACCGAGGATACACATGGTGGTGGTCTGAAAAAGCAGTCTGGACATGTGCAATTAAAAAAATCTAAAAAGTGGATTCATAATGTGTCAGTCTGTAAAAGTGATTTTCACTTGCCAAAAAAAAAGAGCAGTAAGTGTGCATTTAAATTGGCAAAGAAATTTCGTTTTGGGACTAATGTGAAAACATGACTCTGTGTGCAAATAGGAATTACAGGCAGAGATTTATTGCGTTTTGCTCTGGTGATTTCACAGTTGCATTAGTAGGAAAAAGGGGGAGCGATTTTTTGGGGGAAGAAGCAGACTCTTAGCACACACCCAGCTCCTTTCTATGTATAATCATGCACAGTATTTAGAAGCGAGTGGGGTTTTGAGGTTTCAGTCTGTAATGCAAATACATTCAGCATCACTAAGGCTGGTTGCCCTTGCTGGAGTGTAGGCAGTCACCGAGGATACACATGGTGGTGGTCTGAAAAAGCAGTCTGGACATGGGCTTTTTAAAAAAAATCTGAAAAGTGGTTTCATAATGTGTCAGTCTGTAAAAGTGATTTTCACTTGCCAAAAAAAAAGAGCAGTAAGTGTGCATTCAAATTGGCAAAGAAATTTCGTTTTGGGACTAATGTGAAAACATGACTCTGTGTGCAAATAGGAATTACAGGCAGAGATTTATTGCGTTTTGCTCTGGTGATTTCAAAGTTGCATTAGTAGGAAAAAGGGGGAGCGATTTTTTGGGGGAAGAAGCAGACTCTTAGCACACACCCAGCTGCTTGCCATGTGGAATCATGCACAGTATTTAGAAGCGAGTGGGGTTTTAAGGTTTCAGTCTGTAATGCAAATACATTCAGCATCACTAAGGCTGGTTGCCCTTGCTGGAGTGAAGGCAGTCACCGAGGATACACATGGTGGTGGTCTGAAAAAGCAGTCTGGACATGGGCTTTTTAAAAAAAATCTGAAAAGTGGTTTCATAATGTGTCAGTCTGTAAAAGTGATTTTCACTTGCCAAAAAAAAAGAGCAGTAAGTGTGCATTCAAATTGGCAAAGAAATTTCGTTTTGGGACTAATGTGAAAACATGACTCTGTGTGCAAATAGGAATTACAGGCAGAGATTTATTGCGTTTTGCTCTGGTGATTTCAAAGTTGCATTAGTAGGAAAAAGGGGGAGCGATTTTTTGGGGGAAGAAGCAGACTCTTAGCACACACCCAGCTGCTTGCCATGTGGAATCATGCACAGTATTTAGAAGCGAGTGGGGTTTTAAGGTTTCAGTCTGTAATGCAAATACATTCAGCATCACTAAGGCTGGTTGCCCTTGCTGGAGTGAAGGCAGTCACCGAGGATACACATGGTGGTGGTCTGAAAAAGCAGTCTGGACATGGGCTTTTTTTTAAAAATCTGAAAAGTGGTTTCATAATGTGTCAGTCTGTAAAAGTGATTTTCACTTGCCAAAAAAAAAGAGCAGTAAGTGTGCATTTAAATTGGCAAAGAAATTTCGTTTTGGGACTAATGTGAAAACATGACTCTGTGTGCAAATAGGAATTACAGGCAGAGATTTATTGCGTTTTGCTCTGGTGATTTCACAGTTGCATTAGTAGGAAAAAGGGGGAGCGATTTTTTGGGGGAAGAAGCAGACTCTTAGCACACACTCAGCTCCTTTCCATGTATAATCATGCACAGTATTTAGAAGTGAGTGGGGTTTTGAGGTTTCAGTCTGTAATGCAAATACATTCAGCATCACTAAGGCTGGTTGCCCTTGCTGGAGTGTAGGCAGTCACCGAGGATACACATGGTGGTGGTCTGAAAAAGCAGTCTGGACATGTGCAATTAAAAAAATCTAAAAAGTGGATTCATAATGTGTCAGTCTGTAAAAGTGATTTTCACTTGCCAAAAAAAAAGAGCAGTAAGTGTGCATTTAAATTGGCAAAGAAATTTCGTTTTGGGACTAATGTGAAAACATGACTCTGTGTGCAAATAGGAATTACAGGCAGAGATTTATTGCGTTTTGCTCTGGTGATTTCACAGTTGCATTAGTAGGAAAAAGGGGGAGCGATTTTTTGGGGGAAGAAGCAGACTCTTAGCACACACTCAGCTGCTTACCATGTGGAATCATGCACAGTATTTAGAAGCGAGTGGGGTTTTGAGGTTTCAGTCTGTAATGCAAATACATTCAGCATCACTAAGGCTGGTTGCCCTTGCTGGAGTGTAGGCAGTCACTGAGGATACACATGGTGGTGGTCTGAAAAAGCAGTCTGGACATGGGCTTTTTAAAAAAATCTAAAAAGTTGATTCATAATGTGTCAGTCTGTAAAAGTGATTTTCACTTGCCAAAAAAAAAGAGCAGTAAGTGTGCATTCAAATTGGCAAAGAAATTTCGTTTTGTGACTAATGTGAAAACATGACTCTGTGTGCAAATAGGAATTACAGGCAGAGATTTATTGCGTGTTGCTCTGGTGATTTCACAGTTGCATTAGTAGGAAAAAGGGGGAGCGATTTTTTGGGGGAAGAAGCAGACTCTTAGCACACACCCAGCTCCTTTCCATGTATAATCATGCACAGTATTTAGAAGTGAGTGGGGTTTTGAGGTTTCAGTCTGTAATGCAAATACATTCAGCATCACTAAGGCTGGTTGCCCTTGCTGGAGTGTAGGCAGTCACCGAGGATACACATGGTGGTGGTCTGAAAAAGCAGTCTGGACATGTGCAATTAAAAAAATCTAAAAAGTGGATTCATAATGTGTCAGTCTGTAAAAGTGATTTTCACTTGCCAAAAAAAAAGAGCAGTAAGTGTGCATTTAAATTGGCAAAGAAATTTCGTTTTGGGACTAATGTGAAAACATGACTCTGTGTGCAAATAGGAATTACAGGCAGAGATTTATTGCGTTTTGCTCTGGTGATTTCACAGTTGCATTAGTAGGAAAAAGGGGGAGCGATTTTTGGGGGGAAGAAGCAGACTCTTAGCACACACCCAGCTCCTTTCTATGTATAATCATGCACAGTATTTAGAAGCGAGTGGGGTTTTGAGGTTTCAGTCTGTAATGCAAATACATTCAGCATCACTAAGGCTGGTTGCCCTTGCTGGAGTGTAGGCAGTCACTGAGGATACACATGGTGGTGGTCTGAAAAAGCAGTCTGGACATGGGCTTTTTAAAAAAATCTAAAAAGTGGATTCATAATGTGTCAGTCTGTAAAAGTGATTTTCACTTGCCAAAAAAAAGAGCAGTAAGTGTGCATTCAAATTGGCAAAGAAATTTCGTTTTGTGACTAATGTGAAAACATGACTCTGTGTGCAAATAGGAATTACAGGCAGAGATTTATTGCGTTTTGCTCTGGTGATTTCACAGTTGCATTAGTAGGAAAAAGGGGGAGCGATTTTTTGGGGGAAGAAGCAGACTCTTAGCACACACCCAGCTCCTTTCCATGTATAATCATGCACAGTATTTAGAAGTGAGTGGGGTTTTGAGGTTTCAGTCTGTAATGCAAATACATTCAGCATCACTAAGGCTGGTTGCCCTTGCTGGAGTGTAGGCAGTCACCGAGGATACACATGGTGGTGGTCTGAAAAAGCAGTCTGGACATGTGCAATTAAAAAAATCTAAAAAGTGGATTCATAATGTGTCAGTCTGTAAAAGTGATTTTCACTTGCCAAAAAAAAAGAGCAGTAAGTGTGCATTTAAATTGACAAAGAAATTTCGTTTTGGGACTAATGTGAAAACATGACTCTGTGTGCAAATAGGAATTACAGGCAGAGATTTATTGCGTTTTGCTCTGGTGATTTCACAGTTGCATTAGTAGGAAAAAGGGGGAGCGATTTTTTGGGGGAAGAAGCAGACTCTTAGCACACACCCAGCTCCTTTCCATGTATAATCATGCACAGTATTTAGAAGTGAGTGGGGTTTTGAGGTTTCAGTCTGTAATGCAAATACATTCAGCATCACTAAGGCTGGTTGCCCTTGCTGGAGTGTAGGCAGTCACCGAGGATACACATGGTGGTGGTCTGAAAAAGCAGTCTGGACATGGGCAATTAAAAAAATCTAAAAAGTGGATTCATAATGTGTCAGTCTGTAAAAGTGATTTTCACTTGCCAAAAAAAAAGAGCAGTAAGTGTGCATTTAAATTGGCAAAGAAATTTCGTTTTGGGACTAATGTGAAAACATGACTCTGTGTGCAAATAGGAATTACAGGCAGAGATTTATTGCGTTTTGCTCTGGTGATTTCACAGTTGCATTAGTAGGAAAAAGGGGGAGCGATTTTTTGGGGGAAGAAGCAGACTCTTAGCACACACCCAGCTCCTTTCTATGTATAATCATGCACAGTATTTAGAAGCGAGTGGGGTTTTGAGGTTTCAGTCTGTAATGCAAATACATTCAGCATCACTAAGGCTGGTTGCCCTTGCTGGAGTGTAGGCAGTCACCGAGGATACACATGGTGGTGGTCTGAAAAAGCAGTCTGGACATGGGCTTTTTAAAAAAAATCTGAAAAGTGGTTTCATAATGTGTCAGTCTGTAAAAGTGATTTTCACTTGCCAAAAAAAAAGAGCAGTAAGTGTGCATTCAAATTGGCAAAGAAATTTCGTTTTGGGACTAATGTGAAAACATGACTCTGTGTGCAAATAGGAATTACAGGCAGAGATTTATTGCGTTTTGCTCTGGTGATTTCACAGTTGCATTAGTAGGAAAAAGGGGGAGCGATTTTTTGGGGGAAGAAGCAGACTCTTAGCACACACCCAGCTGCTTGCCATGTGGAATCATGCACAGTATTTAGAAGCGAGTGGGGTTTTGAGGTTTCAGTCTGTAATGCAAATACATTCAGCATCACTAAGGCTGGTTGCCCTTGCTGGAGTGAAGGCAGTCACCGAGGATACACATGGTGGTGGTCTGAAAAAGCAGTCTGGACATGGGCTTTTTTAAAAAAATCTGAAAAGTGGTTTCATAATGTGTCAGTCTGTAAAAGTGATTTTCACTTGCCAAAAAAAAAGAGCAGTAAGTGTGCATTTAAATTGGCAAAGAAATTTCGTTTTGGGACTAATATGAAAACATGACTCTGTGTGCAAATAGGAATTACAGGCAGAGATTTATTGCGTTTTGCTCTGGTGATTTCACAGTTGCATTAGTAGGAAAAAGGGGGAGCGATTTTTTGGGGGAAGAAGCAGACTCTTAGCACACACCCAGCTGCTTGCCATGTGGAATCATGCACAGTATTTAGAAGCGAGTGGGGTTTTAAGGTTTCAGTCTGTAATGCAAATACATTCAGCATCACTAAGGCTGGTTGCCCTTGCTGGAGTGAAGGCAGTCACCGAGGATACACATGGTGGTGGTCTGAAAAAGCAGTCTGGACATGGGCTTTTTAAAAAAAATCTGAAAAGTGGTTTCATAATGTGTCAGTCTGTAAAAGTGATTTTCACTTGCCAAAAAAAAAGAGCAGTAAGTGTGCATTCAAATTGGCAAAGAAATTTCGTTTTGGGACTAATGTGAAAACATGACTCTGTGTGCAAATAGGAATTACAGGCAGAGATTTATTGCGTTTTGCTCTGGTGATTTCAAAGTTGCATTAGTAGGAAAAAGGGGGAGCGATTTTTTGGGGGAAGAAGCAGACTCTTAGCACACACCCAGCTGCTTGCCATGTGGAATCATGCACAGTATTTAGAAGCGAGTGGGGTTTTAAGGTTTCAGTCTGTAATGCAAATACATTCAGCATCACTAAGGCTGGTTGCCCTTGCTGGAGTGAAGGCAGTCACCGAGGATACACATGGTGGTGGTCTGAAAAAGCAGTCTGGACATGGGCTTTTTTTTAAAAATCTGAAAAGTGGTTTCATAATGTGTCAGTCTGTAAAAGTGATTTTCACTTGCCAAAAAAAAAGAGCAGTAAGTGTGCATTTAAATTGGCAAAGAAATTTCGTTTTGGGACTAATGTGAAAACATGACTCTGTGTGCAAATAGGAATTACAGGCAGAGATTTATTGCGTTTTGCTCTGGTGATTTCACAGTTGCATTAGTAGGAAAAAGGGGGAGCGATTTTTTGGGGGAAGAAGCAGACTCTTAGCACACACTCAGCTCCTTTCCATGTATAATCATGCACAGTATTTAGAAGTGAGTGGGGTTTTGAGGTTTCAGTCTGTAATGCAAATACATTCAGCATCACTAAGGCTGGTTGCCCTTGCTGGAGTGTAGGCAGTCACCGAGGATACACATGGTGGTGGTCTGAAAAAGCAGTCTGGACATGTGCAATTAAAAAAATCTAAAAAGTGGATTCATAATGTGTCAGTCTGTAAAAGTGATTTTCACTTGCCAAAAAAAAAGAGCAGTAAGTGTGCATTTAAATTGGCAAAGAAATTTCGTTTTGGGACTAATGTGAAAACATGACTCTGTGTGCAAATAGGAATTACAGGCAGAGATTTATTGCGTTTTGCTCTGGTGATTTCACAGTTGCATTAGTAGGAAAAAGGGGGAGCGATTTTTTGGGGGAAGAAGCAGACTCTTAGCACACACTCAGCTGCTTACCATGTGGAATCATGCACAGTATTTAGAAGCGAGTGGGGTTTTGAGGTTTCAGTCTGTAATGCAAATACATTCAGCATCACTAAGGCTGGTTGCCCTTGCTGGAGTGTAGGCAGTCACTGAGGATACACATGGTGGTGGTCTGAAAAAGCAGTCTGGACATGGGCTTTTTAAAAAAATCTAAAAAGTTGATTCATAATGTGTCAGTCTGTAAAAGTGATTTTCACTTGCCAAAAAAAAAGAGCAGTAAGTGTGCATTCAAATTGGCAAAGAAATTTCGTTTTGTGACTAATGTGAAAACATGACTCTGTGTGCAAATAGGAATTACAGGCAGAGATTTATTGCGTGTTGCTCTGGTGATTTCACAGTTGCATTAGTAGGAAAAAGGGGGAGCGATTTTTTGGGGGAAGAAGCAGACTCTTAGCACACACCCAGCTCCTTTCCATGTATAATCATGCACAGTATTTAGAAGTGAGTGGGGTTTTGAGGTTTCAGTCTGTAATGCAAATACATTCAGCATCACTAAGGCTGGTTGCCCTTGCTGGAGTGTAGGCAGTCACCGAGGATACACATGGTGGTGGTCTGAAAAAGCAGTCTGGACATGTGCAATTAAAAAAATCTAAAAAGTGGATTCATAATGTGTCAGTCTGTAAAAGTGATTTTCACTTGCCAAAAAAAAAGAGCAGTAAGTGTGCATTTAAATTGGCAAAGAAATTTCGTTTTGGGACTAATGTGAAAACATGACTCTGTGTGCAAATAGGAATTACAGGCAGAGATTTATTGCGTTTTGCTCTGGTGATTTCACAGTTGCATTAGTAGGAAAAAGGGGGAGCGATTTTTGGGGGGAAGAAGCAGACTCTTAGCACACACCCAGCTCCTTTCTATGTATAATCATGCACAGTATTTAGAAGCGAGTGGGGTTTTGAGGTTTCAGTCTGTAATGCAAATACATTCAGCATCACTAAGGCTGGTTGCCCTTGCTGGAGTGTAGGCAGTCACTGAGGATACACATGGTGGTGGTCTGAAAAAGCAGTCTGGACATGGGCTTTTTAAAAAAATCTAAAAAGTGGATTCATAATGTGTCAGTCTGTAAAAGTGATTTTCACTTGCCAAAAAAAAGAGCAGTAAGTGTGCATTCAAATTGGCAAAGAAATTTCGTTTTGTGACTAATGTGAAAACATGACTCTGTGTGCAAATAGGAATTACAGGCAGAGATTTATTGCGTTTTGCTCTGGTGATTTCACAGTTGCATTAGTAGGAAAAAGGGGGAGCGATTTTTTGGGGGAAGAAGCAGACTCTTAGCACACACCCAGCTCCTTTCCATGTATAATCATGCACAGTATTTAGAAGTGAGTGGGGTTTTGAGGTTTCAGTCTGTAATGCAAATACATTCAGCATCACTAAGGCTGGTTGCCCTTGCTGGAGTGTAGGCAGTCACCGAGGATACACATGGTGGTGGTCTGAAAAAGCAGTCTGGACATGTGCAATTAAAAAAATCTAAAAAGTGGATTCATAATGTGTCAGTCTGTAAAAGTGATTTTCACTTGCCAAAAAAAAAGAGCAGTAAGTGTGCATTTAAATTGACAAAGAAATTTCGTTTTGGGACTAATGTGAAAACATGACTCTGTGTGCAAATAGGAATTACAGGCAGAGATTTATTGCGTTTTGCTCTGGTGATTTCACAGTTGCATTAGTAGGAAAAAGGGGGAGCGATTTTTTGGGGGAAGAAGCAGACTCTTAGCACACACCCAGCTCCTTTCCATGTATAATCATGCACAGTATTTAGAAGTGAGTGGGGTTTTGAGGTTTCAGTCTGTAATGCAAATACATTCAGCATCACTAAGGCTGGTTGCCCTTGCTGGAGTGTAGGCAGTCACCGAGGATACACATGGTGGTGGTCTGAAAAAGCAGTCTGGACATGGGCAATTAAAAAAATCTAAAAAGTGGATTCATAATGTGTCAGTCTGTAAAAGTGATTTTCACTTGCCAAAAAAAAAGAGCAGTAAGTGTGCATTTAAATTGGCAAAGAAATTTCGTTTTGGGACTAATGTGAAAACATGACTCTGTGTGCAAATAGGAATTACAGGCAGAGATTTATTGCGTTTTGCTCTGGTGATTTCACAGTTGCATTAGTAGGAAAAAGGGGGAGCGATTTTTTGGGGGAAGAAGCAGACTCTTAGCACACACCCAGCTCCTTTCTATGTATAATCATGCACAGTATTTAGAAGCGAGTGGGGTTTTGAGGTTTCAGTCTGTAATGCAAATACATTCAGCATCACTAAGGCTGGTTGCCCTTGCTGGAGTGTAGGCAGTCACCGAGGATACACATGGTGGTGGTCTGAAAAAGCAGTCTGGACATGGGCTTTTTAAAAAAAATCTGAAAAGTGGTTTCATAATGTGTCAGTCTGTAAAAGTGATTTTCACTTGCCAAAAAAAAAGAGCAGTAAGTGTGCATTCAAATTGGCAAAGAAATTTCGTTTTGGGACTAATGTGAAAACATGACTCTGTGTGCAAATAGGAATTACAGGCAGAGATTTATTGCGTTTTGCTCTGGTGATTTCACAGTTGCATTAGTAGGAAAAAGGGGGAGCGATTTTTTGGGGGAAGAAGCAGACTCTTAGCACACACCCAGCTGCTTGCCATGTGGAATCATGCACAGTATTTAGAAGCGAGTGGGGTTTTGAGGTTTCAGTCTGTAATGCAAATACATTCAGCATCACTAAGGCTGGTTGCCCTTGCTGGAGTGAAGGCAGTCACCGAGGATACACATGGTGGTGGTCTGAAAAAGCAGTCTGGACATGGGCTTTTTTAAAAAAATCTGAAAAGTGGTTTCATAATGTGTCAGTCTGTAAAAGTGATTTTCACTTGCCAAAAAAAAAGAGCAGTAAGTGTGCATTTAAATTGGCAAAGAAATTTCGTTTTGGGACTAATATGAAAACATGACTCTGTGTGCAAATAGGAATTACAGGCAGAGATTTATTGCGTTTTGCTCTGGTGATTTCACAGTTGCATTAGTAGGAAAAAGGGGGAGCGATTTTTTGGGGGAAGAAGCAGACTCTTAGCACACACTCAGCTGCTTACCATGTGGAATCATGCACAGTATTTAGAAGCAAGTGGGGTTTTGAGGTTTCAGTCTGTAATGCAAATACATTCAGCATCACTAAGGCTGGTTGCCCTTGCTGGAGTGTAGGCAGTCACTGAGGATACACATGGTGGTGGTCTGAAAAAGCAGTCTGGACATGGGCTTTTTAAAAAAATCTAAAAAGTGGATTCATAATGTGTCAGTCTGTAAAAGTGATTTTCACTTGCCAAAAAAAAAGAGCAGTAAGTGTGCATTCAAATTGGCAAAGAAATTTCGTTTTGTGACTAATGTGAAAACATGACTCTGTGTGCAAATAGGAATTACAGGCAGAGATTTATTGCGTTTTGCTCTGGTGATTTCACAGTTGCATTAGTAGGAAAAAGGGGGAGCGATTTTTTGGGGGAAGAAGCAGACTCTTAGCACACACCCAGCTGCTTACCATGTGGAATCATGCACAGTATTTAGAAGCGAGTGGGATTTTGAGGTTTCAGTCTGTAATGCAAATACATTCAGCATCACTAAGGCTGGTTGCCCTTGCTGGAGTGTAGGCAGTCACCGAGGATACACATGGTGGTGGTCTGAAAAAGCAGTCTGGACATGGGCTTTTTAAAAAAACTGAAAAGTGGTTTCATAATGTGTCAGTCTGTAAAAGTGATTTTCACTTGCCAAAAAAAAAGAGCAGTAAGTGTGCATTCAAATTGGCAAAGAAATTTCGTTTTGTGACTAATGTGAAAACATGACTCTGTGTGCAAATAGGATTTACAGGCAGAGATTTATTGCGTTTTGCTCTGGTGATTTCACAGTTGCATTAGTAGGAAAAAGGGGGAGCGATTTTTGGGGGGAAGAAGCAGACTCTTAGCACACACCCAGCTCCTTTCCATGTATAATCATGCACAGTATTTACAAGCGAGTGGGGTTTTCAGGTTTCAGTCTGTAATGCAAATACATTCAGCATCACTAAGGCTGGTTGCCCTTGCTGGAGTGTAGGCAGTCACCGAGGATACACATGGTGGTGGTCTGAAAAAGCAGTCTGGACATGGGCTTTTTAAAAAAAATCTGAAAAGTGGTTTCATAATGTGTCAGTCTGTAAAAGTGATTTTCACTTGCCAAAAAAAAAGAGCAGTAAGTGTGCATTCAAATTGGCAAAGAAATTTCGTTTTGGGACTAATGTGAAAACATGACTCTGTGTGCAAATAGGAATTACAGGCAGAGATTTATTGCGTTTTGCTCTGGTGATTTCACAGTTGCATTAGTAGGAAAAAGGGGGAGCGATTTTTTGGGGGAAGAAGCAGACTCTTAGCACACACCCAGCTGCTTACCATGTGGAATCATGCACAGTATTTAGAAGCGAGTGGGGTTTTGAGGTTTCAGTCTGTAATGCAAATACATTCAGCATCACTAAGGCTGGTTGCCCTTGCTGGAGTGTAGGCAGTCACCGAGGATACACATGGTGGTGGTCTGAAAAAGCAGTCTGGACATGGGCTTTTTAAAAAAACTGAAAAGTGGTTTCATAATGTGTCAGTCTGTAAAAGTGATTTTCACTTGCCCAAAACAAAGAGCAGTAAGTGTGCTTTCAAATTGGCAAAGAAATTTCGTTTTGGGACTAATGTGAAAACATGACTCTGTGTGGAAATAGGAATTACAGGCAGAGATTTATTGTGTTTTGCTCTGGTGATTTCACAGTTGCATTAGTAGGAAAAAGGGGGAGCGATTTTTTGGGGGAAGAAGCAGACTCTTAGCACACACCCAGCTCCTTTCCATGTATAATCATGCACAGTATTTAGAAGCGAGTGGGGTTTTGAGGTTTCAGTCTGTAATGCAAATACATTCAGCATCACTAAGGCTGGTTGCCCTTGCTGGAGTGTAGGCAGTCACCGAGGATACACATGGTGGTGGTCTGAAAAAGCAGTCTGGACATGGGCTTTTTAAAAAAACTGAAAAGTGGTTTCATAATGTGTCAGTCTGTAAAAGTGATTTTAACTTGCCAAAAAAAAGAGCAGTAAGTGTGCATTCAAATTGGCAAAGAAATTACGTTTTGTGACTATTGTGAAAAGAAATGTAGTAATATATTTAAATAAAATAAAGGAATTTTTTTTTAGTTTTTTTCAGGTATTGCTGAAGAGCAGTGGACAAAATTTAAGATGCCTACAAAATCCAGAGTTCAAAAAACGCAAAAAAAAACAACTATATTTGAAGACAACTAGAGGACCAAAGTTAGTAGAAGATGCTCATGTTGGGAAAAAGAAAAAATCTTCTGGTAAGCAGAAAAAACAATTTCTAAAAAATATATTCAAAAGAATGAAAAATGTACAAAATGTCTGTACTCGAAAGGATGTTTTGAAAAAAAAAGGAGAGGAAAAAATTGACAATTTAGTTAATGCAAATATACCTTCAGCAACTGAAAAGATTTATATAAATAGAAAAACAGCGTTTAAAGAGATACGTAGAAAAATGTTTCAGAGAAGAGTTATGTCCAATTTGATGAAGGATGTGAAGAAATATAAGAAAAAGACAAAGTTTTATAAAAGAAAAAAAGAAATAGAAGCCATTGCAGCAAAGGCATTAGAATTAAAAAGGAAACTATTCATTTTAATTTTGAATAGGATGCGTACATTAGACAAAATGGTTAATGTACTGAAATCACATAGCAAAAGGAAAAGAGTAGTGAACAGAACAAACTTTTGTAAAGTGTTTTTAGGAAAGTGGATGCATAGTTCAAGTAGTGAACCTTTTTTTAATGAAGAGAGCTATTTTCAAAGTAATAGTTTGCTGCATGCAGGTGACACCAGAGGTCGTTCTTACGAAGTAAAAAATGGTTGCATAATGGAGAAGGAGATAATGGTTCCAAGAGATGAGGTACAAGTGATGGCAGATGAGGCTATGGGGAGACGTCCTAAAGCCCCAGTGTACACTTGGAATTGTAGTAGTATTTGCACTGTGCGTCAGGAATCTATTGACAAATTTCGAGAGTTTCTAAGAGAATATAGTAAAAAAAGTATAAAACAGAAGATTAAGGTGCTTCAAAGTCTGGATCCATGCAGAGTGAGAGAGAATACTGGTTTGCAGGGTCATTCTCTGGCTTGTCTATCTAGAAAAGTGTGCAATAGTGTTTTCCATCATTTTAGGATGCTGGCTGTTCATCATACTGAAATGAGAAAGTTTGTGAGACGGTTGTATTTTGCCAAAAGTCCAGCAATAAAGTTAAATGAATTGAATAGGGCTCTGTTCCGAGGAACGGTATCAGATGTAGAGAAGGTTGTTGATGAAATTCAGTTTTGTTACTTTGGTCCTGAACAAAACAGTGCAGAGAAGGACACAGTAAATGAGGAAGAAGTGGAAGAGAATGTAGAACCCTCTGTAAGTAACACATTTAATGATCACATAACAAAATTTGCAATAGTCTCTAATGAAAGACCAAATTTTACTTGTATTTGTTGCCGCAGAACTCATTATAGAAAACAAACTAGGAATGTTGATCTCTACAGAAAGAGTGAAAATGAAGATAATTATAAGTGGAAGGAT
This sequence comes from Triturus cristatus, assembly GCF_964204655.1. Taxonomy (NCBI): domain Eukaryota; kingdom Metazoa; phylum Chordata; class Amphibia; order Caudata; family Salamandridae; genus Triturus; species Triturus cristatus. The sequence continues at coordinate 922,219,508 of NC_140579.1, forward strand.
TTTGCCACATATATATTTCTAGAAAATTGTTTTGATTTGGGTGAAGATCAGCGTATTTGTAAATACTGTTACAACAAGATAGAGGAAAATAGAATGCCGACCAGAGCTGTACATAATAATTTAGAATTGGATGCTATTCCTGCTGAACTTTCTGAATTAAATACATATGAGTCTATACTCATTCAATGTGTTCATCCGTTCCAGACCATAGTACGTATGGAGCCCAAAACTGGTAAATTACCTCCTTCTGATTTACTGAGAGGTTTAAAAGGAAGAGTGGTGTATTTGCCCTTGGATTTGAAAAAAAATATGGAAACTATTGATGCGGATACTTTGGAAACTGAACCATTAGTTATTCTGGTTAATGGTGTACCTACAAAGAATAAGAAGATTTGGCAGGAGCTGGTAGATGTGCGGAAAGTACAAAGAGCAAATTTGTATTTGAAAAGGAATAATAAATGGTATGAATCAATTTATATAGAAGAAGAAGAAGAAGAAGAAGATTTACAAGAAGACACAGAAACACCAACTGGACAAATAGAAAAAGTGGACAAGTCAAAGGAAGAAGAAATTTATGAACATTTTAGCATACATCCTCTTCATTCAAAAGAAGTTATGGGAGATAATATTGATCTCTTTCAGATGAAGAAAGCAAAAGGAACTCCCGTGAGTGTATGGGAGGAGAGCTTGGAAGCTCGATGTTTTCCCCAGCTGTTTCCTAAAGGAAAAGGAGGACGATACGATGAACGTCCAGAACAGATTCCAGCTTCTGAGTATCGGACTACAAGACTATATGCTGAAGATCCCAGATTTCGACAAAGTATTCCTTATTTGTTCCATCTTTTATTTGAAAGCGACTTGTCTGCACTGTCTTATGCAGTAAATCACATTTTAAAAAGTGGAGTACATTTACAAAATGTGTCTGCTAAGGATTTTATGGAGAAAGTGCAGCACCGAGATGATCATTTGGAAACACAACTGATCAATCTGATGGCTTGTCAGCGTGGGACAAATGAATATTGGTACCGATGCCATGGTGAATTAAAATGCATGTTACGGAATTTAGGAACACCAACATGGTTCGTTACCCTAAGCTGTGCGGAGTACGCTTGGGATGATTTACTGGATTTTCTACGAGAGGCAAATTCAAACATTAAAAACATCGAATACAAGACAGCAGGAGAACTGTGCTCATTGGATCCGGTTAATGTTTGCAGATATTTCAATCATAGATTTGAGGCTATGATGTCCTTCATCTGCAATAAAAAAAATCCACCTCTTGGAGAAGTAGTAGATTTCTTTTGGAGAAAAGAGTACCAGGCAAGAGGTGCTCCTCATATTCATATGCTGTTGTGGATCAAGGATGCCCCAAAGTTTGGAACAGATACTGATGAAGCAGTGTTATCTTTCATTGAAGAATATGCAACATGTGCTATACCAAAAAGCACAGAAGAGAAAAAGTTAAAGGAGCAAGTTTTACGTTTCCAAAGTCATCGGTGTGGAAAATACTGTCGACGGAAATACAAGAGCAAAGATAAATACTACACTAAATGTCGATTTGGATTTCCTAGACCTGTTCTTTCAAATGGAAGAGTCAACAGTTTTATGTCAGCTGTGAGACATACTATCACAAGAAAATCACCTAAGAATACCTACAACCTAAAAAGAAAAGAAGAATCAAAAAATATAAATGACTACAACCCAGTCATTTTATCCATGTGGAACGCTAACATGGATATACAGTATGTAGCTGACAATTCCATTGCTGTTGCTCGATATGTAACGTCTTACATTACGAAATCAGAAAAAACAGAATTGAAGGAAATGTGGGAAGAGATTTCTCACGAGAAGACTGTCAGTAAGAAGCTGTACAGTTTCAGTTTGAAGATGTTATCGCATCGAGAAATTGGATCCTACGAATGTTCAGATAGGTTATCTTCTGCAAGTCTCTACTCGAAGTCAAGAAGAATAATTTGGGCAAGTTTAGGCCTTGCAGCAATGAGAAATCGGGTACTGAAATCTGTTGGAGAAATTGAATATTTGGCCGAGAATGACCCAGAAAGTACAGATATTTTGAAATCAAACATGTTGGACACATATTATCCCAAGAGAAGTCAACATCTGGAGAACATGAGTCTCTATGAAGTGCTGCAGAACTACATTTATTCACGGAAAGCCGCAGAAGACATCAACAATGGAAAATATAAAGTCGTTGGTGAGGAAGGATGTTTGGTGAAGCAAACAAAAGGAAGTTTGATAAATCACAGGAAGCTGAGTTGCGACACTACTGACAAGAAGGAATTTTACTACTTGGCTCTTTTACAGTTGTTTAAACCATGGCGTACAGAGGATGAACTACTGGGAGAATTTCAAAGCTATGAAGATTCTTTTAATGCTTGCAAAGACAGCATACAATGCAGTACATTCTCAAGTTATCTGCAAATGTTAAATGAAGAAATTGAACAGGAAACTACAATTGCAGCAGAAATAGCTAGAGACAGTTCTCAGGACAGCCAAAGTTCAGGAACACTCAGTCAAGATCCCCTAGGACAACCAATCGTTGAAAATGAAGCATCAATAGCCATGAATGAAGTGGAAACGGCTATGAATCAAGCTCAAGAAGAATTTATAGACTTAGAAAATTTGGAAAGACAACTGAATCAAGAGCAGCAACAAATTTATGAAGAGATCAGAAACAAAATTGATCACGGATTTCTACATGAAAAAAAAGAGTGCTCATGCACATCATTTCATCCAATCAGGATGTATGTAAGCGGACAAGCTGGAACTGGAAAAAGTTTCCTTATAAAAGTCATCAGAAGCTACCTACAGCAAAAAACAGATTCTACTTTGTCTTGTGTGGTTACTGCTCCAACTGGGTTAGCAGCATATAACATAAAAGGAATCACGTTACATCGTTTGCTAATGTTACCAGTGGAGCATGAGAACAAAATACAATACAACAAGCTAACTGGAGAAGCATCCTTGGAAGTTTCAAGAGTATTGAAGAAGATGCAAGTTCTCATTATTGATGAGGTGAGCATGGTATCAAACTTAATGCTTGCCTTTGTGCATTTAAGAATGCAGCAAATTTTGAAGACAGACTATGACATGTTATTTGGTGGAAAACACGTCATAGTTTTTGGAGATCTTTTGCAACTTACTCCAGTTAAAGGACAACCAGTGTTTAATACTGTCACACATGAAGACACGAAGAAGTCATTGGGAAGCATCGGAAATACAAATATTTGGTCCTTCTTTGAGTACAAGGAACTTACTACTAATATGAGGCAAGCAAGCGATGAAGAATATGGAAGTATTCTGAAAGATATCAGAATTGGACTACTCACAGAAGTTGGCAAAAAAGCATTACAGAGTCGGCTGCTACATAATTTATTTCCAAAGGAAGAAATAGTTGCAGAGAAAATATACAAGAACATTGCAGAAAACAAAAGTGTCATCTGCTTAATGCCAACTCTACGTGAATGCTCAATATTTAATGAGGAGCTTTTGAAATTGGAAAAGGAAGAGATCAGGAAATTGGAAGCAGTGGACAAAATTGAGGATGGAAGAATTACTGTCACAGTAACAGGCAAACTGAAAAATAAATTGGATTCACTAGAGAAGAACATCTCCAAAACAGCTGGATTAGAAAAAAATCTATATGTTTGCATGAACTGTAGAGTATTTTTAAGAAGAAATTTGGATGTTGAAAAAGGTTTAGTTAATGGAGCTATGGGAAGAGTTGTGGGTTTTATTAATTATCAGAAAAAAGATGGAATTGAATGTTTAAAAATAAAATTTGATCAGATAGAAGAAGTTAAAGATATTTGTCGTTGTACAGTTCGTTTCATGCTTGTGAAAGACTTATATGTACGTAGGAAGCAGTTTCCGTTTTCTCTAGCATATGCTGTAACTATTCACAAGTCTCAAGGATTGACTGTAGATTGTGCATTTGTGAACATTGGTTCAACTGTGTTCAAAGAAGGTATGGCATATGTTGCTTTGTCACGCGTGAAAACATTATCAGGTTTATTCATGATAGACTTTGATGATTCAAAAGTTAGTGCTGATACAAACTGTGTAAAGGAGTATAATAGATTAAGAAGAAGCTATGCTCCTCATTTAGGTCAGTATCCTGTGTTGGAGAAACGTGTAGTTTCTCGTAAAAGAAAAAATGAGAATATCTGTAATGAAGATGTAGAGAAGAGGAAAAAAAAGAGGAGTGATGTAATTGCAAGCAAAAAGAAAAAGGAAAATGAAGAACAGGTTGTAGGATGTCATTTTGAAAATAGCTCTGGTGTCAACTGCTACGCAAATGTAGTGCTGAATGTTGCATTTTATCTGGAAAGTTTGCAAGAGCAGATAATAGTAAATCAGGGAAAAAGATTCTGTTCTGAGCTGAGTCTCCTTTTTCAAAAGCTGAGTAAAGATAAAACTCAAATAGAAAGTGCTACTGAAATTAGAAAACTTTTAGATATATGTTCAGGACGAACACAGTTTTCTCAAAATGAACAGCAAGATGCACACGAATTTTTGATGTATTTTCTTCAAGTACTGGAAGAAGAAGAAGTTGCAATTGATATTTTATTTGGTCTCTCTTATAAATGGGAACATAGTTGTGAAAACTGTTATAATATATGTGGCTCTAATGTTGATAATGAAAGGTTTATTTATTTGACATTGCCAGAGAGTAAAACAGTCACTTTTGCAAAATTAGTTAAAGATGCTAATCATAGCATGAAATGCGGTGAGTGTAAATCTGACATGTTTTCAACATTAATTTTAAAGGAATACGGACAGTATGTAATTTTAATGATGCAACGATGTAGAGCTGATGGTTCAAAATTGGATACTTTAATAAAGAAGTTTACAGGACAGCAATTATCAATTTCAGGAAAAACTTTTGTAACTGTTGCAATAATTTTCCATGATGGACCTACTGTTACTTCTGGACATTACACAGTTTATCTTAAATGTGAAAAAGGCTGGACACTGTGTAATGATTCCCAATTGATTTTCAAACAACGTTTGCCTTTTGATTTAGCAAATTCCTATCTAATCTTCCTGAAACCTAAATTTTAGAGAGACTTGGCAAGATCTGGACAAAATAATTTTACCATTTTACTGGATTACCATTGGAATTTTCTTAAAAAAAGATTTTTTAAATTATCATTTAGCCTAATGGAAAGATAACCAATTGTAATGTGGACTTTTTTAATTTTTAATGAAACTTTCAAAAACCAATAATTTAGAGAAAATCGGTAACATCTGCACAATTTAAATTTTGGAATGTTATTGGAGTGCCATTGGAAATTTTTTCCAAAAAGATTTTAAAAATTACTATTTGGCCATGCGGAAAAGTAACCAATTCTATTGTGGACTTAATAAATTATTAAAAAAAATTTCGGGAACCAAAATGTTACAGAGAATCGGTGAGATCTGGACAAATTAAACTTTAGAATTTTATTGGATTACCATTGGAAATTTAATCCCAAAAAATGTTTAAAATTACTATTTGGCCTAAAGGAAATGGAATCAGATGTATTGTGGAGTTATTTGAGATATAATATTGTGATTATACTTCTGAAACAAAAATATCAGACGGTATTTTAAAGAAATAAGTATTGTTTTTTGATGATATTTTTTTAGAATATTATGCATTTCTGTAATGTTAAGTTTAAGTGAGAAGAGATTCTGGGCTTTTTTAATACAATCTTTGAGATTGTTATTTTTTTTTTGCCCGCTGTTAAATGATGAATGCAATTGCTTTCACAATTTAAAGTGAAATGCAATATATTCTGAAAACAGCAAAAATAAGGCAAAAATATTTTTTGGTAAATATGTAAATACGTGTACTGTATTTTAAAATGTTTAAAAAATATTAATACTTTTTTCTTTTTTTTCAGATTGATATAGAAAATTTTCGAAAACTAGAACCATTTTTAACCCCTTCGCTGCTAGGCCTTTTCCCCTCCTGTGCTAAGCCCTTTTTGGGCTATTTGAGGTAGTGCGCGCTTAGGCCCCTGTAACTTTTTGACCACATTAGGTATCCACGCCAAATTTGCGTCCTTTTCTTCCAACATCTTGGGGATTCTAAAGGTACCCAGGGTTTGTGGATTCTCCTAGAGGGTTCCCAGAAATTAGTCAAAATACAGCAATTTTTTTTTTTTTTTGTGAAAAATGTGAAAAATGGGCTGCAAATGAAAGCTTCTGGGTTTTTCTCTGCAAATGGTATCAAAAAAGGGTTTGTGGGGCTGAAATCACAATTTCTCCAGCTTTTAGGGAATGACAGACTTTTGTTAGAAAACCAACATTTTTTACACAGTTTTGGCATTTTTCTGGGACATACCCTATTTTTGCTATTTTTTGTGCTTTCAACCTCCTTCCAGTTAACGGTAGAAAAGGGTAACAAAACAATAATGGATCCTGGAAAGCTATACATTTTTGAAAAGTAGACAAAATTCTGAATTCAGCAAGGGGTCATTTGCGTAGATCCATCAAGGTTTCTTTATAGAAATTTACAGGCAAATATATGAGAAATTAAAAATTTGTTGAAAAAAGCAGCCTCTTGAGTCAACGTTTTTACCTGTAACTTCTTCGAATTATGACATCTCTTTGAAAGCAATGTACCGTTACATCCGGTAGACCTTCCTGGTTGTGTGGACATATAGGACTTGTAGGTTCATCAAGAGCCCAACGAACCCAGAGTAGAAAAATGAGCAGCATTTTGTAATGTTTTTTTTTTTTGGTCCGGGTATATAGCAATTATTGTGGGAAAATGTATACTTGGAAAAATCGGTATGAAAGTCACCTATGTATTTCTGAAATGGGAACAAATTACAGAGTTCAGAAACAGTGCATATTTGCACATTTTCGAAATTGGGAATACTCATATTTGCATGACAATTATTGGTCATTTTTCAAAATGACTTTTTTTTTACACAATGTCTTTCATTTGGAAGGGAGAAATGCATCAAAAATCAACAGGTAATAACAGTAGCTTTACAAATTTGAACTACCCTAAGTCTCCCGAGAAAAATGGTACCTCACTTGTGTGGGTAGGCATAGTGCCCACGACAGGAAGTGGCTCAAAACCTAAGGTGAACACACCACATTTTCACACTGAAAATTTACACTTTTTTTGCAAAGAGTCTAGCTGTAGTTTTTGAACCCTAGCCCTGCCGGCACCTAGGGAAACCTAGCAAACCTATACATTTTTGAAAACTAGACACCCAGGGGAATCCAGGATGGGGTGACTTGACTGCCTCCCACCATGGTCTGTTACCCAGAATCCCTTGCAAACGTAAAAAATTGAAAAAAAAACCACATTTTCCCCACATTTCTGTGATGCAAAGTTCTGGAATCTGCGTGGATCCACAAATTTCCACCCACCCCGCGTTCCCCAAAGTCCTACGAGAAAAATGGTACCTCACTTGTGCGGGTCGGCCTAGTGCCCGCGACAGGAAACGGCGCAAAACGCAACGTGGTTTTGGAGTGAAAAATGACCCTTTTTTTGGCAAAGTGACTAGCTGTAGATTTTGTACCCTAGCCCTGCCGGCACCTAGGGAAACCTAGCAAACCTATACATTTCTGAAAACTAGACACCCAGGGGAATCCAGGATGGGGTGACTTGACTGCCTCCCACCATGGTCTGTTACCCAGAATCCCTTGCAAACGTAAAAAATTGAAAAAAAAACCACATTTTCCCCACATTTCTGTGATGCAAAGTTCTGGAATCTGCGTGGATCCACAAATTTCCACCCACCCCGCGTTCCCCAAAGTCCTACGAGAAAAATGGTACCTCACTTGTGCGGGTCGGCCTAGTGCCCGCGACAGGAAACGGCGCAAAACGCAATTTGGTTTTGGAGTGAAAAATGACCCTTTTTTTGGCAAAGTGACTAGCTGTAGATTTTGTACCCTAGCCCTGCCGGCACCTAGGGAAACCTAGCAAACCTATACATTTCTGAAAACTAGACACCCAGGGGAATCCAGGATGGGGTGACTTGACTGCCTCCCACCATGGTCTGTTACCCAGAATCCCTTGCAAACGTAAAAAATTGACAAAAAAAACACATTTTCCCCACATTTCTGTGATGGAAAGTTCTGGAATCTGCGTGGATCCACAAATTTCCACCCACCCCGCGTTCCCCAAAGTCCTACGAGAAAAATGGTACCTCACTTGTGCGGGTCGGCCTAGTGCCCGCGACAGGAAACGGCGCAAAACGCAACGTGGTTTTGGAGTGAAAAATGACCCTTTTTTTGGCAAAGTGACTAGCTGTAGATTTTGTACCCTAGCCCTGCCGGCACCTAGGGAAACCTAGCAAACCTATACATTTCTGAAAACTAGACACCCAGGGGAATCCAGGATGGGGTGACTTGACTGCCTCCCACCATGGTCTGTTACCCAGAATCCCTTGCAAACGTAAAAAATTGACAAAAAAAACACATTTTCCCCACATTTCTGTGATGGAAAGTTCTGGAATCTGCGTGGATCCACAAATTTCCACCCACCCCGCGTTCCCCAAAGTCCTACGAGAAAAATGGTACCTCACTTGTGCGGGTCGGCCTAGTGCCCGCGACAGGAAACGGCGCAAAACGCAACATGGTTTTGGAGTGAAAAATGACCCTTTTTTTGGCAAAGTGACTAGCTGTAGATTTTGTACCCTAGCCCTGCCGGCACCTAGGGAAACCTAGCAAACCTATACATTTCTGAAAACTAGACACCCAGGGGAATCCAGGATGGGGTGACTTGACTGCCTCCCACCATGGTCTGTTACCCAGAATCCCTTGCAAACGTAAAAAATTGACAAAAAAAACACATTTTCCCCACATTTCTGTGATGGAAAGTTCTGGAATCTGTGTGGATCCACAAATTTCCACCCACCCCGCGTTCCCCAAAGTCCTACGAGAAAAATGGTACCTCACTTGTGCGGGTCGGCCTAGTGCCCGCGACAGGAAACGGCGCAAAACGCAACATGGTTTTGGAGTGAAAAATGACCCTTTTTTTGGCAAAGTGACTAGCTGTAGATTTTGTACCCTAGCCCTGCCGGCACCTAGGGAAACCTAGCAAACCTATACATTTCTGAAAACTAGACACCCAGGGGAATCCAGGATGGGGTGACTTGACTGCCTCCCACCATGGTCTGTTACCCAGAATCCCTTGCAAACGTAAAAAATTGACAAAAAAAACACATTTTCCCCACATTTCTGTGATGGAAAGTTCTGGAATCTGCGTGGATCCACAAATTTCCACCCACCCCGCGTTCCCCAAAGTCCTACGAGAAAAATGGTACCTCACTTGTGCGGGTCGGCCTAGTGCCCGCGACAGGAAACGGCGCAAAACGCAACATGGTTTTGGAGTGAAAAATGACCCTTTTTTTGGCAAAGTGACTAGCTGTAGATTTTGTACCCTAGCCCTGCTGGCACCTAGGGAAACCTAGCAAACCTATACATTTCTGAAAACTAGACACCCAGGGGAATCCAGGATGGGGTGACTTGACTGCCTCCCACCATGGTCTGTTACCCAGAATCCCTTGCAAACGTAAAAAATTGACAAAAAAAACACATTTTCCCCACATTTCTGTGATGGAAAGTTCTGGAATCTGCGTGGATCCACAAATTTCCACCCACCCCGCGTTCCCCAAAGTCCTACGAGAAAAATGGTACCTCACTTGTGCGGGTCGGCCTAGTGCCCGCGACAGGAAACGGCGCAAAACGCAACGTGGTTTTGGAGTGAAAAATGACCCTTTTTTTGGCAAAGTGACTAGCTGTAGATTTTGTACCCTAGCCCTGCCGGCACCTAGGGAAACCTAGCAAACCTATACATTTCTGAAAACTAGACACCCAGGGGAATCCAGGATGGGGTGACTTGACTGCCTCCCACCATGGTCTGTTACCCAGAATCCCTTGCAAACGTAAAAAATTGACAAAAAAAACACATTTTCCCCACATTTCTGTGATGGAAAGTTCTGGAATCTGCGTGGATCCACAAATTTCCACCCACCCCGCGTTCCCCAAAGTCCTACGAGAAAAATGGTACCTCACTTGTGCGGGTCGGCCTAGTGCCCGCGACAGGAAACGGCGCAAAACGCAACATGGTTTTGGAGTGAAAAATGACCCTTTTTTTGGCAAAGTGACTAGCTGTAGATTTTGTACCCTAGCCCTGCCGGCACCTAGGGAAACCTAGCAAACCTATACATTTCTGAAAACTAGACACCCAGGGGAATCCAGGATGGGGTGACTTGACTGCCTCCCACCATGGTCTGTTACCCAGAATCCCTTGCAAACATAAAAAATTGACAAAAAAAACACATTTTCCCCACATTTCTGTGATGGAAAGTTCTGGAATCTGCGTGGATCCACAAATTTCCACCCACCCCGCGTTCCCCAAAGTCCTACGAGAAAAATGGTACCTCACTTGTGCGGGTCGGCCTAGTGCCCGCGACAGGAAACGGCGCAAAACGCAACATGGTTTTGGAGTGAAAAATGACCCTTTTTTTGGCAAAGTGACTAGCTGTAGATTTTGTACCCTAGCCCTGCCGGCACCTAGGGAAACCTAGCAAACCTATACATTTCTGAAAACTAGACACCCAGGGGAATCCAGGATGGGGTGACTTGACTGCCTCCCACCATGGTCTGTTACCCAGAATCCCTTGCAAACGTAAAAAATTGACAAAAAAAACACATTTTCCCCACATTTCTGTGATGGAAAGTTCTGGAATCTGCGTGGATCCACAAATTTCCACCCACCCCGCGTTCCCCAAAGTCCTACGAGAAAAATGGTACCTCACTTGTGCGGGTCGGCCTAGTGCCCGCGACAGGAAACGGCGCAAAACGCAACGTGGTTTTGGAGTGAAAAATGACCCTTTTTTTGGCAAAGTGACTAGCTGTAGATTTTGTACCCTAGCCCTGCCGGCACCTAGGGAAACCTAGCAAACCTATACATTTCTGAAAACTAGACACCCAGGGGAATCCAGGATGGGGTGACTTGACTGCCTCCCACCATGGTCTGTTACCCAGAATCCCTTGCAAACGTAAAAAATTGACAAAAAAAACACATTTTCCCCACATTTCTGTGATGGAAAGTTCTGGAATCTGCGTGGATCCACAAATTTCCACCCACCCCGCGTTCCCCAAAGTCCTACGAGAAAAATGGTACCTCACTTGTGCGGGTCGGCCTAGTGCCCGCGACAGGAAACGGCGCAAAACGCAACGTGGTTTTGGAGTGAAAAATGACCCTTTTTTTGGCAAAGTGACTAGCTGTAGATTTTGTACCCTAGCCCTGCCGGCACCTAGGGAAACCTAGCAAACCTATACATTTCTGAAAACTAGACACCCAGGGGAATCCAGGATGGGGTGACTTGACTGCCTCCCACCATGGTCTGTTACCCAGAATCCCTTGCAAACGTAAAAAATTGACAAAAAAAACACATTTTCCCCACATTTCTGTGATGGAAAGTTCTGGAATCTGCGTGGATCCACAAATTTCCACCCACCCCGCGTTCCCCAAAGTCCTACGAGAAAAATGGTACCTCACTTGTGCGGGTCGGCCTAGTGCCCGCGACAGGAAACGGCGCAAAACGCAACGTGGTTTTGGAGTGAAAAATGACCCTTTTTTTTGGCAAAGTGACTAGCTGTAGATTTTGTACCCTAGCCCTGCCGGCACCTAGGGAAACCTAGCAAACCTATACATTTCTGAAAACTAGACACCCAGGGGAATCCAGGATGGGGTGACTTGACTGCCTCCCACCATGGTCTGTTACCCAGAATCCCTTGCAAACGTAAAAAATTGACAAAAAAAACACATTTTCCCCACATTTCTGTGATGGAAAGTTCTGGAATCTGCGTGGATCCACAAATTTCCACCCACCCCGCGTTCCCCAAAGTCCTACGAGAAAAATGGTACCTCACTTGTGCGGGTCGGCCTAGTGCCCGCGACAGGAAACGGCGCAAAACGCAACGTGGTTTTGGAGTGAAAAATGACCCTTTTTTTTGGCAAAGTGACTAGCTGTAGATTTTGTACCCTAGCCCTGCCGGCACCTAGGGAAACCTAGCAAACCTATACATTTCTGAAAACTAGACACCCAGGGGAATCCAGGATGGGGTGACTTGACTGCCTCCCACCATGGTCTGTTACCCAGAATCCCTTGCAAACGTAAAAAATTGACAAAAAAAACACATTTTCCCCACATTTCTGTGATGGAAAGTTCTGGAATCTGCGTGGATCCACAAATTTCCACCCACCCCGCGTTCCCCAAAGTCCTACGAGAAAAATGGTACCTCACTTGTGCGGGTCGGCCTAGTGCCCGCGACAGGAAACGGCGCAAAACGCAACGTGGTTTTGGAGTGAAAAATGACCCTTTTTTTGGCAAAGTGACTAGCTGTAGATTTTGTACCCTAGCCCTGCCGGCACCTAGGGAAACCTACCAAACCTATACATTTCTGAAAACTAGACACCCGGCGGTTTCCAGGGAGGTATGGCTTGCGTGGATCCCCCAACGTTTCCTTACCCAGAATCCCCTGCAAACCTCAATTTTTGCTCAAAAAATCACTTTTTTAACACATTTTGGGGTGGGAAAGTAGTGGCATCACCGGGCTCACACAAATTTACCACCACCCAGCGTTCCCCCAGGTCTCCCGGTAAAAATGGTGCCTCACTTGTGTGGGAGGCCCAAGTACCCGCGGCAGGCAAGGGCCCCAAAGGTAGTGAGGCCACCTCAAGATGGCCTATCGCCAAACCACCTGGTTTTGCAAGGGGGGTCACTTTGGTTTTTGGCCCGGTGCGCGGCGGCCATCTAGGGAAACCTACCAAACCCAGGCATTTTTGAAAACTAGACACCCGGCGGCTTCCAGGGAGGTATGGCTTGCGTGGATCCCCCAACGTTTCCTTACCCAGAATCCCCTGCAAACCTCAATTTTTGCTCAAAAAATCACTTTTTTCACACATTTTGGGGTGGGAAAGTAGTGGCATCACCGGGCTCACACAAATTTACCACCACCCAGCGTTCCCCCAGGTCTCCCGGTAAAAATGGTGCCTCACTTGTGTGGGAGGCCCAAGTACCCGCGGCAGGCAAGGGCCCCAAACGTAGTGAGGCCACCTCAAGATGGCCTATCGCCAAACCACCTGGTTTTGCAAGGGGGGTCACTTTGGTTTTTGGCCCGGTGCGCGGCGGCCATCTAGGGAAACCTACCAAACCCAGGCATTTTTGAAAACTAGACACCCGGCGGCTTCCAGGGAGGTATGGCTTGCGTGGATCCCCCAACGTTTCCTTACCCAGAATCCCCTGCAAACCTCAATTTTTGCTCAAAAAATCACTTTTTTCACACATTTTGGGGTGGGAAAGTAGTGGCATCACCGGGCTCACACAAATTTACCACCACCCAGCGTTCCCCCAGGTCTCCCGGTAAAAATGGTGCCTCACTTGTGTGGGAGGCCCAAGTACCCGCGGCAGGCAAGGGCCCCAAACGTAGTGAGGCCACCTCAAGATGGCCTATCGCCAAACCACCTGGTTTTGCAAGGGGGGTCACTTTGGTTTTTGGCCCGGTGCGCGGCGGCCATCTAGGGAAACCTACCAAACCCAGGCATTTTTGAAAACTAGACACCCGGCGGCTTCCAGGGAGGTATGGCTTGCGTGGATCCCCCAACGTTTCCTTACCCAGAATCCCCTGCAAACCTCAATTTTTGCTCAAAAAATCACTTTTTTCACACATTTTGGGGTGGGAAAGTAGTGGCATCACCGGGCTCACACAAATTTACCACCACCCAGCGTTCCCCCAGGTCTCCCGGTAAAAATGGTGCCTCACTTGTGTGGGAGGCCCAAGTACCCGCGGCAGGCAAGGGCCCCAAACGTAGTGAGGCCACCTCAAGATGGCCTATCGCCAAACCACCTGGTTTTGCAAGGGGGGTCACTTTGGTTTTTGGCCCGGTGCGCGGCGGCCATCTAGGGAAACCTACCAAACCCAGGCATTTTTGAAAACTAGACACCCGGCGGCTTCCAGGGAGGTATGGCTTGCGTGGATCCCCCAACGTTTCCTTACCCAGAATCCCCTGCAAACCTCAATTTTTGCTCAAAAAATCACTTTTTTCACACATTTTGGGGTGGGAAAGTAGTGGCATCACCGGGCTCACACAAATTTACCACCACCCAGCGTTCCCCCAGGTCTCCCAGTAAAAATGGTGCCTCACTTGTGTGGGAGGCCCAAGTACCCGCGGCAGGCAAGGGCCCCAAACGTAGTGAGGCCACCTCAAGATGGCCTATCGCCAAACCACCTGGTTTTGCAAGGGGGGTCACTTTGGTTTTTGGCCCGGTGCGCGGCGGCCATCTAGGGAAACCTACCAAACCCAGGCATTTTTGAAAACTAGACACCCGGCGGCTTCCAGGGAGGTATGGCTTGCGTGGATCCCCCAACGTTTCCTTACCCAGAATCCCCTGCAAACCTCAATTTTTGCTCAAAAAATCACTTTTTTCACACATTTTGGGGTGGGAAAGTAGTGGCATCACCGGGCTCACACAAATTTACCACCACCCAGCGTTCCCCCAGGTCTCCCGGTAAAAATGGTGCCTCACTTGTGTGGGAGGCCCAAGTACCCGCGGCAGGCAAGGGCCCCAAACGTAGTGAGGCCACCTCAAGATGGCCTATCGCCAAACCACCTGGTTTTGCAAGGGGGGTCACTTTGGTTTTTGGCCCGGTGCGCGGCGGCCATCTAGGGAAACCTACCAAACCCAGGCATTTTTGAAAACTAGACACCCGGCGGCTTCCAGGGAGGTATGGCTTGCGTGGATCCCCCAACGTTTCCTTACCCAGAATCCCCTGCAAACCTCAATTTTTGCTCAAAAAATCACATTTTTAACACATTTGGGGGTGGGAAAGTAGTGGCATCACCGGGCTCACACAAATTTACCACCACCCAGCGTTCCCCCAGGTCTCCCGGTAAAAATGGTGCCTCACTTGTGTGGGAGGCCCAAGTACCCGCGGCAGGCAAGGGCCCCAAACGTAGTGAGGCAACATCAACATTGCCTATCCCAAAGGTCGCCTCACTACGTTTGGGGCCCTTGCCTGCCGCGGGTACTTGGGCCTCCCACACAAGTGAGGCACCATTTTTACCGGGAGACCTGGGGGAACGCTGGGTGGTGGTAAATTTGTGTGAGCCCGGTGATGCCACTACTTTCCCACCCCAAAATGTGTGAAAAAAGTGATTTTTTGAGCAAAAATTGAGGTTTGCAGGGGATTCTGGGTAAGGAAACGTTGGGGGATCCACGCAAGCCATACCTCCCTGGAAGCCGCCGGGTGTCTAGTTTTCAAAAATGCCTGGGTTTGGTAGGTTTCCCTAGATGGCCGCCGCGCACCGGGCCAAAAACCAAAGTGACCCCCCTTGCAAAACCAGGTGGTTTGGCGATAGGCCATCTTGAGGTGGCCTCACTACGTTTGGGGCCCTTGCCTGCCGCGGGTACTTGGGCCTCCCACACAAGTGAGGCACCATTTTTACCGGGAGACCTGGGGGAACGCTGGGTGGTGGTAAATTTGTGTGAGCCCGGTGATGCCACTACTTTCCCACCCCAAAATGTGTGAAAAAAGTGATTTTTTGAGCAAAAATTGAGGTTTGCAGGGGATTCTGGGTAAGGAAACGTTGGGGGATCCACGCAAGCCATACCTCCCTGGAAGCCGCCGGGTGTCTAGTTTTCAAAAATGCCTGGGTTTGGTAGGTTTCCCTAGATGGCCGCCGCGCACCGGGCCAAAAACCAAAGTGACCCCCCTTGCAAAACCAGGTGGTTTGGCGATAGGCCATCTTGAGGTGGCCTCACTACGTTTGGGGCCCTTGCCTGCCGCGGGTACTTGGGCCTCCCACACAAGTGAGGCACCATTTTTACCGGGAGACCTGGGGGAACGCTGGGTGGTGGTAAATTTGTGTGAGCCCGGTGATGCCACTACTTTCCCACCCCAAAATGTGTGAAAAAAGTGATTTTTTGAGCAAAAATTGAGGTTTGCAGGGGATTCTGGGTAAGGAAACGTTGGGGGATCCACGCAAGCCATACCTCCCTGGAAGCCGCCGGGTGTCTAGTTTTCAAAAATGCCTGGGTTTGGTAGGTTTCCCTAGATGGCCGCCGCGCACCGGGCCAAAAACCAAAGTGACCCCCCTTGCAAAACCAGGTGGTTTGGCGATAGGCCATCTTGAGGTGGCCTCACTACGTTTGGGGCCCTTGCCTGCCGCGGGTACTTGGGCCTCCCACACAAGTGAGGCACCATTTTTACCGGGAGACCTGGGGGAACGCTGGGTGGTGGTAAATTTGTGTGAGCCCGGTGATGCCACTACTTTCCCACCCCAAAATGTGTGAAAAAAGTGATTTTTTGAGCAAAAATTGAGGTTTGCAGGGGATTCTGGGTAAGGAAACGTTGGGGGATCCACGCAAGCCATACCTCCCTGGAAGCCGCCGGGTGTCTAGTTTTCAAAAATGCCTGGGTTTGGTAGGTTTCCCTAGATGGCCGCCGCGCACCGGGCCAAAAACCAAAGTGACCCCCCTTGCAAAACCAGGTGGTTTGGCGATAGGCCATCTTGAGGTGGCCTCACTACCTTTGGGGCCCTTGCCTGCCGCGGGTACTTGGGCCTCCCACACAAGTGAGGCACCATTTTTACCGGGAGACCTGGGGGAACGCTGGGTGGTGGTAAATTTGTGTGAGCCCGGTGATGCCACTACTTTCCCACCCCAAAATGTGTGAAAAAAGTGATTTTTTGAGCAAAAATTGAGGTTTGCAGGGGATTCTGGGTAAGGAAACGTTGGGGGATCCACGCAAGCCATACCTCCCTGGAAGCCGCCGGGTGTCTAGTTTTCAAAAATGCCTGGGTTTGGTAGGTTTCCCTAGATGGCCGCCGCGCACCGGGCCAAAAACCAAAGTGACCCCCCTTGCAAAACCAGGTGGTTTGGCGATAGGCCATCTTGAGGTGGCCTCACTACGTTTGGGGCCCTTGCCTGCCGCGGGTACTTGGGCCTCCCACACAAGTGAGGCACCATTTTTACCGGGAGACCTGGGGGAACGCTGGGTGGTGGTAAATTTGTGTGAGCCCGGTGATGCCACTACTTTCCCACCCCAAAATGTGTGAAAAAAGTGATTTTTTGAGCAAAAATTGAGGTTTGCAGGGGATTCTGGGTAAGGAAACGTTGGGGGATCCACGCAAGCCATACCTCCCTGGAAGCCGCCGGGTGTCTAGTTTTCAAAAATGCCTGGGTTTGGTAGGTTTCCCTAGATGGCCGCCGCGCACCGGGCCAAAAACCAAAGTGACCCCCCTTGCAAAACCAGGTGGTTTGGCGATAGGCCATCTTGAGGTGGCCTCACTACGTTTGGGGCCCTTGCCTGCCGCGGGTACTTGGGCCTCCCACACAAGTGAGGCACCATTTTTACCGGGAGACCTGGGGGAACGCTGGGTGGTGGTAAATTTGTGTGAGCCCGGTGATGCCACTACTTTCCCACCCCAAAATGTGTGAAAAAAGTGATTTTTTGAGCAAAAATTGAGGTTTGCAGGGGATTCTGGGTAAGGAAACGTTGGGGGATCCACGCAAGCCATACCTCCCTGGAAGCCGCCGGGTGTCTAGTTTTCAAAAATGCCTGGGTTTGGTAGGTTTCCCTAGATGGCCGCCGCGCACCGGGCCAAAAACCAAAGTGACCCCCCTTGCAAAACCAGGTGGTTTGGCGATAGGCCATCTTGAGGTGGCCTCACTACCTTTGGGGCCCTTGCCTGCCGCGGGTACTTGGGCCTCCCACACAAGTGAGGCACCATTTTTACCGGGAGACCTGGGGGAACGCTGGGTGGTGGTAAATTTGTGTGAGCCCGGTGATGCCACTACTTTCCCACCCCAAAATGTGTGAAAAAAGTGATTTTTTGGGCAAAAATTGAGGTTTGCAGGGGATTCTGGGTAAGGAAACGTTGGGGGATCCACGCAAGCCATACCTCCCTGGAAGCCGCCGGGTGTCTAGTTTTCAAAAATGCCTGGGTTTGGTAGGTTTCCCTAGATGGCCGCCGAGCCCTGGGCAAAAAACAAAAGTAACCCCCCTTGCATAACCAGATTACCTATTGTTACTACAGCGTGAGAATTTAGGAATAATACTGCAAAGAAAATGTGGCAGACAATTTGAGGTTTACAGGACAATGGGGATAAAAAATATTTTTCAAATCACTAGAGAGACATCACCATGAACTCCCAAAGGTTTTCGACAATATCTACAGTTGGTGGGTTATTCTTACATGGAAAGTGTACCTTGGCAGAGAAACAAAAAAAAAAGATTCCTGCACAACCATCTATTCCTCAAACACACACACATACTGGTTGGATTTGGCACGAGGGCAAGTCATGGTTCAGTGTATTAAATTTTATTAACAAGAGATTTCACAAATATGAAATGCACTGTCAATAATTAAATTCACAAAAATCCAAACCAATGACTTGCAGCTCGTGAGCTGTAAAGCCACGTCAAGGCACCAACCGCTTTACAGGCCATTCACACACCTTTCATACGTGATACAAACAAGACCATTCGCACCACCAGGTACAAAAGCAACACAGTACAAAAATCACCAAAAAGGGACAAGGTACACCCTGCTTCAAAAAAACAAATATTACTGCACAGTCATCTAACCCGCAAGCACACGCACATACTGGTTGGATTTGGCACGAGGGTGAGTGATGGTTCAGTAGATAAAATTGTATTACCAAGTGATTTCACAAAAAATGAAATGCACTGGTAATAATTGAAAGGGCAAGAAACTGAACCATTGACTCACAGCTCGTGAGCTGTAAAGCCACGACAAGGCACCAACCTCTTTACAGGCCATTCATACACCTTTCATACGTGTGAGACATACAAAACCATTCACACCGCCAGCCGCGGGCCCATCACATAACAAAACTCACACCGGCACACAGCGCCATTCAAGGGCCCATCACTTTCACACGCCCACAATCCAGACACAGCAACTACACAGGCAGAAGGATTGCGTGGAGTGGCACTCAGCTAGCAGTGTGTGTAGTGACCAGCAGAAAGTCACTACTCACACACAGCCAGCCAAGCACCGGTCGACACACACCGCTAGCCAAACGCCAGTCCACGCACACCGCTAGCCAAGCGCCAGTCCAGGCACACCACCATCCAATCGCCAGTCCAGGCACACCGGCAGCCAATCGCCAATCCACCTACACCGCCAGCCAAGCTCCAGTCCACGGACACCACCAGACAAGCACCATTCCACACACACCGCCAGCCAAGCTCCAGTCCACACACACCACCAGACAAGCTCCAGTCCACGGACACCACCAGCCAAGCTCCAGTCCACGGACACCACCAGCCAAACACCAGTCCGCACACACCACCAGTCCACACACACTGCCAGCCAAGAACCAGTCCACGCACAGCGCCAGCCAAGCACCATTCCACGCACACCACCAGCCAAGCACCATTCCACGCACACCGCCAGCCAAGCACCATTCCACGCACACCACCAGCCACGCACACCACCAGCCACGCACCAGTCCACGCACACCGCCAGTCCATGCACACCGCCAGTCCACGCACACCGTCAGCCAAGCACCATTCCACGCACACCACCAACCAAGTGCCAGTCCACACACACCAACAGCCAAGCGCAAGCCTACACACACCGCCATCACATTTTGGATTTTTTTAGAAAAAAATAAAAACACAAACAAATCGCAAATAGATACAAATTTTCTAACAGAAAATCAGCAACTAAATACATTGCACTAACACCAACCTTGAAACAGAATCAAATTATTCAAAGAATACAGACCAGCCAGTTCACTTTACCACTCAAGAATCCTCCCAAAAATTTTTTCGCGTGTGGTACGCTCTAAAACAAGCAGAGAGACACAGTGCAGGATGAGAGGGACAATCGGGGCAGTACATACGACACTCCTTCCGCGTACCTCTTCGCCAACAGACTCTACATCTCCTACTGGGAAAATCTTTTGCGGGTGTGGGAGGAATGTGATCTGGAAAGTGGCGTTCTTTCAATCTAGCAACATCCTCCACCAGTCCAACTCTAGGAACACTTGCCTGTTCCACTACAACAAGGCTGCCTATTACAGACTCCTGAAACTTAACAAAAGTCATCGTTGACTCAGGGCAAGAATCCTGGAACACAACAAAAGCATTAAACATTGCCAAGTGGAAAAGATGGATAGCCAACTTCTTGTACCAAATGTAAGCCTTACGAAGAGCAGTGTAAGGTTCCAACCTCTGATCTACTCTGTCAACACCACCCATGTACCTATTATAGTCTAAAACACATACAGGTTTGCGCGCTTCAGCGACCTGACCCCAAACAGTCACAGGTGCAGTGCTTTCATCATGGATGGAAGTCAGCATGTAGACATCTCTCCTGTCTGTAAACTTCACAGCAAGAAGCTCCTGGCAACGCAACGCACTGCACTGTCCCCGCACAAGCTTTTGACAAACAAGTTCTTTCGGAAAACCTTTACGGTTACAGCGGACTGTGCCACAAGCAAAAGTGTCCACTTTGGCCAATTCCCTGAACAACCGTACACCAGTGTAGAAGTTATCTACATATAAATGGTGGCCTTTGTTAAAAAATCCTCTTCCAAGTTCCCAAACAATTTTCTCAGTCACTCCAAAAGTGGACGGACAACCAGGGAGGTTAAACCTAGATTCCTTACCGGTGTACACCCTGAAATTGGAGACATATCCAGTCCTACTGTCACACAGCATATACAGCTTTATTCCATAGCGTGCCCTCTTACTAGGAATGTATTGCCTAAAAACCAAGCGGCCCTTGAACAACACCAAAGACTCATCCACTGCAATTTCTCTACCAGGGGCATAAATCTCAGAAAATCGATCAACAAAGTGATCAAGGACAGGCCTAATCTTAAAAAGACGGTCACAATCAGGGTGATCTCGTGGCAACGCTAAACCATTATCTACAAAGTGCATCATCCGAAGCAGAAGCAAATACCTGTCACGACTCATGACTGCCGGAAAAATAGACGTTGCCATCAAGGGACTGCTAGACCAATATGAAGCCAATGATGGCTTCCTTAGCAAGCCCATCAAAAAAGTTAAACCCAAGAACTTCTTCATCTCTTCAACATTTGTGGGAGTCCACCGGGTAGCTCTAGAGTGTGGCTTAAGACTGGCACTGTTGTCCCTCAAAAACTGTTCGGCATACAAATTAGTCTGCTCAACAATCTCTGCCAAAAACACATCGTCCATAAACAACTGAAAAAAATTTACAGGCAAAAAGTTCTCGGTATTCACTCTAGACCCTGGAACACCAGTAAACTCAGGAAATTCCGGCTGCACCATGCCAGGGGCAACCCAGAGGTCATCACTTTCAACGGGAAGACTTGCAGCCCCAGCCTGCAGCCCAGATGTCTCTTGCCGCACTACACCAACGGAAAGGCTTGCAGCCCCAGCCTGCAGCCCAGATGTCTCTTGCCGCACTACACCAACGGGAAGCCTTGCAGTCCCAGCCTGCAGCCCAGATGTCTCTTGCCGCACTACACCAACGGGAAGCCTTGCAGCCGCAGGCTGCAGCCCAGATGCCTCTTGCCGCACTATCGGCACATCAGTCTCCTCCTCTAACACAGGCACTTCATCCGCACTAAGAGTATCTTCATCATCCGATGACCCCATACGGAGAGAAAACTCACTGCCAGAATCTTCCCCTGCCCCCTCTCCCTCAGAAGCAGAGTCAGTCTCTGACCCAATATCAGAGGAAGACTCAAACAGCAAACCAACAACCTGCTGAGCAGTCATCCTGCGGCTAGCCATTATACCTACTAAGATGGAAGACTGCACAAACAAGTCAACAACAACCAACAATGTGCACACCAAGTAAGTAAAGAATTGTGTACCTTTATCACAAAGATCAATGTACTCAAAAACTATACAATCCAATTACAAGAGACAGCTGCACTCACCAGAAATAAACTCTGCAGTGACACAGCAAAGACCAACGATATCAAACTAGAAAGAAGAAAAAAAAACAAATTACTCACAAGACAACAAAATACACATCGAGCACCAATGCAAAAAGTTTTTGACACTCAAAAACCAAACATACTGCTATTATTACACCATTTGCAAAAAAAAAACAGGCAGAGAAATCAAACACATTTACATTGTACAAAAATAAGTCTCTTACCAAACTACACAAACAGCAGAACCACCAGCCACAAAACGGCAACGTGAAAAGAAGAAAAGCCTTCACCTAGAACAAAAAAGTAAACAAAAAAAAAACATTACAATTGGAAATCACAAAAAATATAACAATAAACATTCTAACATGCTATGTCACTACCCAAATGGTCAATCGGGTTGTGTGCCAGGTGGGGCAGAAAACAAATTGCACCCTGGAAGCGAGGGGTCACTTCTATTTTTATTTGAACTAATTCCCTGGGGTCTAGTGGGCTTTTCTGCCCCCCGTGGGAGCAGAAACGGCGAAAAAATAAAACCGATCCCCCGGGCAGAAAAGTCTTCAAAAAATTTAGGGGCCCAAGGAAGCGACCCTTGCCCAAGGGGTCGCTTCCTACAATAATATTTATATCCCTGGTGTCTAGTGGGCTTTTCTGCCCCCCCCCCCCAGGAGCAGAAATGGCAAAAAAATAACACCGATCTGCCCCCAGAGGGGGCAGAAAAGTCTTCCAAATATTTAGGGGCCCTAGGAAGCGACCCTTGCCCAAGGGGTCGCTTCCTTCATAAATACTGATATCCCTAGTGTCTAGTGGGCTTTTCTGCCCCCCCCTGGGAGCAGAAACGGCGAAAAAAAAACACCGATCTGCCCCCAGAGGGGGCAGAAAAGTCTTCAAATAATAAATGGCCCCAAGGAAGCGACCCTTACCCAAGGGGTCGCTTCCTACATAAATACTAATATCCCTGGTGTCTAGTGGGCTTTTCTGCCCCCCCCTGGGAGCAGAAACGGCGAAAAAAAAACACCGATCTGCCCCCAGAGGGGGCAGAAAAGTCTTC
The DNA here is from genome assembly GCF_964204655.1 of Triturus cristatus. NCBI lineage: Eukaryota > Metazoa > Chordata > Amphibia > Caudata > Salamandridae > Triturus > Triturus cristatus. Next base: position 922,242,509 of record NC_140579.1, read on the forward strand.
AGATATAAATTGGCCCCAAGGAAGCGACCCTTACCCAAGGGGTCGCTTCCAACATAAATACTAATATCCCTGGTGTCTAGTGGGCTTTTCTGCCCCCCCTGGGAGCAGAAACGGCGAAAAAAAAACACCGATCTGCCCCCAGAGGGGGCAGAAAAGTCTACAGAATAATAATTGGCCCCAGGAAGCGACCCTTACCCAAGGGGTCGCTTCCAACATAAATACTAATATCCCTGGTGTCTAGTGGGCTTTTCTGCCCCCCCTGGGAGCAGAAACGGTGAAAAAAAAACACCGATCTGCCCCCAGAGGGGGCAGAAAAGTCTACAGATAATAATTGGCCCCAGGAAGCGACCCTTACCCAAGGGGTCGCTTCCAAAATAAAAAAAAACACATCCCTGGTGTCTAGTGGGGCATCCCTGCTCCACGATCGCGACGCTGTGCGCGATCGTGGAGCAGGAATGCCCTGTATTGAGACATCAGGGGAGAGGAAATACTCTTTCCTCTCCCCCGACGCCTCAATACACTCTACAAGGCCCCCGCCACCCCACCGGAGCAAACACCACTCACCTTCCTCTATGGACGCCTGGAAGCAAATGGCTTCCAGGCGTCCGAGCACTTCCTGATGACGCCAGCGCGCGCTGTGCGCGCTGACGTCACCAGGAAGCGTGGGGGGGCTCGGGGGTGGCAGCGGAAACTCTTCCGCTGCCATCCCCGTCTGTGGGGGCACGATCGGTGCCCCAGGGGGGGAGCGCCAGCGCTTCCCCCAGGGGCTGTCCTCATGACGGAGCGGTTCCGTCATGAGCACAGCCCAACTGATGCTCATGACGGAACCGCTCCGTCATGAGCATCCAAGGGGTTAAAGCAATTTTTTTTAAAAAAAACAAATGAATAAATATTTTTTTGAGTGGGTATGGTAAGTCAATAATAATAATTGTAGTGTTTCAAAGTCCTTGTAATGTGATTATTGATTTTTAGTGTTTTTAAAAAAAAAAAAAAAAAATTACGCGCACCGTACGGTAAAAAAAAAAAAAAAAAAGTTTTTAAAAACATCTATAAAAAAAAGATGAAAGATAAGGTTGGCTCTTAAAAGAGCCGTTGTGTTCATGCAGGGAGAGAGGAAAGAAAGAATGGGAAAATTAGTCTCTGTGACAAGTGTGCTGATCTATTTTGAGGTTCACTAGGGAAACACTGGTCTCCCTATGACAAATTAGATCATGACAAGAGGCACATCGAATATCAACCCTCAGAAATCGAGGGTTAATTTCCAGAGGGCCAGCAAAAGGAGATGCTCCCCCCACAGATGAAGGGCTCACCTGACCTGCAGAAGAAGGAGTCAGCCCTGCAGATGATGGTCCAGGCTGAGCTGCTGTGGATGTGCTTGGTTGACTTTCTGAAGGGTTACCTCCAAAAAGTCGAGCATGTGTCCTTTTGTGTACATCCTTGAGGTGCCTCATCATGGTATGATTCCCAAAGGAATACTTCCTGTCAGGATTACCTCTTGAAAGTACACGCTGACACAGCTTGCAAGTCACTAAGGGTGCATTTACCTTTAGCTGGCCTTCAGGAAAAGTAAAATAATCCCATACATAAGAGGTCTTTTGTTTCCTCGCTCTCTGCCTCAAGGTAGTGCTGCTAGTGCTAGCCTCACTCTCAGAAGGGCTCTGCTGTTCTGCCATCGTATCACAAAGACAACCCAGCTCCTTCTCCTAAGGGATCACAAGCAGAAATGAGGGGAATGGGTGTGGTGTAGGAGAGTTCTAGAACTGAAAGTAGTTTCATCCAATCAAAAGTTATGTTTCATGATCACATGACCTACCGTACGCTTACGGTACGCTTACGGTGCGCTTACGGCAAAAGTACGCATGCGCGTAAAAAAGACACGCGCTTGCGCGCATGCGCATAACAGTCACTACCCGACACTTCCGCGTAACGTGCGCGTGTAGCGTACACGCGTACGCGTCCCACGCGGAGTACGCGGCAAATTGCGTAACTATACGCAAACAGCGTAGATAAATTACGGGCATTGCGTAAACCGTACGCTTACCGTAAGCTTACGGTACGCGTACTAAAAAAAAAGGAAAAAATGTACTGCAAAAAATTATAACATGTTTATTTTATGAAATATATTTAAAAAAACATATTAAAGAATTTTAAAAATTTAACCATAGTCTTTATAAAAGGTTAGAACATTAAATTAAAAATATGTTTAAAAAAATAGAAGAAAAAAAAAAAATAGCATTTAAAAAACCTTGCAAATTCACTGAAAAAACCATGGGTTTCACACACGTTATAGTTAGGAATTAGCATTTAAAAAACCTTGCTAATTCAATGAAAAAACCATAGGTTTCACACACGTTATAGTTAGGAATTAGCATTTAAAAAACCTTAGAAATTCAATGAAAAAACCAAAGGTTTCACACACGTTATAGTTAGCTGGACATTTTACTCGTAAAAAACCATTGAAATTCCCCCGTTATAGTTAGTTAAGCTAACTATAACTCGCGCGCCCGCAATGCACTGCTGATGACGTCACATATTACATCACTCATGACATGGTCAGTGACATCACTCATGACATCACTGATGACATCTCAAATGACATCACTGATGACATCACTGATGACATCATCCTTGTGATAGAGTGGCAGACCTCCTCTCACCCTAATATAACCTTTGATACACACATTTATAAATAGAGACTAAACTTTTCAAAACAATGGACATACCAATACCAGTTACAACAACCTCTTCAGTAATTCTAAGATCCACATACACATCCACTCATTCACCAACAGTCCTATACAGTCACTCATACATGTACTCACTCATCATATGTACTCATACACCTATACATCCTGTTACACAATGCCACTCATCCGTAGAGTTACTCACACACATAGTCACTCATGCTAATAAAGAATCAAACATCCATTTACTTGCATATAGTTATACACACACCACCACACTTACTTCTACAAAAACTTACACATACTTAGTCTTTTAAACAATCACTTATAGAAACACATACTTATTCATACAGGAACTCTTTCAATCTCTCACTCTCACATATACTCACTTATATACACCAATAGTCACATATACTAGTTTAAAACATATGTAGTTACTCATAAAGACACTGTAGAGACAGTCATTCACTCACTAACACACCCATACACACACTCATCCACCCATGCAGACCTGCATACATACTATCTTCAACACATACAAACAGTGAGTCACTCATTCATGCACCTATGCACTACGTAATACCCCCCACCGAACCATACAGACACTCAGACTGATACTCAAAAAAACAACTAATAACCCATATAAACACTCATGTAGCTGCTCACCAACCCATGCAGCCACTTATACACAAAGTGAAAGACTGATACAGATATATACATATTTAAACATTACTCACTAAGCCATGTATTCACTATGATACACCTAATCAGTCAGTTACACAATCAATTTTTCAAAAACAAATCATCCATTTAGACACTTATATACCCATTTATTCTTCCATCGACCTTGAGATATACATATATAAAACATATTTAATTTTCAGAAAAACACACATTCACGGGATGATGTCATCAGTGATGTCATCAGTGATGTCATTTGAGATGTCATCAGTGATGTCATGAGTGATGTCACTGACCATGTCATGAGTGATGTAATATGTGATGTCATCAGCAGTGCATTGCGGGCGCGCAAGTTATAGTTACCTGATCTAACTATAACGTGGAATTTCATTGGTTTTTTACGAGTGAAATGTACAGCTAACTATAACATGTGTGAAACCTATGGTTTTTTAAGTGAATTTGCAAGGTTTTGTAAATGATAATTCCTAACTATAACGTGTGTGAAACCTATGGTTTTTTCAGTGAATATATATATATGTGAGTATATATCTGTGTGTATATATATATGTATATTTACGTGTGTGAGTATATATGTCTGTATATATATGTATATGTGTATACATATGTGTGTTTATATGTGTGTGTGTGTGTGTGTGTATATATGTGTGTGTATATATATATATATATGTGTGTATATATATATGGGTGTGTATATATATATATATATATGTGTGCGTGAGTATGTATATACATGTGTGTGAGTATATATATATGTGTGTATGTATATATATGTGTATGTATATATATATATTCACTTAAAAAACCATAGGTTTCACACATGTTATAGTTAGCTGGACATTTAACTCATAAAAAACCAATGAAATTCCCCCGTTATAGTTACTGCAGGCAACTATAACTCACGCGACCGTAATCCTCTGCTGATGCTAATACTGTATTTAGACACTTATTTACCCATGTCTTCTTCCATTAATCTTTAGCTATACATATATTACAAATATTTATTTTTCAGAAAGACACATATGTCATCAGTGATGTAATATCTGACATCATCAGCAGAGGATTGCGGTCGCGTGAGTTATAGTTGCCTGCAGTAACTATAACGGGGGAATTTCATTGGTTTTTTATGAGTGAAATGTCCAGCTAACTATAACATGTGTGAAACCTATGGTTTTTTAAGTGAATTTGCAAGGTTTTTTAAATGCTAATTCCTAACTATAACGTGTGTGAAACCTATGTTTTTTTCAGTGAATTTGTACGGTTTTTTAAATGCTAATTTATTTATGTATTTTTTTTATATATTTATTTTACAATAAACTACGTATTAAAAATTATTATTTTATTTTTTTTTGGTTTTCACCCTGCGAATTTTTTTTTTTTTTTTGTAAAAAAAATTTTTTTTTTGTGTTTTTCAGGGTGCGCGCACTGTGCGCGCACCCCCGCGATTTTTAAAAAAAAAAAAATTTTTTTTTGCCTTCGGGGTGCTTCAGGGACCCCCTGACAAAGGCTAGGGGGTCAGGAACTCTCTACCCTGCCCCCTTTTCACGTTCGCCACCTTCCTTTTTCACTCTCGCACTGAAAACAAACAAAATGGCGGCCGACACTTCCTGATTTCGACCGATTCGAACGTTGACTAACATGTAACCACCAATCAGAATTACGCTCGCGCACGTTAGGGTGCTCGCACGGTGCTCGCACGGTGCGCGCACCCTGCGCGCATATAGATATATATATGCTTTTAAATGCTATTTTCTCCGGAAATACTGAACAGATTTACACCAGACCTGCAAAAGGCACTTCCTTGACCTTATGGCTACCTCTCTGCCAAATTTCAAGTAAATCTGTTCAGCCGTTCGGGCTGTAGCTGTGTCTAAAGGTCCTATGGAAAAATGCATGGGAAAAACGCGTTTTGGGACCCCCTTTTATCTCAGCCCCCGCTTGACGAATCCCCCCGAGACTTTCAGGGTAGGAGCGGAGCGTAGCGCCCCACCTATTTTGAAAAATTCGCGAGGATTCGTCGACCGGCGCCAAAGTTATTCAAAATAGAATGTTGCGGATTTCCTATGGAAACGTGGTCCTAACTATAACTACCTACTGGCGACCGCCAGTAGGTAATGTGTATATATATATATGTGTGTGTGTGTGTATATATGTATGTGTATATGTATATATGTGTGTATATATACATATATATGAACAGGATTCGCCACCAACAGCTGCTTCACGCAGAAAAAATACGAAGAGTGGACCCAAGGTTCCTTGTGCAAATCAAGTGGCTTTTATTTCGTGCCCAGCAAGTCTGCCATTACGCGTTTCGATCCCCACTCGGGTCTTGATCACATGACGCATTGCCTATGGTTTGGTCGACATTTAAAGTGATAGATGCAGGAAATGACATCAACAGTTCAAAGTGCAAATGCATAGTAACTGAAGAGTTACTATGAGCAGCGAAGATTGTCTGTACATGTGCAAAACTTTACGCATTCAAGATATGACAATAAATATATAAATATAATCACAAATACTATGGTTAATACACAAATGTATATAAAATAATTAATTTGATAAATAATGCATAAAAGCAAATGGAAGTCGTATTTGATGAAAACCAATGTTGTTAATCCACAGGATGACAAATGGTATTTAAAATCTAATAAAACAACCCAATGGAATTATGCAAAGCTAAAAATGTCTACTCTCATTTAGTAAATTTGCCAGCCTGGTATAGACTCCATTGTGTCAGACAGTTTATAATTTGCACATAAATTCATGTAATTATACTCTTTGCCGCAAAATGTAATTGCAATCAAGCCCGAGGGCCATCGTGAAGTATACTCCAGTCAATAAATGCCCTGCATAAAATCACTCAGTCGATCATTAATCAGTGCAAAATAGTGCTTAAAAAAAAGGTGTAAAATGCAAAAAACATTTATAAAAAGCAGTTATTTTCTTAATTTCATATGTACACGAGATGTGCCCTACATAGCACATTTATGTACAAAAAACAGATTTGTATAAACATAGCAGCTGATTATTCCACAAAGTACACTTCCTAGCAGATTATCCAAAATTCATTTAATCAGAGACAAGTGTAAAAATCTTCGCTAGCGTTCAACCCTGATGGAAACTTTGTGTTCAACTCCAATATGTAACGTGTTTCCAGGAGGCGCAATTTCGCGTCCCGGTTTCCTCCTCTTTTGAGTGGTAAGATTGTGTCTATTACAAAATGCTGGAGCTGTATAGGGTTGCTCTCATGTTTTTCCTCAAAATGCCTAGCAACTGGATAGGCTTGATCTCTACCACTGATTGCTCTTATGTGCTGGAGTATCCATTTGTGGGCCGGCAGCTTACTACTGCCGATATATCTCAGCCCACAAGGACACTCCAGCACATGCACCGCAAAATCAGTTTTGCAGGTCAATTTTTTGTTGATTGGAATGGGGTTTGGTTTGAATGGGCTGCTATAGTGCATTTTATTGCACCCAAACTTGCAAGCTTTGCAGCTAGGACACTTTCTAAACCCCTTGCATAGTGCCATCCATGTAGTTGGTGAAAGCACTTCCGGGCTACTCCTAACTAGGGCATTGCTCATTGATTTAGATTTCCTAAAAGTCAAGGCAGGCTTAGTTGGTACAAGACTACCAAAAACTGGATCACCCTGTACCAGGTTCCAATTACGATAGAACATTTTTCTAAGTGCCTGGTGTTGATTATTGTAGGTAAGTATGATCCTAGGTTGGAGTTCTGTAGTAGGTATGCTATCTGAGATCTGCCTCGGTTTTGGTATAAGTGCCTCCCTTCTAGAAAGGTTCCTAGTCTTTCTAATCGCACTGTCTATGATACTGGGAGCATATCCTCTTGCTATGAATCTCAGCCTACTTGACTCCTGCGCAGCCTCACAGTCAGAGTCTGTACTACAGATACGTCTGATACGCAGCTGTGAGAAGGTGGCCCGATATATGCTGTCCACTAGTTCTAGTGGTCACCTTGTATCAGTCCAAACAACCCCTTATGGTGAATGGTTAAAGACAACCTTATATGAAAACTATCCTAGTGGTAGCTATGGAGAGCAGCCTTCAGGCTAAGTCTTGAAGGAATGTAAAGCAGCTTGTTTTACCAGTCTATAATCTCTTGAATGATCAAATGAAAAGACAACCACACCAGGTATATATTTAAAATATATGTATTTAGGTTAACACACGCCCCTCTAGTCTCTTTATGAGACTGGAGTTCAAAGTACTTTAGTTACAAGTGATCAAGCATCAGTAAAAGCACAAATACACGTTTGGGCCCTAGGGGTGTACCAAACCATATACCAAAAAAGTGGTATAAGAACCACGACTGGAATAGGTACTAGGCCTATTGCCTCTAGAATCGCTGGGACCCCAAGGAACCACCCAAGGTAGTGACACAGGGGACCCACGGGAACTGTATGCAGTGTGGAAACGTCGCGGTTGGAAATTTAAAGATTAGGGACACTTAATCGAGTCTGGACCAAACCCTTTGGACTTAAGAAGTTCTAGGGCTAGCACCCACGAGAGCACCGGAGTACTCGAGTTACCTCACCTAGGGAAGCCGGGTGCATAGGTGTCTTTTGGTGTCGGGTCGCGTCGTCGATTTCAATGGAAGCCTGCAAAGAACTGCTGCTGCCATGAAGAGGAGAAGTGTCCGAAAACATCCAAGCCTGGATCTAGGATGTAAGGAACCTGAAAGCAGAGGGGACAGAGTCTGGGTCGCTAGCCAGTGACTGAGGGCAGGATGGACCAATGCCCACAGATGTCGGGTGCTTCAGGTGAGTTGATGGGTGTCTTGACTCTTCAGCCATGAGGTCCAGGAGGTGTCGACGAAGTCCACGAGCCAGATTCGAGCTGTCCCACGAAGTCTGTCGAGTGCTGCGGTGTCGGCGACCAGAAAGGACCCAACAAGCCTTGGCAACGGCAAGTCACTGGAAATCAGAGAAAGGACTGTGGTGCAGACCAGCAAGGTCTGAGGGACTCACTCAGCAAGGGTAAGTCAGGGCACTTCTGGAGCAACCAGGTAAGCCCAATCAGGAAAGGAGTTGCCTTCGTGGGGACCTGCTAGCCAACGGGCTATTGATCGCGAAGGAGCCTTGAGCGATCTCACTTGAAGCTGGCCCACGGGTCACTCGTGGAGTGGAGGCCAACAATCTTCGGTGCAGGAGGTGCTCAAGGCTGGGGCTACTCGGAGCCCAAAGCACAACTTCAAGGAGGGCCAGGAATATAGTGTTGCTGCAAAAGTTCATGGTGTCCAGGGGTCACAGTTCCACGTCACCCACGATAGCCACGGGCCTCAGCTTTGCTGTGGACTCAGGGTAGCCTCGGGGAAGTCTGGAAATCTACCTCTGGGGATGCAGAGACTTCGGCGTTCGGCGGGAGCTTCAGAATTGCAGACCGGTCAGTTGCTTCTTCAATGCCTGCCAAGCAGGGGAGTCACTCCTTGACCCCAAGGGAGATTTCTTCAGTCTTCTAGTCAGGATAGAACGTCGAAGGTCCAGAATGTACATTGCAGAGTTTCGTCCAGGGTAATCTAAAGTCCTAGGGACTGGATTCCTATACTTATACTAAGTTTAGGGGATGGACTAACTCTAAGGCCCCACCTACGGGTGGGCCAGGAAAGAAGGGTGGTTACACCCATTTTCTTTGTCCAGTTTCGGGCCAGAGCTGGGGCAGGTAGCCCCTGCAACCGGTTTGAACTGGAGTATGCACAGGGACACCAAGTGTGCCCCCAGTGCAGGACTTCAAAGCACGAGAGAGGGCTCCCGCCCAGCCCCAATACACATCAGCCTGTCTGGGGAGGTGGGGACACCTCCCCTCGACAGGAAACCTATTATCCAGGCCTCCCCTGCTGGAGTTTCGGTCAGCAGCAGGAGGCCAGACCCGTGTCCGTGGCAGAGGCATCCATTTTGTGATGCCAGGGCTCAGGAAAGTCCTACCGGGTTTAGCCAGTGTGAACATGTCTCTCCCTCTAGAAGGGTGGAATGCTACCCCCACCGCCAGAACTGGCTGGGGGGTAGTATTCCAAAGCGTTTGACACCAAACACAACATGTTTTGATGCAGCCATCCCAAAGTAAGCATTTACCGCGAGGTTATAATGCACTTAAGAGTACATGGAATGTCTGTATCACAGAACAGCCATAAGGAAGTATTTCCGAAAGCTGCAGAGGGGCTCCGCTCATGCTTGGGCACCCTCTCACATAAAACCAAGCACTCTGCCTTCAGGATTGTCAAGGCCTGCCTTAGGAGTGGCTTATAGGTTTATATGTGTCTGTATAGGGTAGTGATATAGGTAGCCTATATCACAGTAAGGGGTGCACGCACACCCTTACCCAGGCTGCAGTAGCAGACCTGTGGTGTCATTTTGGAGTGCTTCCCAGGGATGGCATAATATATGCTGCAGCCCCTGGTAGGCCTCTGAGGCACCTATGCCCTAGGTACATAGTATACCATATACTAGGGGCTTATAAGGCACTCCAGAATCCAATTAGATATGTACCTAATGTACATGGAAACCATTTTAGAGAGGAAGCATCTAGGCTGTGGTCCTGATGAGCAGGGCCACAGCCAGACTAAGGTCGAAAAACAGTGAAACACCAGCAAAAAGTGGGGGTACCCATGTGAAGCAGATCCTACTCTCCTACAGCAGCATCTCCCCGTAGCGAATGCTGCATATCAGGTGATGCGGATGATGACTACTCTCATGCAGATCTGTGTTGCTTGAGGTAGTCTTTCTGAATAGTCTAGAAGCAAGGATACCATGGTCCACAAAAACCTCCACAGCTAGAAAATAGACTGACGTTGCACTTATGGTCGATGTAAAGTGGAGGTTAAAACAATTGTTGTTGATTAGACCCACAAATTCCTTTGCACTGGTTTCTGATCCTCTCCAAATTAAAAACAGATCATCTATGTATCGTAAATTGATTACTGCATGTTGGTCCATTATCTCCTTGTGCTGCCCCATAAGAACCTGCTCCTCCCACAGCCCCATATGCAAACATGCATAGCTGGGGGAGAAGCAGACCCCCATCGCCACACCCCTGATCTGCTGATAGATCTGGTTGTCAAATGAGAAAAAGTTTTGATCCAAACATGACGATATCATTGAGATCAACATTTTGTTGTGCATGGAGAGGTTCATTGGTATTAGATTCAGATAATATTCAACAGCTTTAAGGCCATCACAGTGCCGAATGGAGGTATAGAGTGATGTTACATCTAGAGTTATTAAAAGCATATCAGAGCTCCATACAACATGATCAATTTTGCGCAGGAAGTCAGATGTGTCCTGTATATAGGATGCCAACCCTTTAACCCAATCCTGCAAAAAATAATCCACATATTTGGATGTGTTTTCCATTATGCTGTCGATCGCAGAGTTTATTGGTCTCCCAGGAGGTTTGCTAGCACATTTATGGATTTTTGGGATGAGATACAACGTGGGGATGACCGGTTGCTCCTTTTTCAGGAATCGATACTCATCTTCTGTGATCAACTGGAACACTTTTCCAGGCCAATAATTTACAATAGTGTTCATTCCATGCTGCCCTAACAATATGAATGTTGCTTTTCCTGTAGCACTCTGGGTCAACCAATTGTTGTCCAGCTTCCTCCATGTAGAGTTGGCGCGGCCACAGGACAACATTGCCGCCCTTATCCGCCTGCCTCACGATTATGTTGTTATCAGTTTGTAATCTTTTCATCAGTTGCATATAACAAAGATTTTGCTTGTTCATTCCATGGCGAGCTTTATTGGTTGCAGTGTACAGTTTCTTCAAGTCCCTCGCGACTAGATAATGAGACACATCCAGATTGTCATGCAGCATAATGGGCTGAAACACTGATTTTGGTTTGAAAGGGGTTTTAATTATACAGCTGAAATCTGAGGGCTCCAAGTCCACAGCAGAGGTTTCCATCAGTTGCTCGTTCTGTAAAGCCCAGACATCCTGGAAAAGGCTCAAATCTCCAGCTGTTAACAATGCGGGGCTACCGTTTGATTTACCGGGATGGGTACTTTTTTCTTTTTTGGTTGAAGAAGGTGGAATTTGCTAAGTTTAAGCTTTCTTACAAACCTAAACGTATCCATACGGGTGTCCGTGTAGTTGAAAATGCATGTCGGACTGTAAGAGAGGCCCAAGCCAAGTATTCGTTTGTCTGCGTTGTCAATTGGAGGTCAGCTAAATTCACTACTGATTTGGCGCTTGGGCTTGATTCCAATTTTGATAGCGATTCCATCTTCCCCTCACAGATTTTTTGCCGGTTTGTTTCCCTTCTTTTGTGGCACTGTCTTCTTTGGCTGCGTTTGAAGTTATTTCTTTGGTTTTTGGGTCAGACTGTCCTCGGGGTCTCAATGTGTCCCTTCGATCCTGACACAGGCAGTCTACTTCCTGAGCAAGGGACAACTTGGTAAACCCCAAGCCAGATAACCTGGATGTCTCAACTTCTGGTTCACTCTCCGCCGCCGAGCTTAAATCCGAAACCGAGGTGGATGCTGCAGTCACCTCGCTAGTATTTCTTTGAAAAGCTTGGTTACCTCTTGCCTTTACTGCATCATATTTGCGGGTGAAAGTGAACACCTGCCCATTTTGATAATCAGCCTTATCTCTTTCAAACTTAAAGGCCTTCCGTCTTTTAATAATATCTTTATCCTTGTGTAGGCGTGCAATCATGTCTTCCCTGAGCTTTTTGATTTGTTCTGTCTTTTCCAATTTATCAATCTCTGCCTCCAACATTTGAACCTGAGTTTGCAGTTTAGCACGGTCACTTCCCGCATACTTCACCAGTATACCGACAAGCTTGCTCGAGGACTCCAGGTTGCAGTCGGCCCATTCAGCAAGCATTGCGGGATCCGGACTCTCATAGCTTGGTGCTAAGGTGATACGCAAGCCTCTAGGTATTCTTCCGACCTCCAAGTAGCGGGACAATGATTTGTGCTCCCACCTCTTGGATTGTTCAGAGCACATTAGTTTCTCCAGCTTTTTAAACATGTCTCTAGTATTTGGATTTCTCAAAGGTGTGTTACTTGTGTACAAATTAGTTGCAGACCCCCCCAGCCAGGGATTCATTAAACATTGTAGTGGCCGCCTCTTCGCAGTAACGCAACGCATCGGCGGACATCGTTGCTGAAAAGTTGTGGCTTAAAGTTCAAAAATGCAAATGATAACGGCCGCTAGTTCACAGAAACAGTGTTCGAACTACGCGCCGTGCACACTCCCCAACTGGCGTGTCTGCCGAGTCCTACCTTTGCAGAATGCCTGGCGCTCGATCCGGTCATCCGACACAGGTCACGCCGACTTCCACATCCAGGCAGGACAATTCGCAGCTTCCAGGGGCTCCCGCAGCTTACTCCTCGCCGGAGTGACTGACGAAAAACAGTTCTGGGTTAACGAAACCGACTGCTTCCTGCTGCTGTGCCCAAACAGGGGAGGGGTTTCCTCTTGTACCGCTAAAGCAACTCTGTACTAATATGAACAGGATTCGCCACCAATAGCTGCTTCACGCAGAAAAAAGACGAAGAGCGGACCCAAGATTCCTTGTGCAAATCAAGTGGCTTTTATTTCATGCCCAGCAAGTCCGCCATTACGCATTTCGACCCCCACTCGGGTCTTTATCACATGATGCGTTGCCTATGGTTTGGTCGACATTTAAAGTGATACATGCAGGAAATGACATCAACAGTTCAAAGTGCAAATGCATAGTAACTGAAGAGTTACTATGAGCAGCAAGGATTGTCTGTACATGTGCAAAACTTTACGCATTCAAGATATGACAAATATATAAATATAATCACAAATACTATGGTTAATACACAAATGTATATAAAATAATTAATTTGATAAATAATGCGTAAAAGCAAATGGAAGTCGTATTTGATGAAAACCAATGTTGTTAATACTCAGGATGACAAATGGCATTTAAAATCTAATAAAACATCCCAATGGAATTAAGCAAAGCTAAAAATGCCTACTCTCATTTAATAAATTTGCCAGCCTGGTATAGACTCCATTGTGTCAGACAGTTTATAATTTGCACATAAATTCATGTAATTGTACTCTTTGCCGCAAATTGCAATATATATGTATATCTGTAGATATGTGTGTGTGTATATATGTGTGTGTGTATATGTAAATGTGTGTTTGTATATATATATATATATGTGTATGTTTGTGTATATATATTTGTGCGGATATGTATGTATATATATATGTACGCGTGTATATATATGTGTGTGTGTGTGAGTATATATGTGTGTGTGTGTATATATGTGTGTGTTGATATTTGTGTCTGTATGTGTGTGTGTGTATATATGTGTGTGTGAATGTATATATAAGTGTGTGTGTGTGTGTATATGTATGTGTGTATATATGTATGTATGTGTGTGAGTTTGTATATATGTGTGTATGTATATATATGTGTGTGTATGTATATATGTGTGTATGTATATATATATGTGTGTGAGTATGTGTATATATATATATATATGTGCGTAGGAGTATGTATATTTATGTGTGGTACACAAGTGTATATACATATGTGTGTGTGTATATATATATATATATGTGTTTGTGTATATATATCTGTGTATTATATATGTGTGAGTATATACATATTTATGTTTGTATGTATATATATATATATATGTGTGTATGTATAAATATGTGTGTATTTATATATATATATGTGTGTTTTTATGTATATATGTGTGTGAGTATGTTATGTTATGTTAAAAGTGCTTATAAAGCGCACGTACACCAAACGGTTTCATGGCGCTGTATATATATATATAGATGTGTGTATGTCTATATGTATGTGTATATGTGTGTATGTATGTGTATATATATGTGTGTGAGTATATATGTGTGTGTATATATATTTGTATATATGTGTGTGCATATATATTTGTATATGTGTGTGACTATATATATGTATATATATGTTTGTGCATATATATATATGTGTGTGTGTTCATACATATATATATGTGTGTGTGTGGGTAGGTATGTATATGTGTGTGGATATGTATGTCTGTGTATACGTGTATACATATATGTGTATGAGTAGTCCAGAATTGGATAAAGTTAAGATGTGGTTACAGCCCTGGCTGGGGTTTGTAAAATGTTCCTCCTGCAGAGCATGCAGATTCGAAGTTAGCACCACACATTACTCTACCCCTTTCAGTCCAGATATGATCGCCATCAAAGGAAGTTATAACTGCAGGACTGAATATATAGTTTATGTTCTGACATGCACCTGTGGCTTAAGATATGTTGGCAGCACCAAACTACAGGTGCATGTCAGAATCCTCCAACATTTGTGAGCAATTGTCAACAACGATAGCTCCTACCCAGTGGCTCAACACTTTAAGCAAACGCACAACAACGCGTTACAATGTTTAAAGTATTTTGTTGTGGCAGCTATTCCCAAACCTCGGCGAGGAGGTGACAGAGAGAAGATGTTGAGAAGGATGGAGTCTAAAATGATACTCGAATTAGACAGTAAATTTCCAAATGGCCTCAATAACACCAAAAATCTATATCACTTCCAAAGACAACTAAGATGATAATGGTGATGGTGAATTTTTACATTCTGGCATATATAACTGATTTTAGCATGTTGGCATTCATTATAGGTTTTAGCACTTGCATTTCATACAGAAATAGTCTTCTTGTATGGCGCTCGATTATAGTTAAGTCTAATATGTAATATATGTTCTCATAAGCTTTATACGTTGCATTTATGCAGGAATGTAAACAAAAAGGCATCAATAATGAGAGTCTATGGTGTAGTTGGATGTTTACATGTTGAGAAGGCATTTAAATTTGTATACCAGTACATTTTAATTGTATCACCATTAGAGACCTATATCAAGTTGCATATTTTGCACAGGAGTCTATGTTTACATGAATTTGAGCGACATTTGCACATATCCACTGTAAGCATTTATGCAGTAAGATGTGGAGATAATTGTCTTTCTTTTGGTGGCGATATATAGAGATATAATTTTTGCACAATAGTCGTATGTTTACCATGAATTTTGCGAAATTTGCACATGTTTTTTACGTGGCTGCTTAATATAAAATATGTTAATGGTTTTAAACGATGCCGAGTTTTTAACACACTTTGTGTTTTTTTTAAAACATGTAGCAATAACAGGTTTCATCATATTGACCACAGACTCTTGCATAAGATAGTTGCAATGTAATGGGGACATAAACGCAAGACATTGGTGTTTTATTCAACAACATTTTATATCTGTTTACACTTTATGATTATTTTTCTTTTTCGATGGATTTAACCCAGATCTCTTGACTGGGGGAGAATGTCTGCATTGTCAGCATTCCGTCCATCATTTGTTTGTTGTAACGCTTTTCGCCCTAAGTGGGATGGGTATTCCCAGACGTGGGACCCGTGCTCACTACGCCACTGGAGTCAAGCTATCCTGGCTGATGACGGCTGATAGCCAGAAACCGGTCCTAGGATGCTTGATTCCGGTCCAGGGAAGACATGGCTTGGCAGTTCGGGCTGGACTGTTCCCATGAGGCACAGGGTCAAGACTGATTTGCATATGGCCATGTCTAAACTGGGGTGGTGTAGTGGGCAAAAGAACGATGGATTTAACCCAGATCTCTTGACTGGGGGAGAATGTCTGCATTGTCAGCATTCCGTCCATCATTTGTTTGTTGTAACGCTTTTCGCCCTAAGTGGGATGGGTATTCCCAGACGTGGGACCCGTGCTCACTACGCCACTGGAGTCAAGCTATCCTGGCTGATGACGGCTGATAGCCAGAAACCGGTCCTAGGATGCTTGATTCCGGTCCAGGGAAGACATGGCTTGGCAGTTCGGGCTGGACTGTTCCCATGAGGCACAGGGTCAAGACTGATTTGCATATGGCCATGTCTAAACTGGGGTGGTGTAGTGGGCAAAAGAACGATGGATTTAACCCAGATCTCTTGACTGGGGGAGAATGTCTGCATTGTCAGCATTCCGTCCATCATTTGTTTGTTGTAACGCAATAACAGGTTTCATCATATTGACCACAGACTCTTGCATAAGATAGTTGCAATGTAATGGGGACATAAACGCAAGACATTGGTGTTTTATTCAACAACATTTTATATCTGTTTACACTTTATGATTATTTTTCTTTTTCGATGCTGACTACAAAAATGAGATGAGTTAGTATGGTTTTTTTTTTTTGGCTAAAACAACAACCCAGAAATAAGCAATGTGAATTGTATTTTAAACAACAGACGTACCGATATGAGCACAATGAAGCAGGAACTATTTCTTTTATGTTGATTAATCACGTGGGAGTCAAACACTGCATATTTTAAAAAATGGTGAACTCTGCTTAGCTATCTGTGAGCAAGGACGATTGGGTCCGAAACGCGTCAGATCTGAAGCCCAAATAAAATAACATCAGTGCCAAATTCTGTGGGGTTCATGTCTTCTCTGTTCGCCACACGAGGTGCGGAAGTGCGGAGATGTGTGTATATATATATATATATTCACTGAAAAAACCATGGGTTTCACACACGTTATAGTTAGGAATTAGCATTTAAAAAACCTTAGAAATTCAATGAAAAAACCAAAGGTTTCACACATGTTATAGTTAGCTGGACATTTCACTCGTAAAAAACCATTGAAATTCCCCCGTTATAGTTAGTTCAGCTAACTATAACTCGCGCGCCCGCAATGCACTACTGATGACGTCACATATTACATCACTCATGACATGGTCACTGACATCACTCATGACATCACTGATGACATCTCAAATGACATCACTGATGACATCATCCAGTGATTGTGTGTTTTTCTGAAAATTAAATATGTTTTATATTTATGTATATCTCAAGGTCAATGGAAGAATAAATGGGTATATAAGTGTCTAAATGGATGCTTTTTTTGAGAATTTTTTTTTGTGTAACTGACTGATTAAGTGTATCATAGTGAATACATGGCTTACTGAGTAATCTTTAAATATGAAAATATCTGTATCAGTTTCTTACTTTGTGTATAAGTGGCTGCATGGGTTGGTGAGTAGCTACATGAGTGTCTATATAGGTTATTAGTTGTTTTTTTATCAGTATGAGTGTCTGAGTTTCTGTATGGTTCGGTGGGGGGTATTACTTAGTGCATAGGTGCATGAATGAGTGACTCACTGTTTGTATGTGTTGAATACAGCATGTGTGCAGGACTGTATGGGTGGATGAGTGTGTGCATGGGTGTGTTAGTGAGTGAATGACTGTCTCTATAGTGTCTTTATGAGTAACTACATATGTTTTAAACTAGTATATGTGACTATTGGTGTATATAAGTGAGTATATGTGAGAGTGAGAGATTGGAAGAGTTCCTGTATGAATAAGTATGTGTTTCTATAAGTTATTGTTTAAAAGAGTAAGTATATGTAAGTTTCTGTAGAAGTAAGTGTGGTGGTGTGTGTATAACTGTATATGCAAGTAAATGGATGTTTGATTCTTTATTAGCATGAGTGACTATGTGTGTGAGTAACTCTATGGATGAGTGGCGTTGTGTAACAGGATGTATAGGTGTATGAATACATATGATGAGTGAGTACATGTATGAGTGACTGTAGAGGACTGTTGGTGAATGACTGTATGTGTATGTGGTTCTTAGAATTACTGATTAGGTTGTTGTAACTGATATTGATATGTTCATTATTTTGAACATTTTAGTTTCTATTTTTGAATGTGTGTTTCAATGGTTATATTAGGGGAAGAGGAGGTCTGCCACTCTATCACAAGGATGATGTCATCAGTGATGTCATCAGTGATGTCATTTGAGATGTCATCAGTGATGTCATGAGTGATGTCAGTGACCATGTCATGAGTGATGTAATATGTGACGTCATCAGTAGTGCATTGCGGGCGCGCGAGTTATAGTTAGCTGAACTAACTATAACGGGGGAATTTCAATGGTTTTTTACGAGTGAAATGTCCAGCTAACTATAACATGTGTGAAACCTTTGGTTTTTTCATTGAATTTCTAAGGTTTTTTAAATGCTAATTCCTAACTATAACGTGTGTGAAACCCATGGTTTTTTCAGTGAATTTGCAAGGTTTTTTAAATGCTAATTCCTAACTATAACGTGAGTGAAATCCATGGTTTTTTCAGTGAATTTGCAAGGTTTTTTAAATGCTAATATTTTTTTTTCTTTTTTTTTTACATATTTTTATTTTAATTTTCTATCCTTTTTTAAAGACTATGGTTAAATTTTAAAAATTCTACAATATGTTTTTATTTTACCATTTTTTTAAAATAAACAGGTAAAATTTATTAGTATTACATATTTTTTTTTTTTTATTTTTTTTTTAACGTGCGCGTACGGTAAGCGCACGTCTTGCTTTAATTACGTTAGATTTCTACGCTCTTTGCGTTCATTTACGCAATTTGCGTAGACGCACGTCACGCGCGCACAGCGCGTAACGCGTACGCTGCACGCGCATGTTACGCGGAAGTGAAGGGGCGTGCCTGTTTTGCGCATGCGTGCGTGCGCGTGTCTTTTTTACGCGCATGCGTACTTTTGCCGTAAGCGCACCGTAAGCGCACCGTAAGCGTACGGTGGGTCATGTGATCATGAAACACAACTTTTGATTGGTTGAAACTACTTTCAGTTCTAGAACTCTCCTACACCACACCCATTCCCCTCATTTCTGCTTGTGATCCCTTAGGAGAAGGAGCTGGGTTGTCTTTGTGATACGATGGCAGAACAGCAGAGCCCTTCTGAGAGTGAGGCTAGCAGCACTACCTTGAGGCAGAGAACGAGGAAACAAAAGACCTTTTTCATATGGGAGTATTTTTCTTTTCCAGAGGGCCAGCAAAAGGTAAATGCACCCTTAGTGACTTGTAAGCTGTGTAAGCGTGTACTTTCAAGAGGGAATCCCAACAAGAAGTATTCCTTCGGGAATCACACCATGTTGAGACACCTTAAGGATGTACACAGAAGGACACATGCTCGACATACTGAAGGTAACCCTTCAGTAAGTCAACCAAGCACATCCACAGCAGCTCAGCCTGGACCATCATCTGCAGGGCCGAGTCCTTCTTCTGCAGGTCAGGTGAGCCCTTCATCTGTGGTGGGAGCATCTCCTTTTTCTTCTCCTCAGGAAATTAACCCTCGGTTTCTGAGGGTTGAAATACGGTGCGCCACTTGTCATGATCTAATTTGTTATAGGGAGACCAGTAATAATAATAATAAGGGAATTTTATAAAGCGCTTGGTTACGCTCACAGCGTGTCCCCGCGCTAAAACAGAGAGACTCCCATCAGACTCAGCCCTTGAGACTGTGCAAGCTAGCGTGTATATAAGTATGTTTTTAGCTTCCTCCTGAAGCCAAGTTCAGATGACTCAAGACGAAGGTCCAGAGGTAAAGCATTCCAGCTCTTGGCCGCCAGGTAGCGAAAAGATCTGCCTCCCATACGAGCTCGCCTTATCTTCGGGACCTTTAAAAGGGCTCCGTGGGACGAGCGAAGGGAGCGTGTTGGTACATACCTGGTGATCAGGTCCTGGAGCGGTATTGGCGCTTTCCTAGTGAGAATACGGTGGCAGGTACAAAGGGCCTTAAACTCAACCCTGCTCCTCACTGGCAACCAGTGAAGAGCCCGAAGGGCAGTATTAGAGGACTCTCTTTTGGGAAATTTTAAAATGAGGCGGGCAGCTGCGTTCTGCAATACCTGAAGGCGATTTAAGGCCTTGTTGGTTGCTCCCAGGTACAGCAGATTGCCATAATCTAGGCGTGACGTAACGAGGGCGTGCACCAACGTTCTGCGGGCTGACGTGGGGAGGAGATCCAAAACCTTACGTAGACTTTTCAGGACGCTGAAACATACGCCCGCCACACGTCCTATCTGAGGTCCAAAAGACAGGTCAGCATCCATCCAGACTCCAAGGTTCCGGACTTCTTGGCAAGGTGTTGGAGCCTCACCCAGACATGGAGGCCACCACGCCGACGACCAGACAGACGGGTTCCCCCCCACTACGAGCACCTCGGTCTTGTTGCCATTTAATTTAAGGCAGTTGGCGGACATCCAGGCTGCAAGATCTTGCATGCAGACTCTGAAACTGTCCGCCGCAAGACCGGGAGCTCGCGAGAGGGAGACAACCAGCTGCGTGTCGTCGGCGTAGGACACGATGTGCAGACCATGACTCGCCGCAATAAGGGCCACTGGGGAGACGTACAGATTAAATAGGGTGGGGCTCAGGGACGACCCCTGGGGTACGCCCTGGTCCAATCCAATATCCCTGGAATAGCATTCACCCTGACGGACCTGAAAGCTTCTCCCGGTCAGGAAGGACTGAATCCATGCGAGGGCAGCTCCAGTTATTCCGCCATTATTCAGACACCGTAGCAAGGTGGAATGAGCTACGGTGTCGAAAGCTGCACTCAGGTCCAATAGGATGAGTGCCATAGTATGACCCTCATCCACCCCCTGGCGCAGGGTCTCCACAGCCATCAAAAGCGCTGATTCCGTTGAGTGGCGGGGACGGAAACCAAACTGGGTATCGTGAAGTAGTGTGGCCTCATCCACGAAATCCATCAGTTGTATGTTTACCGTCTTTTCGGCCACTTTAGCCAGATAGGGCAGAAGGGAGATCGGCCGGAGGTTCTCTAATTTCTCAAAGCTGATGTTAGGTTTCTTTCTGAGAGGTAGAACCACCGCCTGTTTCCAGGCTTTGGGCACGGTCTTGGTGCTAAAAGACACATCCAATAGGTGTCTTATATATGGTTCTAGCACCGATAAACTATCCACTAGTCGTTTCGGCATGGTGGGATCCCGCGGGGAGCCCGATTTGATGGATAAGCAGATTTTTAGTAGGTCCTCCGGGGGCGGGGTGACAAAGTTGGTCAATGTGTGTTTGTCACTCCATTCCCTCGGGCTTTCCGCAAAATCAATTCCAGCAATGGGATGACTGGGAAATGCCAAGTAGATTTTTGCAATCTTTTCGGAAAAGAATTCCGCAATCCTATCACAGGATTCTACCGAGCAGTCATCTGGAACCATGGCCGGTTTCCCACTCGAGAGGGTTTTATAAAGCAAAAAGAGCTCCCTCATCGAGTTGCCAGCTTGGCTAACTCTAGTGGTGTAGTATGCTGTTTTAGACTTCCTAATTAGTCCGTGGTAAATACGCCTCTCCATTAGGTAAGCCTCCCTAGTATCCTTAGTCGGAGCCCTCCGCCACTGTCTTTCGGCTCGCTTTAATGCTGTTTTCGTGACCCGTAGTTCATCACTGAACCACGGGGCAGTTTTTTGGAGGCGGCCACCCAATCTAGCATGTGAAAGTGGGGCTGTGCAGTCAAGCGCCTCATTGATGCGCTTGCATAGATTGGTATTAGCCGTATCTGCGTCATCCCCTCCAGGGCTTCCCCCTTTAGTCAGTGCCGCACTAAATTTAGCCTGAGAGAAGGTAGCCCATCTCCGTCTGGGATGGTATAGTGTGGCTGGCTCCGGGGGTTTAACCCCGGGAATTCGTATGAGGAATGGTACCAGGTGATGATCCGACCAAGGGATGGGAATGGGGGTCCTAGCTTCTACTTCTCCCCAATTGACGAATATGGGGTCCAATAAGTGTCCTAGCTGGTGAGTTGGACCACTGACTATTTGATTCAGTTGGAGGGCTCCCAATGCCTGGCAGAAGTCTCTACCAACATTATCTGTAGGGCTGTTTAGATGTAGATTAAGATCTCCCAGTATCAGAAATTTGTCTTTGCATAACACTGCCTCCATTATGCCTTCCACCAGACTCTCCCCAAACCTGGCTATAGGGCCTGGGGGTCTATAAATTAGCATACCCTTCAGCGTACAGTTCTCATTCACTTTGACAGTGAAGCTCCCTGCTTCACTGTCCAGGATAGAGGAGTGGTCTAATTGACAACGTAGATTTTTCTGTGCTATAATAGCAATGCCCCCTCCTCTACCAGTGAGTCTATCTTGCCTGAGCATAGTATAGCCCTCTGGGAGTGCCTCTAAGGCATCAGGGGTGGAGCCCTCATCTAGCCATGTCTCAGTAAGAAACACAAGATCCCACTGTTTCTCAGTGAGTAGGTCGTATAGATCCAATTTGTGTTTCCGCAGAGAGCGTACGTTGAGCAGGCCACAATCCAGGATATAGTCTCTGGGGGCCACATCCCTGCCAGGGTCAAAAGAGAAGTGGCAGTATTCACAGCCTATATGGTCTTCCACTCTCAGTTTATGTAAACATGGGGTAGACATGCAGAGAGTCAGTAATTCCTGCCTGCTCCACCGTATATGTCCTTTCCGTGGGGCAGGAGGTATAGCCCTGGACCGCGTACGATCGCGGACGATCGCGGACGGGCTTGCCTTAAGCGCGCCTTCGGCGCGCTGTCGGCGTGCCCGCTGCGCTCGTCCACTGCGCGTCCGGAAGTGACACATGATATAGTGTGAGGGGGCGTGGCCTAGCGCCGAGGGGCGTGGCCTGAACAGGAGGGCTTCCCCGGGATGACTGCGCGGGAAGATTAGAAGCAGGACTGGTGGCGAGATGCAGCAGCAAGGTAGGGAATAGCAATGCACACAAATATACAATTTTAAAAACAAAAGCTCATAGCTCCCGGCTTCCGCCTCAGGAGTCCTATCTGTCCGGCCGCGCAAGGTATGACGCGCCGTTAAAAGGACGTGGGGGCGTGGCCTAGCGCCGAGGGGCGTGGCCTGAACAGGAGGGCTTCCCTGGGATGACTGCGCGGGAAGATTAAAAGCAGGACTGGTGGCGAGATGCAGCAGCAAGGTAGGGAATAGCAATGCACACAAATATACAATTTTAAAAACAAAAGCTCATAGCTCCCGGCTTCCGCCTCAGGAGTATTTCCCTAGTGAACAATAAAATAGATCAGCACATTTGTCGTACCGTCTAATATTCCCATTCTTTCTTTCCTCTGTCCCTGCATGAACACAACGGCTCTTTTAAGAGCCAACCTTACCTTTCATCTATTTTTTATATATGTTTTTAAAACTTTTTTTTGATTTTTTTTTTTCCGTACGCGTACGGTACGCGTAATTATTATTTTTTTTTTTTTAAAAACACTAAAAATCAATTATCACATTACAAGGTCCTTGAGAGACTACAATGAAAAACTGAAAATGTGATTGTGGAGAAGTGGAAAAAAGGGACCATGATATTTTTGACTTACCATACCCACTCAAAAAAATATTTATTCATTTAAATTTTTTTTTAATTGCTTTAAAAATGGTTCTAGTTTTCGAAAATTTTCTATCTCATTCTGAAAAAAAAGAAAAAAGTATTAATATTTAATAAAACATTTTATAATACAGTACACATATTTACATATTTTTCAAAAAAAAGTTTGCCTTTTTTTTGCTGTTTTCAGAATATCTTGCATTTCACTATAAATTGTGAAAGCAATTGCATTCATCATTTAACAGCGGGCAAAAAAAAAATTAACAATCTCAAAGATTGTTTTAAAAAAGCCCACAATCTCTTTTTGCATAAACATAACTTTATAGAAATGCATAATATTCTTAAAAAATATCATCTAATATCAATACTTATTTCTTTAAAATACCGTCTGATATTTTTGTTTCAGAAGTATAATCACAAAAATATATCTCAAATAACTCCACAATACATCTGGTTCCATTTCCTTTAGGCCAAATAGTAATTTTAAAATTCTTTTTTGAATAAATTTCCAATGGTAATCCAATAAAAATCTAAAGTTTAAATTGTACAGATCTCACCGATTCTCTGTAACATTTTGGTTTCCGAAAGATTTATTAATAATTAAATAAGTCCACAATAGAATTGTTTACCTTTCCGCATGGCCAAATAGTAATTTTAAAAATCTTTTTTGAATAAATTTCCAATGGCAATCCAATAACATTCCAAAATTTAAATTATGCAGATGTTACCGATTTTTTCTAAATTTTTGGTTTTCCAAAGTTTCATTAAAAATTGAAAAAGTCCACATTACAATTGGTTACCTTTCCATTAGGCCAAATGGTAATTTGTAAAATCATTTTTTTTGAAAATTCCAATGGTAATCCAATAAAATGGTAAAATTGTTTTGTCCAGATGTTGCCAAATCTCTCTAAAATTTAGGTTTCAGGAAGATTAGATAGGAATTTGCTAAATCAAAAGGCAAACGTTGCTTAAAAATCAATTGGGAATCATTACACAGTGTCCAGCCTTTTTCACATTTAAGATAAACTGTGTAATGACCAGAAGTTACAGTAGGTCCATCATGGAAAATTATTGCAACTGTTACAAAAGTTTTTCCTGAAATTGATAATTGCTGTCCTGTAAACTTCTTTATTAACGTATCTAATTTTGAACCATCAGCTTTACAGCGTTGCATCATTAAAATTACATACTGTCCGTATTCCTTTAAAATTAACGTTGAAAACATGTCAGATTGACACTCACTGCATTCCATGCTATGATTAGCATCTTTAACTAATTTAGCAAAAGTGACTGTTTTACTTTCTGGCAATGTTAAATAAATAAACCTTTCAGAATCAACATTAGAGCCACATATATTATAACAGTTTTCACAACTATGTTCCCATTTATAAGAGAGACCAAATAAATTTTCAATGGAAACCCCTTCTTCTTCCAGTACCTGAAGAAAAAACATCAAGAATTCCTGTGCGTCTTGCTGTACATTTTGAGAAAACTGTGTTCGTCCTGAACATACATCTAAAAGTTTTCTAATTTCAGTAGCACTTTCTATTTGAGTTTTATCATTACTCAGCTTTTGAAAAAGGAGACTCAACTCAGAACTGAATCTTTTTCCCTGATTTACTATTATCTGCTCTTGCACACTTTCCAGATAAAATGCAACATTCAGCACTACATTAGCGTAGCAGTTGACACCAGAGCTATTTTCAAAATGACATCCTACAACCTGTTCTTCATTTTCCTTTTTCTTTTTGCTTGCAATTACATCACTCCTCTTTTTTTTCCTCCTCTCTACATCTTCATTACAGATATTCTCATTTCTCCTTTTACGAGAAACTGCACGTTTCTCCAACACAGGATACTGACCTAAATGAGGAGCATAGCTTCTTCTTATTCTATTATACTCCTTTACACAATTTGCATCAGCACTAACTTTTGAGTCATCAAAGTCTATCATGAATAAACCTGATAATGTTTTCACTCGTGACAAAGCAACATATGCCTTACCTTCTTTGAACACAGTTGAACCAATGTTCACAAATGCACAATCTACAGTCAATCCTTGAGACTTGTGAATAGTTACAGCATATGCTAGAGAAAACGGAAATTGCTTCCTACGTACATATAAGTCTTTCACAAGCATGAAACGAACTGAACAACGACAAATGTCTTTAACTTCTTCTATCTGATCAAATTTTATTTTTAAACATTCAATTCCATCTTTTTTCTGATAATTAATAAAACCCACAACTCTTCCCATAGCTCCATTAACTAAACCTTTTTCAACATCCAAATTTCTCCTTAAAAATACTCTACAGTTCATGCAAACATATAGATTTTTTTCTAATCCAGCTGTTTTGGAAATGTTCTTCTCTAGTGAATCCAATTTATTTTTCAGTGTGCCTGTTAATGTGACAGTAATTCTTCCATCCTCAATTGTGTCCACTGCTTCCAATTTCCTGATATCTTCCTTTTCCAATTTCAAAAGCTCCTCATTGAATATTGAGCATTCACGTAGAGTTGGCATTAAGCAGATGACACTTTTCTTTTCTGCAATGTTCTTGAATATGTTCTCTGCAACTATTTCTTCCTTTGGAAATAAATTATGTAGCAGCCGACTCTGTAATGCTTTCGTGCCAGCTTCAGCGAGTAGTCCAATTCTGATATCTTTCAGAATACTTCCATATTCTTCATCGTTTGCTTGCCTCATATTAGTAGTAAGTTCCTTGTACTCAAAGAAGGACCAAATATTTGCATCACCGATGCTTCCCAATGACTTCTTTGTGTCTTCATGTGTCACAGTATTAAACACTGGTTGTCCTTTAACTGGAGTAAGTTGCAAAAGATCCCCAAAAACTATGACGTGTTTTCCTCCAAATAACACGTCATAGTCTGTCTTCAGAATTTGCTGCATTCTTAAATGCACAAAGGCAAGCATTAAGTTTGATACCATGCTCACCTCATCAATAATGAGAACTTGCATCTTCTTCAATACTCTTGAAACTTCCAAGCATGCTTCTCCAGTTAGCTTGTTGTATTGTATTTTGTTCTCATGCTCCACTGGTAACATTAGCAAACGATGTAAAGTGATTCCTTTTATGTTATATGCTGCTAACCCAGTTGGAGCAGTAACCACACAAGACAAAGTAGAATCCGTTTTTTGCTGTAGGTAGCTTCTGATGACTTTTATAAGGAAACTTTTTCCAGTTCCAGCTTGTCCGCTTACATACATCCTGATTGGATGAAATGATGTGCAAGAGCACTCTTTTTTTTCATGTAGAAATCCGTGATCAATTTTGTTTCTGATCTCTTCATAAATTTGTTGCTGCTCTTCGTTCAGTTGTCTTTCCAAATTTTGTAAGTCTATAAATTCTTCTTGAGCTTGATTCATAGCCGTTTCCACTTCATTCATGGCTATTGATGCTTCATTTTCAACGATTGGTTGTCCTAGGGGATCTTGACTGAGTGTTCCTGAACTTTGGCTGTCCTGAGAACTGTCTCTAGCTATTTCTGCTGCAATTGTAGTTTCCTGTTCAATTTCTTCATTTAACGTTTGCAGATAAGTTGAGAATGTACTGCATTGTATGCTGTCTTTGCAAGCATTAAAAGAATCTTCATAGCTTTGAAATTCTCCCAGTAGTTCATCCTCTGTACGCCATGGTTTAAACAGCTGTAAAAGAGCCAAGTAGTAAAATTCCTTTTTGTCAGTAGTGTCGCAACTCAGCTTCCTGTGATTTATCAAACTTCCTTTTGTTTGCTTCACCAAACATCCTTCCTCACCAATGACTTTATATTTTCCATTGTTGATGTCTTCTGTGGCTTTCCGTGAATAAATGTAGTTCTGCAGCACTTCATAGAGACACATGTTCTCCAGATGATGACTTCTCTTGGGATAACATGTGTCCAACATGTTTGATTTCAAAATATCTGTACTTTCTGGGTCATTCTCGGCCAAATATTCAATTTCTCCAACAGATTTCAGTACCCGATTTCTCATTGCTGCAAGGCCTAAACTTGCCCAAATTATTCTTCTTGATTTCGAGTAGAGACTTGCAGAAGATAACCTATCTGAACATTCGTAGGATCCAATTTCTCGATGCGATAACATCTTCAAACTGAAACTGTACAGCTTCTTACTGACAGTCTTCTCGTGAGAAATCTCTTCCCACATTTCCTTCAATTCTGATTTTTCTGATTTCGTAATGTAAGACGTTACATATCGAGCAACAGCAATGGAATTGTCAGCTACATACTGTATATCCATGTTAGCATTCCACATGGATAAAATGACTGGGTTGTAGTCATTTATATTTTTTGATTCTTCTTTTCTTTTAAGGTTGTAGGTATTCTTAGGTGATTTTATTGTGATAGTATGTCTCACAGATGACATAAAACTGTTTACTCTTCCATTTGAAAGAACAGGTCTAGGAAATCCAAATCGACATTTAGTGTAGTATTTATCTTTGCTCTTGTATTTCCGTCGACAGTATTTTCCACACCGATGACTTTGGAAACGTAAAACTTGCTCCTTTAACTTTTTCTCTTCTGTGTTTTTTGGTATAGCACATGTTGCATATTCTTCAATGTAAGATAACACTGCTTCATCAGCATCTGTTCCAAACTTTGGGGCATCCTTGATCCACAACAGCATATGAATATGAGGAGCACCTCTTGCCTGGTACTCTTTTCTCCAAAAGAAATCCACTACTTCTCCTAGAGGTGGATTTTTTTTATTGCAGATGAACGACATCATAGCCTCAAATCTATGATTGAAATATCTGCAAACATTAACCGGATCCAATGAGCACAGTTCTCCTGCTGTCTTGTATTCGATGTTTTTAATGTTTGAATTTGCCTCTCGTAGAAAATCCAGTAAATCATCCCAAGCGTACTCAGCACAGCTTAGGGTAACGAACCATGTTGGTGTTCCTAAATTCCGTAACATGCATTTTAATTCACCATGGCGTCTGTACCAATATTCATTTGTCCCACGCTGACAAGCCATCAGATTGATCAGTTGTGTTTCCAAATGATCATCTCGGTGCTGCACTTTCTCCATAAAATCCTTAGCAGACACATTTTGTAAATGTACTCCACTTTTTAAAATGTGATTTACTGCATAAGACAGTGCAGACAAGTCGCTTTCAAATAAAAGATGGAACAAATAAGGAATACTTTGTCGAAATCTGGGATCTTCAGCATATAGTCTTGTAGTCCGATACTCAGAAGCTGGAATCTGTTCCGGACATTCATCGTATCGTCCTCCTTTTCCTTTAGGAAACAGCTGGGGAAAACATCGAGCTTCCAAGCTCTCCTCCCATACACTCACGGGAGTTCCTTTTGCTTTCTTCATCTGAAACAGATCAATATTGTCTCCCATAACTTCTTTTGAATGAAGAGGATGTATGCTAAAATGTTCATAAATTTCTTCTTCCTTTGACTTGTCCACTTTTTCAATTTGTCCAGTTGGTGTTTCTGTGTCTTCTTGTAAATCTTCTTCTTCTTCTTCTTCTATATAAATTGATTCATACCATTTGTTATTCCTTTTCAAATACAAATTTGCTCTTTGTACTTTCCGTACATCTACCAGCTCCTGCCAAATCTTCTTATTCTTTGTAGGTACACCATTAACCAGAATAATTAATGGTTCAGTTTCCAAAGTATCCGCATCAATAGTTTCCATATTTTTTTTCAAATCCAAGGGCAAATACACCACTCTACCTTTTAAACCTCTCAGTAAATCTGAAGGAGGTAATTTACCAGTTTTGGGCTCCATACGTACTATGGTCTGGAACGGATGAACACATTGAATGAGTATAGACTCATATGTATTTAATTCAGAAAGTTCAGCAGGAATAGCATCCAATTCTAAATTATTATGTACAGCTCTGGTCGGCATTCTATTTTCTTCTAACTTATTATAACAGTATTTACAAATACGCTGAACTTCACCCAATTCAAAACAATTTTCAAGAAATATATATGTGGCAAAATCCTTCCACTTATAATTATCTTAATTTTCACTTTTTCTATAGAGATCAACATACCTGGTTTGTTTTCTATAATGAGTTCTGCGGCAACAAATACAAGTAATATTTGGTCTTTCATTAGAGATTTTTTCAAATTTTGTTATGTGATCATTAAATGTCTTACTTACAAATGGTTGTACATTCTCTTCCACTTCTTCCTCATTTACTGTGTCCTTTTCTGCACTGTTTTGTTCAGGACCAAAGTAACAAAACTGAATTTCATCAACAACCTTCTCTACATCTGATACTGACCCACGGAACAGAGCCCTATTCAATTCATCTAACTTTATTGCTGGACTTTTAGCAAAATACAACCGTCTCACAAACTTTCTCATTTCAGTATGATGAACAGCCAGCATTCTAAAATGATGGAAAACACTAATACACACTTTTCTAGATAGACAAGTCAGAGAATGACCCTGCAAACCAGTATTCTCTCTCACTCTGCATGGATCTAGACTTTGAAGCACCTTAATCTTCTGTTTTACACTTTTTTTAACTATATTGTCTTAGAAACTCACGAAATTTATCAATAGATTCCTGACGCACAGTGCAAATACTACTACAATTCCAAGTGTACACTGGGGCTTTAGGACGTCTCCCCATAGCCTCATCCGCCATCACTTGTACCTCATCTCTTGGAACCATTATCTCCTTCTCCATTATGCAACCATTTTTCACTTCATAAGCACGACCTCTGGTGTCAACTGCATGCAGGAAACTATTACTTTGAAAATAGCTCTCTTCATTAAAAAAATGTTCACTACTTGAACTATGCATCCATTTTCCTAAAAACACTTTACAAAAGTTTGTTCTGTTCACTACTCTTTTCCTTTTGCTTTGTGATTTCAGTACATTAACCATTTTATCTAATGTACGCATCCTATTCAAAATTAAAATGAATAGTTTCCTTTTTAATTCTAATGCCTTTGCTGCAATGGCTTCAATTTCTTTTTTTCTCTTATAAAACTTAGCCTTTTGCTTATATTTCTTCACATCCTTTATCAAATTGGACATAACTCTTCTCTGAAACATTTTTCTACGTATCTCTTTAAACGCTGTTTTTCTGTTTAAGTTAATCTTTTTAGTTGCAGAAGGTATATTTGCATTAACTAAATGCTCAATTTTTTCCTCTCCTTTTCTATTGAAAACATTCTTTCCAGTACAGACATTTTGTACATTTTTCCTTTTTTTGAATATGTTCTTTAAAAAATCTTTTGTTTGCTTACCAGAAGATTTTTTCTTTTTCCCAACATGAGCATCTCCAACTAACTTAGGTCCTCCAGTTGTCTTCAAATATAGGTTTTTTTTGTGGTCTTTCTTTACTCTGGATTTTGTAGGCATCTTAAATTTTGTTCACTGCTCTTCAGCAATACCTGAAAAAAACTAAAAAAAAATTCCTTTATTTTATTTAAATATATTACTACATTTTTTAGGTTCTTTAGAAATCTTAAAATACTATAAACCCCTTTCCCATAAATGAAAATCACAATAACACCTTCACAAATTAAATTTCTAAAAATAATTCCTGTGTGCACACAAAGTCATGCTTTGAAATTAGGCAGAAAACGAAATTTCTTTGCCAATTGCAAAGCATACTTTCTACTACTTTTTAGGCAAGTGAAAAGTACTTTTACAGACTGACACATTATGAATCCACTTTTCAGATTCTGATAAAAGCACATGTCCAAACAGCTTTTTCAGACCAGCACCATGTGTAACCTGGGTGACTGACTACACTCCAGCAAGGGCAACCAGCCTTAGTGATGCTGAATGTATTTCCATTACTGACTGAAACCTCAAACCCCACTCGCTTGTGAATACTGTGCATGATTCCACAGGGTAAGCAGCTGGGTGTGTGCTAAGAGTCTACTTCTGCACCAAAAAATGGCTCCCCCTTTCCATCTAATGCAAATGTAAAATCACCAGAGCAATACGCAATAAATCTCTGTCTGTAATTCCTATTTGCACACAGAGTCATGTTTTCATATTAGTCACAAAACGAAATTTCTTTGCCAATTTGAAAGCACACTTACTACTCTTTTTTTGGCAAGTGATAAACACTTTTACAGTCTGACACATTTTGAATCCACTTTTTAGATTCTTAAAAAAGCACGTGTCCAAACTGCTTTTTCAGACCAGCACCATGTGTAACCTGGGTGACTGACTACACTCCAGCAAGGGCAACCAGCCTTAGTGATGCTGAATGTATTTGCATTACTGACTGAAACCTCAAACCCCACTCGCTTGTGAATACTGTGCATGATTCCACAGGGTAAGCAGCTGGGTGTGTGCTAAGAGTCTGCTTCTGCACAAAAAAATGGCTCCCCCTTTCCATCTAATGCAACTGTGAAATCACCAGAGCAATACACAATAAATCTCTGCCTGTAATTCCTATATGCACACAGAGTCATGTTTTCATATTAGTCACAAAACGAAATTTCTTTGCCAATTTGAAAGCACACTTAGTACTCTTTTTTTTAGCAAGTGATAAACACTTTTACAGACTGACACATTATGAATCCACTTTTTAGATTCTTAAAAAAGCACATGTCCAAACTGCTTTTTCTGACCAGCACCATGTGTAACCTGGGTAACTGACTACACTCCAGCAAGGGCAACCAGCCTTAGTGATGCTGAATGTATTTGCATTACTGACTGAAACCTTAAACCCCACTCGCTTGTGAATACTGTGCATGATTCCACAGGGTAAGCAGCTGGGTGTGTGCTAAGAGTCTGCTTCTGCACCAAAAAATGGCTCCCCCTTTCCATCTAATGCAACTGTGAAATCACCAGAGCAATACGCAATAAATCTCTGCCTGTAATTCCTATATGCACACAGAGTCATGTTTTCACATTAGTCACAAAACGAAATTTCTTTGCCAATTTGAAAGCACACTTACTACTCTTTTTTTTGGCAAGTGATAAACACTTTTACAGACTGACACATTATGAATCCACTTTTCAGATTCTTAAAAAAGCACATGTCCAAACTGCTTTTTCAGACCAGCACCATGTGTAACCTGGGTGACTGCCTACACTCCAGCAAGGGCAACCAGCCTTACTGATGCTGTATGTATTTGCATTACTGAGTCCAACCTCAAACCCTTAAAGTATTCTTTATTTTTACCAGTACACCTTAATTTATCGTGAAAACATAGTCCATATTATTTTACATGTTCCTCACATTTAAATTTCTCCCAAAACAGAAAATAATAAACACAACTTCAACAAAAGGAATTCCATTTCTATTATTCATTTCTTAATTTACCATATACATCCCCTCTCAAACTCTAAACTCACCTTTAAAATTAGTTAGCTGTGAAAGAAATGTGGCACTCAAACAGCAGATTATCAGAGCCAGGATCTCTGTTCTTTACACCTCTCTCCTCTCAGCAGAACCAGATAATGGCAAACTTTCCCTCTCTTTTTCCACACATATACATGTTAATTTCAAATCTCAGTGCTTCCCCATTTTTTTCAAATGTAATCACACATTTCTATTGGTTGAAAACCAACCCTTTTCCAAAAGTACCCTTCCCCCAACTTGACTTCTGCCTAGTACCCTTCCCCCAACTTGACTTATGCCTGCTACCATAGCAACAGCTCATGGAACACTGCTGTGTGGAGTTAGGTCAGAAGTTCACCAAACAATGTTTCAATTCCACAGAGCAAGAGTGCTTGACTTTTCAAACCTAACAGCAAATCCATAGTACTGTTCTTTGGTAACACATTTTTCTGTACCAATACAAAACATGCTTCTATTAATTTACACATACAGCCTAGTTTTTATTCTAGAATGGTATGAAACAGCCAATCAGTTCTTTTTTTTATGAAAAAAATATGTATGCCTCCATTTCCAAACTGTCTTTCATTTCTTTTTACCATTCTACTGAATTACACCTCCTGAGTGCATCCAGTTCTCCTTTGAAGATGTTCACAGTGTGGATTGTAGGGCACAGCTATGTCTTCTGGAGTGAAAAGTATGCAGAGAAAACAGATATGGTGAGAGACCTTGCTTTGCCAAATGTAGACATTAAATGGATTGGTCAGAGAGGGTTAAAGTGGCACCAATTGATGCCATTGGTGAAATCCTTCATGCAAATCCAACACCCTGACCTCATAATAGTGCACTGTGGTGGCAATGACCTAGGCACTTTGACTGGGGTAGGTCTGGAAATGCTTATGAAGGACACCTTTGCACAACTGTTTTCACTTTTCCCTAAAACTGCCTTTGTGTTTTCTAACATATGCCAAAGGCAAAAATGGAACTGGTCCAATCATTTCTGTCCGCAGATTGACAAAGCAAGAAAGCACGTCAACAAATCTGTTTCTGCTTTCCTCCGTGACTATGGTATGGGTTCCATTTACCACAACAACTTGCGTTACGACATGCAAGACATTTATAGAGGAGATGGTGTGCACTTCAATGATGAAGGGAACAGAGTCTTCCTCTTGAACCTTAGACTCTGCATCGGTACTTACTTGTAGGTACCACTAAAAAATCACTTCATAAACACAACGGCTCTTTTTAGAGCCCCCTAATATCTAAACTCTTAAATCTGCATTTCATTTCTTTTATTTTATTTTTTTTCTACCGTACGCGTACGTTGAGCTTACCGTACGCGTACCCCGCGATTTTTTTTAAAATCAATAAATGTTTTCTTTGTACTTTTCTGTCCTTCTTTGACCCCCTTACAAATGTTAGGGGGGTCTGTAACTCT
This sequence comes from Triturus cristatus, assembly GCF_964204655.1. Classification (NCBI taxonomy): domain Eukaryota; kingdom Metazoa; phylum Chordata; class Amphibia; order Caudata; family Salamandridae; genus Triturus; species Triturus cristatus. The sequence continues at coordinate 922,276,836 of NC_140579.1, forward strand.
CCTCCTTGCCCCCTTTTCAAGATATCACTCTTTTTTTTCTGAGTGAAACACACGAAATGGCGGCCGCCGCTTCCTGGTTTCGACCGATTCGAATGTTTACTAAGATCTAAGAGCCAATCAGAATCGCGCTCGCGCACGCCACCGTACGCGTACGGTAAGCGCACCGTAAGCGCACCGTAAGCTGGCTCAGATATATATATTGATTTAAAGGCTATTTTCTCAGAATCTACTGAACAGATTTACACCAAACTTACAAAAGGCACTTCCTTGACCTGAGGACTACCTCTCTGCCAAATTTCTAGTAATTCTGTTCAGCCGTTCGGGCTGTAGCTGTGTCTAAAGGTCCTATGGAAAAATGCATGGGAAAAACGCGTTTTGGGACCCCCCTTTTATCTCAGCCCCCGCTTGACGAATCCCCCCGAGACTTTCAGGGTAGGAGCGGAGCGTAGCGCCCCACCTATTTTGAAATATTCGCGAGGATTCGTCGACCGGCGCCAAAGTTATTCAAAATAGAATGTTGCGGATTTCCTATGGAAACAGGGTCCTAACTATAACTACCTACTGGCGACCGCCAGTAGGTAATATATGTGTATATACATATGTGTCTGTATAGTTACATATGTTTGTATACACATGTGTATGTATATATATATGTTTGTGTATATATATATATATGTGTGTGTGTATACATATGTGTTTGTGTGTGTATATGTGTACATACATATGTGTGTTTATATAAATATATATGTGTGTGCGTATATATAAATATGTGTGTGGATATATGTGTGGATATATATCTGTGCATATATATGTGTATATAAATATATGTAAGTGCATATATATGTGTGTTTATGTTAATATATGTATGTGCATATATATGTGTGTATATATGTGTGTGTATGTAAATGTGTGTATATATATATATATATATATGTGTTTGTGTATATATATATATTCGCTAAACAAACCATAGGTTTCAGGGGCGTTATAGTTAGCTGGACTTTTCACTCGTACAAAACCATTGAAATTCCCCCGTTATAGTTAGTTCAGCTAACTATAACTCACGCGCCCGCAATGCACTGCTGATGATGTCACATATTACATCACTCATGACATGGTCAGTGACATCACTGATGACATCTCAAATGACATCACTGATGACATCATCCAGTGAATGTGTGTTTTTCTGAAAATTAAATATGTTTTATATATGTATATCTCAAGGTCGATGGAAGAATAAATGGGCATATAAGTGTCTAAATGGATGATTTGTTTTTGAAAAATTGATTGTATAACTGACTGATTAAGTGTATCTTAGTGAATACATGGCTTAGTGAGTAATGTTTAAATATGTAAATATCTGTATCAGTCTCTCACTTTGTGTATAAGTGGCTGCATGGGTTGGTGAGTAGCTACATGAGTGTCTATATAGGTTATTAGTTGGTTTTTTGAGTATCAGTATGAGTGTCTGAGTGGTTCGGTGGGGGTATTACATAGTGCATAGGTGCATGAATGAGTTACTCACTGTTTGTATGTGTTGAAGACAGCATGTGTGCAGGACTGTATGGGTGGATGAGTGTGTGCATGGGTGTGTTAGTGAGTGAATGACTGTCTCAATAGTGTCTTTATGAGTAACTACATATGTTTTAAACTAGTATATGTGACTATTGGTGTATATAAGTGAGTATATGTGAGAGTGAGAGATTGGAAGAGTTCCTGTATGAATAAGTATGTGTTTCTATAAGTGATTGTTTAAAAGACTAAGTATGTGTAAGTTTCTGTAGAAGTAAGTGTGGTGGTGTGTGTGTATAACTGTATATGCAAGTAAATAGATGTTTGATTCTTTATTAGCATGAGTGACTATGTGTGTGAGTAACTCTATGGATGAGTGGCGTTGTGTAACAGGATGTATAGGTGTATGAGTAGATATGATGAGTGAGTACATGTATGAGTGACTGTATGGGACTGTTGGTGAATGAGTGGATGTGTATGTGGATCTTAGAATTACTGAATAGGTTGTTGTAACTGGCATTGGTATGTCCATTGTTTTGAAAATGTTAGTTTCTATTTTTGAGTGTGTGTATCAAAGGTTATATTAGGGTGAGATGAGGTCTGCCACTCTAGCACAAGGATGATGTCATCAGTAATGTCATTTGAGATGTCATCAGTGATGTCACTGACCATGTCATGACTGATGTAATATGTAATGTCATCAGCAGTGCATTGCGGGCGCGCGAGTTATAGTTAGCTGAACTAACTAAAACGGGGGAATTTCAATGGTTTTGTACGAGTGAAAAGTCCAGCTAACTATAATGCCCCTGAAACCTATGGTTTTTTCAGTGAATTTCAAAGGTTCTTTAAATGCTAATTTGTAACTATGCCTACAGAGATAGGACATGTGAAGAAAGAAGAAAAAACGCACAGAAAGAAAAAAAAGAAATGCAGAAAGAAGCAACAGAAGTCCTCAAAGACGAAGAAAAGTGCAGGAAGAAGGATAACGTGCAGAAAGAACAAACAGAAGAGCAGAAAGAAGCCTTGTTGCAAAATCATCCTGTACCCTCAACTTTTTCAGACGGATACTGGTGGTAACTGAGTCTGACTAACCAGTCCTAGAGCCAGTGCTATGTTAAAAGACACTCAGAATACAGTGAAAACACCTACATACACTAGGGAACACTATGCGTTGGGGTCCCCCTGTGATTAGCATGAGCTCCTCTGTAAGCCCCTAGTATATAATAGGGCAGGGGGATTAAAACTACCTCTTAAAACGTGCCACAGGGCGTGTTTGCACATGTCACCTCAGGCCCCGTCACCTCCCTTCCCCACTGTGTAAACACGCCCTGTGGCCGTTTTAAGTTGGGAGATTAAGTCCCCTTGAATCCTGAGGGTCTCTAGGGTCTAACTAGACCTCTAGGTACCTCCAGTAAGCGCCACAGAGCTGCGTTGCAGAGAGATGTAAAAAGGGGCCCGGCATAGACCACCTCTCTGCAACGCAGTGCAGTGGCGCTTACTGGAAGCACCTGGTGGGCTAGTTGGCCCCCAGGGTCCCTCAGGATTGAAGGTGAATTATTTCCCCAACTTAAAACGCGCCACAAGGCGTGTTTGCACACGTTAACTCAGGCCCTGTCCCCTCCCTTCCCCACTGTGAAAACGCCCTGTGGCCATTTTAAGTTGGGAGATTAAGTCCCCTTGAATCCTGAGGGTCCCTAGGGGCAAAATAGCCCACTAGGTACGTCCAGTAAGCGCCATTGCAGAGAGGTGTAAAAAGGGGCACGGCCTGCACCACCTCTCTGCAACGCAGAGCAGTGGCGCTTACTGGAAGCACCTGGTGGGCTAGTTGGCCCCCAGGGTCCCTCAGGATTGAAAGGGAATTATTTCCCAAACTTAAAACGCACCACAGAGTGTGTTTGCACACATCACCTCAGGCCCCGTCCCCTCCCTTCACCACTGTGTAAACGCGCCCTGTGGCCGTTCCAAGTTGAGAGATTAAGTCCCCTTGAATCCTAAGGGTCCCTATGGTCAAACTAGCCCACTAGGTACCTCCAGTAAGCGCCACAGAGCTGCGTTGCAGAGAGGTGAAAAAGGGGCGTGGCCTCAGAACACCTGTCTGCAACGCAGCTCCCTGGCGCATACTGGAGATACCTGTTGGGCTAGTTGGCCCTCAGGGACCCTCAGTATTGAAGGGGAATTAATTCCCCAACTTACAACTGGCCAGGGGGCGCATTTGCAGAGTGCTGCAAGGAGGGGGCGTGGCCTCCGGCGCGATGCCGGTCTTTTATTTATTTTATTTTTTTAAGAAGGAGGGCTGTGTGGCCCCCCTTCTTTTTCTCATTTATTGGCCCTGGGGACCCCATCCCCCAGGGAATGTATTTACACCACTTGTGAATCTCTGACGTGTCTGACGCCCTACCGTGCCTAATCCCGGCGCCCCCGCCGGTGGGTACCAAGTAAACACCCTTATCGTTTATTTATACAAACATGGGTATCTATTGACGGGCACATTTAATACACACGCACACCAAGCCATTCAAAGGGGATTCGACAAAAATGTGACCAAAACTATGCAAGAAACCCACTTCACGGTTAATAAAACACACATCCACCGCCGGATGTGTAATACTTTTTATTTTACTCTCTGGAAAGGAGACAAACCTCACTTGAGAGTCACAGCGCGCTCCTGGCTGAGCCCAATGCTGTGTTACACCCACCAGTGCCCGCTGAGTGCCACACACCTCTGTGTTGTATTCCACCAGCTAGTGCGTATGCTATGACACTCTCTAGTCCATGTGCACTGTAACACCACCCCGTGAATATGTCATGCCACACTTGCCTTTGCACGGGTTATATTGCCCCATCTAACGTGCCTCCCTCGATGCCTATGTTATAACGCACAGCGCTATGCCATACATATTACAATCTGGGATCCATATCTTTGTCACAGTGCATATGCAACGTTACACTCCCCAGCACATATTTTATATTACAACTTTAGAGACTAGTTAGGTTACACAACACTGCCCTGTGCATATTACACTCCAATGCGCATATCGCATAGGATGCGCTAGTGCCTGTGCTATCTCACGCTCTCCAATGAATCTGTCATTGTGCACAATGTATTGCATATTATATTCACGCCCGGTTCATCTTATATCACACTTTTTGGTGCATAGTTTATACCATACACTATATCTAGTTTTCATTTTCAATTGTGCTCTCAGGACTATGTTCTATATAACACTGCGTTCACCTACCCTTTTCACGGGCATTACATTTTGCGATGGGGGGTGGAGGGTCGGGGTGTTTCTGTCAAGTGAGCCCGGAGTCACAGTCACAAACGTCCTCTTCTTCCTGAATAAAAGTGAGATTATGCTGCATACTTGTTCATATTTTAAGTAGTTCGCACAGACACACATTTTAAAAACAATAAAGTTCCTAATACCCACCTTCTCTGATCAGTTAGCTTGCTGCCCCATCCACCTCCTCCCTATCCTCTGTTGTCTGAATCCATGGACTAGCCTCCTCCCTCCTGCCATGCATGGTCTGATGTGCTGCCACTGCCCTCAATTTAGCATGATGTACCAGTCCACTCTTCCTGCCCTCCATTGCCCAATTCTATGACCCATCATTGACCTCCTGCTTAGCCTCTGTGCTTAGCTTGCTGCCCCTATTCTCCTTCCCCTGCCCTCTGATGTCTTTGTGCATGCCCCTGCTCCATCCTTTTTGCCCACCATGTTCCATGGACCTGCCACTCCTATCTACTCTGAGTGTTCTGTTGAGCTGCCACTCCCCTCCCACCTGCCTAGCATTGTCAGATGACAGTAACCTGTCCCTGCCACCTCCACCCTGCCTGTCCACATGCCATGCCCCTATCCCCTTCCTCCTGTCCTCCATGGTCCATTTTACTGCCACACCCTTCTGTCCTCCCTGGTCTGTTGTGCTGCAACTGCTCTTCCTGCCTGCCCCGCGCGGTCTGTTGTGAGGCCACTTCCCCTGAACTCTCTTATCTGTGCCCAGGTCCTGACCCTCCCTTCTATCCTCCATGGTCCTTTGTTCATGCCCCTGCACCCTCCTTCTTGCCCATCATAGCCATTGTGCTGCCACTAACCCTCCCACTTGCCATGCATGGTCTTCTGTGCTGCCACGGCCCCTCCCACCTTCCCTGTGTAGTCAGCTAGCTGGCCCTGACCCCCTCCCACCTTCCCTCCATGGTCTGTGTGTATGCCATCATAGTCTCACTGTTGCTCTCCATGGTGTGTCTTGTTTCTAGTGCCCATCCTGCCTGACCTCCATGGTCATCTTGCTGCTCATGCCCTGCCCCCTTGCCCCCAGCCCTCTGTTTCCATTTGCAGACCCCTATTCCCTCCCTCCTGGCTGGTCTGTTCCATTGTAATGCCCCTGATCCGTCCCTCCTGCTCTTTATGGTCTGTTATGCTGCAGCTTTCTCTCCTGTCTGTCCATTATGGTCAGCTAGCTACAATTGCCTCTTTCCCCTCTGTTCTCTGTTGTCCATGTGCATGGTCCTGTCCCCTCCCTATTGCTTTCTATGGATTGTTGTGCTGCACTCCCGTCCCGCATGCCCTGTGTGGTGTATTGTGCTGCTGCAAAGTTTGGTGCACCTCTCCATGTCCCTCCTGTCCTCTGTTATGCGAGTCCATGTCCCTACCCCAATTCCTCCTGCCTTCCATGATCCAATGTACCATACTTGCGAACATTTTGAACTTGGTAAGAGGGAGATTTTGAAAAAAACACTGGGGTATTTATTTTCCCCTTTGAGTTACATTAAAAAAGAGGAGATTGTAGACAGATCAAATAAAGCCCATGTGAGCTTAAAAACATTGGACGTTTCCAGGCTGAATCGGGTCTGTTGGCATGTATGGTTGTACTACCACTGCCTCTTCCTTCTGCCCACAATGGTCTATTATATTGCCACAGCCTCTCTTGCCAGTCCTGTATTGTTGGTTTGTTGCCCCTGCCCCCCTTTCCACTGCCCTCCATAGTCTGTTGTGCTGCCACTGCCCTTCCTGCCTGCCTAGTGTGGTCAAATTGTTGCCTCTGCATCCTCCTACCTGCCTTCAATTTTCAGTCCGTGCCCCTGGCCTCTGCCTCTCAACAGTATCCTAATGAACAACTAGATTGCTAGCATTCTATATTTATTACAAAAGTGTGGAACTCCTGACGTCATCTTGATGTAATCAAAGCTGTAATACCTAGAGCATTTCCTATAGAAATTACATATATGAGAGGGTCTTATTTGCATCAAAATTATGGTTAGTGCTCTAAAAAACTAAAATGAGGACATTTTTTATGAGTTTTCAAATAGCGACAAAGCACTTTTAAATTATTTGTTATCTTTATGTTTTGTATCCAGTTGACCACTTAAATGTTGCACTTAGGGGAGAGGATGTGGTGTTACACCCAGAGCTGCAGACTTTGCAACTGGGGAACCAGGTTGGAGTTTTTGCTTCAGCAAAACATTCTGTGATTCTGGTCAAATCACTTAATCTCCCCATGTCTACAACCAAAATGAATTTGATCTTGTGTGATGTAACCAATGCTCATGTAAAGCACTCCAATACCTGACAAGTCTGCACTATATAAAACTGCAAAAACACAAAAAATAAGTGTTTTGCACACTTCTGTCATTGGGCTACATGTGGGCTACATCTGGGTGATATTTGTGCTGCATTTGGGCTCTTTTGTCTCTGGTGGCCATCTTGGGAGATTTATTTGTTATGAAGTTTCCTAATTTCCTCATTTACTGCAGTCTCCTCGGTAGGAAATGCTTCCAGTTTTTTACTTTGATTCCATCAAGAAGGTATTCAGATATGTCACACATTTGCCTTAAATTCTGAATGTTAGCACCCTAGTTGCTCATTAGATCACTGTAGTAAAGCTACTGCTCACCAGGGAAGTCTGCTGCTGGTATTAAAAGTGCATGTTTCAGTCTGCATGTCAGAATTTTTTTATGAACTAGAAGAGGATTTGAGAAGTCACTCAAAATGTGCCCTAATTTTTCTTTTTTCAGCACTAATCATAATTTCTATGGCAAAATGAACCCCCTCATTGTGTTCCTTTTTAAATTAAATGTTTTAAGTGTTACCAGTTTATTCCAATCAAGATGGCTTCAGGTGTGCCATACTTTTGTCATAAGTAAGACAGTAAGCGCTCTAGTTGTTCTTAAGAACACTCTGGGACATTCAGTCATTGGGCTATACTTGGGCTACATCTTGGTGATATTTGGGCTACATTTGGGCTCTTTTGTCCCTGGTGACCATCTTGGGAGACTTCTTTGTTATGAAGTTTCCTAATTTCCTCATTTAGTACAGTCTCCTCAGTAGGAAATACTTTCAGTTTTTTACTTTGATTCCATCAAGAAGACATTCAGATGTGTCACACATTTGCCATACATTCAGAATGTTAGCACTCTAGTTGCTCATTAGATCACTGTAGTAAAGCTACTGCTCACCAGGGAAGTCTGCTGCTGGTATTGAAAGTGCATGTTTCAGTCTGCATGTCAGAATTTTTTAATGAAATAGAAGAAGATTTGAGAAGTCACTCAAAATGTGCCCTAATTTTTCTTTCTGCAACACTAATCATACTTTCTATGGCAAAATGAACCCCCTCATTTTGTTCCTTTTTAAATTAAATGTTTTAAGAGTTACCACTTTAATCCAATCAAGATGGCTTCAGGTGTGCAATACGTTTGTCATAAATAGGACTGTTAGCGCTCTAGTTGTTCTTTAGAACACTCTGGGAAGCTGCAGTAGAACACATAGGAATCAACTGACAGTCTCTGCCCTTGTTGGATGTACATGTTTTACTGAGAATGTCAGACTTCATTCTCACATGACTGAAAATGATAATGAGAATTTACAGAAAATATGCTCTCAGTTTAACTTATAGATCACCTTCCAAATCTCTGTGGGAAAAGCATGAGAAAATAGTTTTCTCTCAAACATGATTCATGATATCACAGCAGAAGGCTTTTTCACATGGTAAAATCACCTTAGAACACACCACAATTCCTAAAATGAGTATGGTACCATCAACAAATGATTTATACTGTAACTAAAGTCTTAAAACATTCTATTAACTGCAATGCTTTTTAATGAGGTGCTATCATGTATATTGGTCCCAAGATGGCTGCCAACACTTCTTGGATGAAGTACCAACAAGCAATCAGATCTTACGATGAGATGTGTGGTTAGGCTCCGCCCAGATATATATGTGATTTTGATTTGCTCAGGATTTACTGAACGGATTTACACCATTGAAGCAAAAGGCAAGATTCTGAACCAAGGTCTACCTTTCTGCCAAATTTGGTGTAATTCCGTTCAGCAGTTCGGGCTGTAGCTGCGGCTAAAGGTCCTAAGGGAAATTGCATGGGGAAAACACATTTTGGGACCCCCCTTTTTTCTCAACCCCCGCCTCACGAATCATCTCAAGACTTTCAGGATAGTGGCAGACCGGAGCTGGCCAAAGGTTTTGAAAATTTCTCGAAGATTCGTCAACGGGCCAGAGTTATTCCAAATAGAATGTTGCGGATTTCCTATGGAAAATAGGTCCTAACTATAACTACCTACTGGCGACCGCCAGTAGGTAATGTGTGTGTGTGTGTATATATATATGTGTGTGTGTGTATATTTTAGTAATGTGTGTGGGCCTCCAAGGCCCCCCCAAGCACCGGGGACCACCACCCCCGGGGCTAAACTTAAATATTCATGGGGTACACGGCCCCCCCGCTACCCCGGGACCGCCATCCCCCGGGGCTTGTATTTTTTTAAAAGAATAAACCTGTGTGGGGGTCTCGAGCCCCCCCACATGCCCCGGGGACCGCCACCTCCTCGGGGCACTAATAATGTAAATGCTGAGGTCCGTTACGGAGCCCAGGGGACCACCACCTCCCCGGGGCTTTGCACACATTGGGAGGGGGCCGCGCAGCCCCCCTCCTGGAGCCCTCGAAGGACCTGGGGACCGCTACCCCCCAGGGCCGGCTCCTGCAGTGTACCGGGATGCCCACCCCCGGGACACTGCTGTTTGCAATGGCAGGAGCCGTGCGGCTCCCTACCTGTTATTGCAAATTCTGCTTTGGATTTTGGATGCGAGAGCAGGTTTTTTGTTAAAAAAGGGTCAGGCCCTGGAGGATGGTGTCCCCAAGGCCCCCAAAAAAAGAAATCGAAGGGGGGCCACCCAGCCTCCCTTCTAAAAAAGGAATTTATTTTTAAAAAACGCCATCGCGTCGGAGGCCCCGTCCTCTCCCAGCAACACTCTGCAAACAGGCCCGTTGCGCGTTTTAAGTTGGGGAATTAATACCCCTTCAATCCTGAGGGTCCCTGTGAGCCAACTAGCCCACCAGGTACCTCCAGTAAGCACCACAGGGCTGCGTTGCAGAGAGGTGGTCCGAGGCAACACTCCTTTTTACACCTCTCTGCAACGCAGCTCTGTGGCGCTTACTGGAGGTACCTGGTGGGCTAGTTGGACCCCCAGGGACCCTCAGGATTCAAGGGGACTTAATCCCCCAACTTAAAACGCGCCACGGGGCATGTTTGCACACTTGTCACATCAGGCCCGCCTCCTCCCTGCACCACTGTGGAAATGCGCCCCGTGGTGGTCCAAGGCCATGCCCCCTTTTTACACCAAGTGAAAACAAAGGGTATGCAGTTCCTAAAGTTAACGCAGGGTGTATTAGAGACACGGGTAGTACTGTGAGGAGAATAAAGTGAAAGACAGGAGTGAAAGTTACTCCTTTTTTGGAAAAGAAGACCCTCACACACCCAACAAGCGGGTGTCTTGCTTCATCACCGGGTCTTTGCTCCTTATCGGGCCGGCAGGTGCAATGCCCGATCAGGCACCCATTGGGGCCTTCCTATCGGAGATCTTTATTTCCAACGCCGATGAGTGAGGTGTGTGTGGGGAAGAGATGTTAATAGTGAGTGTAGGTTCAAGTCAGGTGAAAAAAGTGTACTAAAACAGGGGTAGGTGATCCACTTCAAACAAATTTAATAAAGCATGGTCACCATCCTGATTAAAAATAATCCGCACATTTCTCGCCGTAAGGTGTGTGAGTAAATATGCTGAAGGGATTAAGGGGTCAACATGTTTCTTGCCTTATGATGTATTAAAATGGCAATTTTTCAGGACCAGGAAAAAGATGCGGCTACCTACACCTTTTTGGTGGTGTTCACTCCCTCTAAGAGGTATATTGGGTGGACACACATACAGCACCCTAAAATTGTGTGGTACCGTGGGTCAAAAAACACACAACCCTGATAGGTTGTGCTGTGATCCAGGCCAGGGTGAGAAGAGCACTAAATTTTAGTGTCGATTCCGCCAATATGGGAACGACGTATACCTAAAACCTCACCAGCCTCTGTAGTCACAGAGCTGCATTGCAGGGAGGTGGTCCGAGGCCATGCCCCTTTTTACACCTCTCTACAACACCACGCCCCTTTTTACACCACTCTGCAACACAGCTCTGTGGCGCTTACTGGAGGTAGCTGGTAGGCTAGTTGCCCCCCAGGGACCCTCAGGACTCAAGGGGATTCAATCCCCCAATATACAACGCATCAGAGGGCGCGTTTGCACAGTGGTGCAGGGAGGGGGCGTGTCCTGATGTGACAAGTGTGCAAACGCGCTCCTTGGCGCGTTTAAATTGGGGGATTAATTCCCCTTAAATCCTGAGGGTCCCTAGGGGCCAATAAGCCCACCAGGTACCTCCAGTAAGCACGAGGGAGCTGCGTTGCAGAAAGGTGGTCAAAGGCCATGCCCACTTTTTACACCACTCTGCAACCCAGCTCTGTGTCGCTTACTGGAGGTAGCTGGTAGGCTACTTGGCCCCCAGGGACCATCAGGACTCAAGGGGATTTAATCCCCCAATTTACAACGCAACAGGGGGAGTGTTTGCACAGTGGTGCACGGAGGGGGCGTGGCCTGATGTGAGAAGCTTCCAAACGCGCCCTGTGGCGCATTTTAAATTGGGGGATTAAGTCCCCTTGAATCCTGAGGGTCCCTGGGGGCCAACTAGCCCATCAGATACCTCCAGTAAGTGCCACAGAGTTGCGTTGTAGAGAGGTGTAAAAAGGGGCGTGGTGTTGTAGAGAGGTGTAAAAAGGGGCATGGCCTCGGACCACCTCCCTGCAATGCAGCTCTGTGCCGCTTACTGGGGGTACCTTGCGGGCTAGTTAGCCCCCGGGGAACCTCAGGATTCAAGGGCAATTAATCCCACAACTGACTGGATTTCGAAGTACTTAAGTTACAAGATAGCAATCATCAGTAAAAGCTCAAATACACGTTTGGGCCCTAGGGGCGTACCAAACCATATACCAAAAAAGTGGTATAAGAACCACGACTGGAACAGGCACTAGGCCTATTGCCTCTAGAATCGCTGGGACCCCAAGGAACCACCCAAGGTAGTGACACAGGGGACCCACGGGAACTGTATGCAGTGTGTAAACACAACCGCGGGTGCCTATTATCTTCTATGTGCAATGTCGCGGTAGGAAATTTAAAGATTAGGGACACTTCGAATCGAGACTGGACCAAGCCCTTTTGGACTTAAGAAGTTCTAGGGCTAGCACCCACGTGAGCACTGGAGTACTCGAGTTACCTCACCCAGGGAAGCCGGGTGCATAGGTGTCTTTTGGTGTCGGGTCGCGTCGTCGATTTCAATGGAAGCCTGCAAAGAACTGCTGCTGCCATGAAGAGGAGAAGTGTCCGATGAGATCCAAGCCTGGATCTAGGATGTAAGGAACCTAAAAGCAAAGGGGACAGAGTCTGGGTCACTAGCCAGTGACCGAGGGCAGGATGGACCAATGCCCACAGATGTCGGGTGCTTCAGGTGAGTTGATGGGTGTCTTGACTCTTCAGCCACGAGGTCCAGGAGGTGTTGACGAAGTCCACAAGCTGGATTCCAGCTGTCCTACAAAGTCTGTCGAGTGCTGCGGTGTCGGCGACCAGAAAGGACCCAACAAGCCTTGGCAACAGCAAGTTACTGGAATTTAGAGAAAGGACTGCGGTGCAGACCAGCAAGGTCTGAGGGACTCACCCAGCAAGGGTAAGTCAGGGTATATCTGGAGCAACCAGGAAAGCCCAAGCAGAAGAGGAGTTGCCTTCGTGGGGACCTGCTAGCCAATGGGCTAGTGATTGCAAAGGAGCCTCAAGCAGTCGCACTTGAAGCTGGCCCATGGGTCACTCGTGGAGTGGGAGCCAACAATCTTCGGTGCAGGATGTGCTCAAGGCTGGGGCTACTTGGAGCCCAAAGCACAACTTCGAGGAGGACCAGAAAGGTAGTGTTGCTGCAAAAGTTCACGGTGTCCAGGGGTCATGGTTCCACGTCCCCCACGATAGCCATGGGCCTCAGCTTTGCTGTGTACTCAGGGTAGCCTCGGAAAAGTCTGGAAATCCACCTCTGGTGATGCAAAGACTTTGGCGTCCGGCGGAAGCTTCAGCGATGCAGACTGGTCAGTTGCTTCTTTGGTGCCTGCCAAGCAGAGGAGTCAGTCCTTGACCCCAAGGGAGATTTCTTCAGTCTTCTAGTTAAAGTAGAACGTCAAAGGTCCAGGATATATGTTGCAGAGTTTCGTCCAGGGTAATCTAAAGTCCTAGGGACTGGATTCTTATACTTATAGTAAGTTTAGGGGATGGACTAACTCTAAGGCCCTACCTTCCTTTGTCCAGTTTCACGCCAGAGCAGGGGCACGTAGCCCTTGCATCTGGTTTGAACTGGGCCATGCACAGTGACACCAAACGTGCCCCCAGTGCAGGACATCAAAGCACCAGAGAGTGCTCCCACCCAGCCCCAATACACATCAGCCTGTCTGGGGAGGTGGGGACACCTCCCCTCGACAGGAAACCTATTGTCCAGGCTTTCCCTGCCGGGGGTAGTATTCCAAAAGCGTTTGACACCAAACACGACATGTTTTGATGCAGCCATCCCAAAGTTAGCATTTACCGCAAGGTTATAATGCACTTAAGAGTATATGGTATGGCTGTATCACAGAACAGCTATAAGGAAGTATTTCCCAAAGCTGCAGAGGGGCTCAGCTCATGCTTGGGCACCCTCTCATGCAAAACCAAGCACTCTGCCTTCAGGATTGTCAAGGCCTGCCATAGGAGTGGCTTATAGGTTTATATGTGTCTGTATATGGTAGTGATATAGGTCGCCTATACCACTGTAAGGGGTGCAAGCACACCCTTACCCAGGCTGCAGTAGCAGACCTGTGGTGCCATTTTGGAGTGCTTCCCAGGGGTGGCATAATACATGCCTCAGCCCCTGGTAGGCCTCTGAGGTACCTATTCTGTAGGTACATAGTATACCATATACTAGGGGCTTATAAGGCACTCCAGAATCCAATTAGATATGTACCTAAGGTACATGGAAACCATTTTAGAGAGGAAGCAGCTAGACTGTGGTCCTGATTAGCAGGGCAACAGCCAGACTAAGGTCGAAAAACAGTGAAACACCAACAAAAAGTGGGGGTACCCATGTGAAGCAGATCCTACTCTCCTACAAATCCAAGCACTCTCCTTGCAGTACTCTAATCATCCGGTTACTACCCATGTCCTCATGCAATGACCCAGGCACTAACACATGAACTGCTACAATCACTGAGCACTACTGATGCAGTCCAGCCATCTCCTTGTCACAACCAATGCACTCCTCCAATCACCCAGCCAGATCCATGTACGTATCCAATCACTCCACCAAAACCCAAGCACTAATCAATTCACCATTCACTCTCCTTGCAGTATTCTAGTCATCCAGTCAGTGCCCATGTACTTATGCAATGACCCAGGCACTAACACATGTACTGCTACAGTCTCCTGAGCAGTACTGATGCAATCTAGCCATCTCCTTGTCACTACCAATGCACTTCTCCAATCACCCAGCCAGTTCCATGTCATAATCTAATCACTGTGCCAAAACATAAGAACTTATAAATTCACCATGCACTCTCCTTGCAGTACTGTAATCATCCAGTCACTACCCATGTACTCATGCAATGGCCCAGGCATATAAACATGCACTGCTACAATCCCCTGAGCACTACTGATGCAGTCCAGCCATCTCCTTGTCACTACCCATGCACTCCTCCAATCACCCAGCGAGCACCATGTACTTATCCAAACACTCGGCCAAAACCCAAGCACTTATAAATTCACCATGCACTCTCCTTGCAGTACTTTAATCATCCTGTCAGTACCCATATACTCATGCAATGACCCAGGCACTAACACATGCACTGCTGCAATCCCCTGAGCACTACTGATGCAGTCCAGCCATCAACGTGTCACTACCCATGCACTCCTCCAATCACCCAGCGAGCAGCATGTACTTATCCAATCAGACAGCCAAAGCCCAAGTACTTATAAATTCACCATGCACTCTCTTTGCAGTACTCTAATTATCTAGTCACTACTCATCTACTCGTGCAATGACCCAGGCACTAACACACGCACTGCTACAATCCCTTGAGCACTACTGATGCAGTCCAGCCATATTCTTGTCACTACCCATGCACTCCTCCAATCACCCAGCCAGTCCCATGTCCTTCTCTAATCACTGCGCCAAAACACAAGCACTTAGAAAATCACCATGCACTCTCCTTGCAGTACTGTAATCATACAGTCACTACCCATGAACTCATGCAATGACCCAGGCACTAACACATGCACTGCTACAATCCCCTGAGCACTACTAATGCAGTCCAGCCATCTCCTTGTCACTAACCATGCACTCCTCCAATCACCCAGCCAGTCCCATGTCCTTATTCCAAACACTCGGCCAAAACCCAAGCACTTATAAATTCACCATACCTCTCCTTGCAGTACTGTAATAATCCAGTCACTACCCATGTGCTCAAGCAATGACCCAGGCACTAACACATGCACTGCTACAGTCCCCTGAGCAGTACTCATGCAATCCAGCAATCTCCTTGTCACTACCCATGCAGTCCTCCAATCACCAAGATAGGTCCATGTCCTTATCTAATCACTGCGCCAAAACATAAGCACTTATAAATTCACCATGCACTCACCTTGCAGTACTTTAATCATCCAGTCACTACCCATGTACTCATTCAATGGCCCAGGCACTAACACATGCACTGCTACAATCCCCTGAGCACTACTGATGCAGTCCAGCCATCTCCTTGCCACTACCCATGCGCTCCTCCAATCACCCAGCCAGCACCATGTACTTATCCAATCACTCCGCCAAAACCGAAGCACTTATAAATTCACCATGCACTCTCCTTGCAGTACTCTAATCATCCAGTTAGTACCCATGTACTTATGCAATGACCAAGGCTTACACATGCACTGCTACAATCCCCTGAGCTCTACTGATGCAGTCCAGCCATCTCCTTGTCACTAACCATGCAGTCCTCCAGTCACCCAACCAGTTCCATGTGCTTATCTAATCACTGCGCCAAAACACAAGCACTTATAAATTCTCCATGCACTCTCCTTGCAGTACTCTAATCATCTAGTCACTACCCATGTACTCCTGCAATGACCAATGCACTAACACATGCACTGGTACAATTCCCTGAGCACTACTGATGGAGTCCAGCCATCTTCTTGTCACTACACATGCACTCCTCCTATCACCCAGCCAGTTCGATGTCCTTATCTAATCACTGCTGCAAAACACAGGTACTTATAAATTCACCATGCACTCTCCTTGCAGTACTCGAATCATCCAGTCACTACCTATGTACTTATGCAATGACCCATGCACTAACACATGCACTGCCACAATCCCCTGAGCACTACTGATGCAGTCCAGCCATCTCCTTGTCACTACCCATGCACTCCTCCAATCACCCAGCCAGCACCATGTACTATCCAATCACTCCGCCAAAACCCAAGCACTTAAAAATTCACCATGCACTCTCCTTGCAGTACTCTAGTCATCCATTCAGTACGCATGTACTTATGCAATGACCCAGTGTGAGAAGTTGGCCTGGCATATGCTGTCTCCTAGTTATAGGGACACCTTGCACCAGTCCAATTCGACTCTTATCGATGATAGGTTTAAGACAACCTTTAAAGAAAGCTATCCTAGTGGTAGCTGTGGAGAGCAGCCTTCAGGCTAAGTCTTGAAGGAGTGTTAAGCTTATTGTTTTACCATAATAACCTCTCGAATAACCAAATGAAAGAGTAGCCCACACAGGTATATATATAAAATATATGTATTTATTCTAGACAGGATCCCACAGTCTCTTTATGAAGCTGTGGCAAAGTTACAATCTCAAACAAGCATTGATAGACACAATAAATAGCACTATTAACATTGGGCCCCAGGGGGGGACCAAACCATATACTAAAAAAGTGGTATAAGAACCACGACAATTCTACAGGCAATGCCTAGGGCATTCAGGATCGCTGGCCCCTTAAGAATCCACCCCAGGTTATGAGGAAGGGCACCCACGGGAGACGCATGCAGTGCAAGAAGCTGCTATCGGGATCTCTATTACAGCCTATGGAGAATGTCGCGGTTGGAAATAAACAGTTTAAAAATACTTCTAGCAGGAGTACAAAGTTAAAACTTCAGACTTAAGCTTTTGAAGAGCCCACTACCACGAGAGTACTGAGGTACCACTGTTACCTGCCCCAGGGAAGCCGGGTGCATAGGTCGTTTCTGCTGTCGGGTCGCGGGCTGATTTTCAATGGAAAAATAGTCAAAAGTTCTGCTAGCCAAAAGCGTCGATGATGCCGTGAAGATCAAAGATGTGAAGATTGTAAAGAAGAACCTGAAAGCAGAGGGGACAGAGTCTGGGTCACGGCAAAGTGACCAGGAGGCTCAAAGCAAGGAGCCCTTCGATGTCGGGTGCTTCAGGTGGAAAGTGGTGTAGCTTGGATCTGCAGCCACGGGCTCCGGGAGGCTTCAAGGAAGGCCAGCTTCAGGAGGGCAACTGTCCCACGTCGGATGAGGGTCGCTGCGGTGTTAGTGTCCGGAATGGATCCACTATGCCTTGGCAACCGCAACCCCCGAAGAATAAACAAATCTGCTACAGTACAGACCCACAAGGTCTGGGAGAGGTCTCCTTCAAGGAAACTGTAGAGCAGGCCTGGAGCAACCAGGGGAACTCTTGATTGTAGAGATAGACCTCCGCTAGGGCCCACAAGTCGAGAGACAAGGGACCGCGGGAGGCGGCAATTTGGCGTGCGTAAAAGGGCACCCACGGGCCACCAGAGGGGGCTAGGCTGCTGATCTTTGGCACAATTACTGTAGAGTGGTTGGCTCGAAAACGGGCCAAAGCACAACTTCCCCACTGGTTAGGGTCATGTGCTACGCAAGAGGTGGCCGGTGTCCTGGGGTATTGGGGATCTCGGCACCCACGCGGTCCAGGGTGCCCAAACTCGTTGAGCACACTCACTGGCCGCTGGGATGCGCTGGAAACCCACATTAAGGGTTCTGGAAGTCTTTGAAGTTCATGAGAGCAGCGAAGTTCCAACCGGGTCACTTGCAGTGTTTCAGGTGCCTGCCAAGCAGGGGGATAACTCCTTTATCCCAAGGGAGATTTCTTCTGTCAGCTGGGCAGCAGCAAGTCGAAGGTCAAGACTGTAAAGTTCAAGATTAATCTGAGGCTCTGGGGCCACGTTATTCACCTTTATCCCCAAGATTAGGGGAGTGTCCAGAGTAGTGTCCACCAATGAGAGGTGAGGCAGGAAAGGGTGGCTACACCCTCTCCCCTTTGTGTGTTTCCCGCCTGGGCGAGGGGCAGGATGCCCCTGAACCGGTTCCAAGCGGTGTATGCAGAATGAGGCTTCTGCAGCTGCCTACGTGCAACTCTGAAAGGACATTTGGTGCACCCACCCTGTTCCAATCCACATTATCCTGTCTGGGGAGATGCTAGCATCTCCCTGCCACAGGAGCCCTATTGTCCAGCTGGAGAGGCTGGGGTTTTCCCCAGCAACAGCCAGCCAGGGTCGTGTAGGTGGCGGGTAGTAGCCATTTTGTACTGCTTGTGCACTTTTAAATTGGTGTCTAAATTCTGACGCTTTTCCCATATCGCCCCTCTAGCAGGGGGGAATTGTACCCTCATGCCCATGGTTGGACTGGGGGTATGATTCCTACGTGTTTGACACCAAACACGATATGGTTCTGTGTATCCATTCTCAAGTTATCGCGTTATCGCAATAGACTTATAATGCGGTTCAGAGTATATGGTATGGCTACACTACAAACAACCCAGCATTGATTTTACGAGGGTTGCAAAGAGGCCCTACTCATGTAGGGGTCCCCCCTCACACATACCTCAGCACCCTGCCTTGTAGGATTACCAAGGCCTGCTATAGGGGTGACCTATGAGAGTATGTGTTGTAATGGGGTGGGATATAGGGTACCTATATCCCTGTAAGGGGTGCTAGCACCACCTTACCCAGACTACAGTAGTGGTCTGGTGGTGTCAGTTTGTATGGCTGTCCCAGGTGGCACAATAAGTGCTTCAGCCCTGGTAGGCCTACTGAGGGACCCATGCCCTGGGTACCTAGGGTACCATCTACAAGGGACTGTCAGGGCATCCTCAGCATCCAATTAGTTCATACCTAGGGTACTTCACATCAGTTTTAGGGAGAAAGCAGATAGGCTGGGGTCCTGGATAGCAGGATCCCAGCCAGACTAGTCAAAAACCACTCAAATACCAGGCAAAAAGTTGGGGGCAACCATTAGTCAGATTCCACCTTCCTACACCCAGGCACTAACACATGCACTGCTACAATCCCTTGAGCAGTACTGATGCAATCCAGCCATCTCCTTGTCACTACCCATGCACTCCTCCAATCACCCAGCCAGTTCCATGTCCTTATCTAAACACTGTGCCAAAACACAAGCACTTATAAATTCACCATGCCCTCTCTTTGCAGTACTCTAATCATCCAGTCACTACCCATGTACTCATGCAATGACCCAGGCACTAACACATGCACTGCTACAAGCCCCTGATCACTACTGAAGCAGTCTAGCCATCTCCTTGTCACTACCAATGCACTCCTCCAATCAGCCAGCCAGCACCATATACTTATCCAATTACTTCGCGAAAACCGAAGGACTTATAAATTCACCATGCACTCACCTTGCAGTGCTCTAATCATCCAGTCAGTACCAATGTACTTATACAATGGCCCAGGCACTAACACATGCACTGGTACAAATCCCTGAGTACTACTGATGCAGTCCAGCCATCTCCTTGTCACTATCCATGCACTCCTCCAATCACCCAGCGAGCCCCATGTACTTATCCAATCACTCTGCCAAAATCCAAGCACTTATAAATTCACCAGGCACTCTCCTTGCAGTACTCTAATCATCCAGTCAGTACCAATGTACTTATGCAATGACCCAGGCACTAACACATCCACTGCTTCTATCCCCTGATCACAACTGATGCAGTCCAGCCATCTCCTTGTCACTACCCATGCACTCCTCCAATCACCCAGCCAGTTCCATGTACTTATCCAATCACTCCACCAAAACCGAAGCACTTATAAATTCACCACGCACTCTCCTTGCAGTACTCTAATCATCCAGTCAGTACCCATGTACTTATGCAATGACTCAGGCTTACACATGCACTGCTACAATCCCCTGAGCACTACTGATGGAGTCCAGCCATCTTTTTGCCACTACAGATGCACTCCTCCTATCACCCAGCCAGTTTGATGTCCTTATCTAATCACTGCGTCAAAACACAAGCACTTATAAATTCACCTCGCACTCTCCTTGCAGTACTCTAATCATCCAGTCAGTACCCATGTACTCATGCAATGACCCAGGCTCTAACACATGCACTGCTACAATCCCATGAGCACTACAAATCCAGTCCAGCCATCTCCTTGTCACTACCCATGCACTCCTCCAATCACCCAGCGAGCAGCATGTACTTATCCAATCAGACAGCCAAAGCCCAAGCACTTATAAATTCACCATGCACTCTCTTGGCAGTACTCTAATCATCTAGTCACTACCCATCTACTTGTGCAATGACCCATGCACTAACACACGCACTGCTACAATCCCTTGAGCACTACTGATACAGTCCAGCCATCTTCTTGTCACTACCCATGCACTCCTCCAATCACCCAGCCAGTCCCATGTCCTTATCTAATCACTGCGCCAAAACACAAGTACTTATAAAATCACCATGCACTCTCCTTGCAGTACTGTAATCATCCAGTCACTACCCATGTACTCATGCAATGACCCAGGCACTAACACATGCACTGCTACAGTCCCCTGACCAGTACTGATGCAATCCAGCCATCTCCTTGTCACTACCCATGCAGTCCTCCAATCACCAAGACAGGTCAATGTCCTTATCTAATCACTGCGCCAAAACATAAGCACTTATAAATTCACCATGCACTCTCGTTGCAGTACTCTAATCATCCAGTCACTACCCATGTACTCATTCAATGACCCAGGCACTAACACATGCACTGCTACAAGCCCCTGATCACTACTGATGCAGTCCATCCATCTCCTTGTCACTACCCATGCACTCCTCCAATCACCCAGCCAGTTCTAAGTCATTATCTAATCACTGCACCAAAACACAAGCACTTATAAATTCACCATGCACTCTCCTTGCAGTACTGTAATCATCCAGTTACTACCCATGTACTCATGCAATGGCCCAGGCACTAACACATGCACTTCTACAAGCCCCTGATCACTACTGATGCAGTCCAGCCATCTCCTTGCCACTACCCATGCGCTGCTCCAATCATCCAGCCAGCACCATGTACTTATCCAATCACTCCGCCAAAACCGAAGCACTTATAAATTCACCATGCACTCTCCTTGCAGAATTCTAATCATCCAGTCAGTAGCCATGTACTTATGCAATGGCCCAGGCACTAACACATGCACTGGTACAAAACCCTGAGTACTACTGATGCAGTCCAGCCATCTCCTTGTCACTACCCATTCACTCCTCCAATCACCCAGCCAGTTCCATGTCATTATCTAATCACTGCGCCAAAACATAAGCATTTATAAATTCACCATGCACTCTCCTTGCAGTACTGTAATCATCCAGTCACTTCCCTTGTACTCATGCAATGGCCCAGGCACAAACACATGCACTGCTACAATCCCCTGAGCACTACTGATGCAGTCCAGCCACCTCCTTGCCACTACCCATGCGCTCCCCCAATCACCCAGCCAGCACCATGTACTTATCCAATCTCTCCGCCTAAACCGAAGCACTTATAGATTCACCACGCACTCTCCTTGCAGTCATCTAATCATCCAGTGAGTACCCATGTACTTACGCAATGGCCCAGGCACTAACACATGCACTGCTACAATCCCCTGATCACTACAGATGCAGTCCAGCCATCTTCTTGTCACTACCCATGCCCTCCTCCAATCACCCAACCAGTTCCATGTACTTATCCAATCACTCTGTCAAAACCGAAGCACTTATAGATTCACCACGCACTCTCCTTGCAGTCCTCTAATCATCCAGTGAGTACCCATGTACTTATGCTATGACCCAAGCACTAACACATGCACTGCTACAATCCCCTGAGCACTACTGATGCAGTCCAGTCATCTCCTGGTCACTACCCATGCAGTCCTCCAATCACCCAACAGGTTCCATATCCTTATCTAATCACTGCGCCCCAAAAAAAGCACCTATAAATTCACCATGCACTCTCCTTGCAGTACTGTAATCATCCAGTCACTACCCATGTACTCATGAAATGGCCCAGGCACTAATACATGCACTGCTACAATCCCCTCAGCACTACTGATGCAGTCCAGCCATCTCCTTGCCACTACCCATGCGCTCCTCCAATCACTCAGCCAGCACCATGTACTTATCCAATCACTCCACCAAAACTGAAGCACTTATAGATTCACCACGCACTCTCCTTGCAGTCCTCTAGTCATCCAATGAGTACCCATGTACTTATGCTCTGACCCAAGCACTAACACATGCACTGCTACAATCCCCTGAGCACTACTGATGCAGTCCAGTCATCTCCTTGTCACTACCCATGCAGTCCTCCAATCACCCAACAGGTTCCATGTCCTAATCTAATCACTGCGCCCCCAAAAAAGCACCTATAAATTCACCATGCACTCTCCTCGCAGTACTGTAATCATCCAGTCACTACCCATGTACTCATGCAATGGCCCAGGCACTAATACATGCACTGCTACACGCCCTTGAGCACTACAGATGCAGTCCAGCCATCTTCTTGTCACTACCCATGCACTCCTCCAATCACCCAGCCAGTCCAATGTCCTTATCTAATCACCGCGCCAAAACACAAGCACATATAAAATCACCATGCACTCTCCTTGCAGTACTGTAATCATCCAGTCACTACCCATGTACTCATGCAATGACCCAGGCACTAACACATGCACTGCTACAGTCCCCTGACCAGTACTGATGCAATCCAGCCATCTCCTTGTCACTACCCATGCAGTCCTCCAATCACCAAGACAGGTCAATGTCCTTATCTAATCACTGCGCCAAAACATAAGCACTTATAAATTCACCATGCACTCTCCTTGCAGTACTCTAATCATCCAGTCACTACCCATGTACTCATTCATAGACCCAGGCACTAACACATGCACTGCTACAAGCCCGTGATCACTACTGATGCAGTCCAGCCATCTCCTTGTCATTACCCATGCACTCCTCCAATCACCCAGCCAGTTCCATGTCATTATCTAATCACTGCGCCAAAACATTAGCACTTATAAATTCACCATGCACTCTCCTTGCAGTACTGTAATCATCCAGTCACTACCCATGTACTCATGCAATGGCCCAGGCACTAACACATGCACTGCTACAATCCCCTGAGCACTACTGATGCAGTCCAGCCATCTCCTTGCCACTACCCATGCGCTCCTCCAATCACCCAGCCAGTCCAATGTCCTTATCTAATCACCGCGCCAAAACACAAGCACATATAAAATCACCATGCACTCTCCTTGCAGTACTGTAATCATCCAGTCACTACCCATGTACTCATGCAATGACCCAGGCACTAACACATGCACTGCTACAGTCCCCTGACCAGTACTGATGCAATCCAGCCATCTCCTTGTCACTACCCATGCAGTCCTCCAATCACCAAGAAAGGTCCATGTCCTTATCTAATCACTGCGCCAAAACATAAGCACATAGAAATTCACCATGCACTCTCCTTGCAGTACTCTAGTCATCCAGTCGCTACCCATGTACTTATGCAATGAGCCAGGCACTAATACATGCACTGCTACAATCCCCTGAGCACTACTGATGCAATCCAGCCAATTCCTTGTCTCTACCCATGCACTCCTCCAATCATCCAGCCAGAACCATGTACTTATCCAATCACTCCACCAAAACACAAGCACTTATAAATTCACCATGCACTCTCCTTGCAGTACTGTAATCATCCAGTCACTACCCATGTACTCATGCAATGACCCAGGCACTAACACATGCACTGCTACAATCCCCTGAGCACTGCTGATGCAGTCCAGCCATCGCCCTGTCATTACCCATGCACTCCTCCAATCTCCCAGCCAGATCCATGTACTTATCCAATCTCTCCGCCAAAACCGAAGCACTTATAGATTCACCACGCACTCTCCTTGCAGTCCTCTAATCATCCAGTGAGAACCCATGTACTTACGCAATGGCCCAGGCACTAACACATGCACTGCTACAATCCCCTGAGCACTACAGATGCAGTCCAGCCATCTTCTTGTCACTACCCATGCCCTCCCCCAATCACCCACCCAGTTCCATGTACTTATCCAATCACTCTGCCAAAACCAAAGCACTTATAGATTCACCACGCACTCTCCTTGCAGTCCTCTAATCATCCAGTGAGTACCCATGTACTTATGCTATGACCCAAGCACTAACACATGCACTGCTACAATCCCCTAAGCACTACTGATGCAGTCCAGCCATCTCCTTGTCACTACCCATGCAGTCCTCCAATCACCCAACAGGTTCCATGTCCTTATCTAATCACTGCGCCAAAAAAAGCACTTATAAATTCACCATACACTCTCCTTGCAGAACTCTAATCATCCAGTCACTACCCATGTACTCCTGCAATGATCCAGGCACTAACACATGCACTGCTACAATCCCCTGAGCACTAGTGATGGAGTCCAGCCATCTCCTTGTCACTACCCATGCACTCCTCCAATCACCCAGCCACCACCATGTACTTATCCAATCATTCCGCCAAAACCCAAGCACTAATCAATTCACCATTCACTCTCCTTGCAGTACTCTAAACATCCAGTCACTACCCATGTACTCATGCAATGACCCCTGCACTAACGCATGCACTGCTACAATCCCCTGAGCACTACTGATGCAGTCCAGCTTTCTCCTTGTACTTCCCATGCACTCTTCCAATCCCCCAGCCAGCACCTTGTACTTATCCAATCACTCCGCCAAAACCCAAGCACTCATAAATTCACCATGCGCTCTCTTTGCGGTACTCTAGTCATCCAGTCAGTACCCATGTACTTATGCAATGTCCCAGGCACTAACAAATGCACTGCTGCAGTCCCCTGAGCAGTACTGATGCAATCCAGCCATCTCCTTGTCACCATCCATGCACTCATCCAATCACCCAGCGAGGTCCATGTCCTTATCTAATCACTGCGCAAAAAGACAAGCACTTATATATTTACCTTGCTCTACTGTTATCATCCAGTCACTACCCATGTACTCATGCAATGACCCAGGCACTAACGCACGCACTGCTACAATCCCTTGAGCACTACTGATGCAGTCCAGCCATCTTCTTGTCACTACCCATGCACTCCTCCATTCACTCAGCCAGTCCCATGTCCTTATCTAATCACTGCGCCAAAACACAAGCACTTATAATTTCACCATGCACTCTCCTTGCAGTACTGTAATCATCCAGTCACCACCCATGTACTCATTCAATGACCCAGGCACTAACACATGCACTGCTACAATCCCCTGAGCACTACTGATGCAGTCCAGCCACCTCCTTGCCACTACCCATGCGATCCCCCAATCACCCAGCCAGCACCATGTACTTATCCAATCTCTCCGCCAAAACCAAAGCACTTATAGATTCACCACACACTCTCCTTGCATTCATCTAATCATCCAGTGAGTACCCATGTACTTACGCAATGGCCCAGGCACAAACACATGCACTGCTACAATCCCCTGAGCACTACAGATGCAGTCCAGCCATCTTCTTGTCACTACCCATGCCCTCCTCTAATCACCCAACCAGTTCCATGTACTTATCCAATCACTCTGTCAAAACCGAAGCACTTATAGATTCACAACGCACTCTCCTTGCAGTCCTCTAATCATCCAGTGAGTACCCATGTACTTATGCTATGACCCAAGCACTAACACATGCACTGCTACAATACCCTGAGCACTACTGATGCAGTCCAGTCATCTCCTTGTCACTACCCATGCAGTCCTCCAATCACCCAACAGGTTCCATGTCCTTATCTAATCACTGCGCCCCCAAAAAAGCACCTATAAATTCACCATGCACTCTCCTTGCAGTACTGTAATCATCCAGTCACTACCCATGTACTCATGCAATGGCCCAGGCACTAATACATGCACTGCTACAATCCCCTGAGCGCTACTGATGCAGTCCAGCCATCTCCTTGCCACTACCCATGCGCTCCTCCAATCACTCAGCTAGCACCATGTACTTATCCAATCACTCCGCCAAAACTGAAGCACTTATAGATTCACCACGCACTCTCCTTGCAGTCCTCTAGTCATTCAATGAGTACCCATGTACTTATGCTCTGACCCAAGCACTAACACATGCACTGCTACAATCCCCTGAGCACTACTGATGCAGTCCAGTCATCTTCTTGTCACTACCCATGTAGTCCTCCAATCATCCAACAGGTTCCATATCCTTATCTAATCACTGTGTCCCAAAAAAAGCACCTATAAATTCACCATGCACTCTCCTCGCAGTACTTTAATCATCCAGTCACTACCCATGTACTCATGCAATGGCCCAGGCACTAACACATGCACTGGTACAAAACCCTGAGTACTCCTGATGCAGTCCAGCCATCTCCTTGTCACTACCCATGCACTCCTCCAATCACCCAGCCAGTTCCATGTACTTAAGCAATTACTACGCCAAAACCGAAGCACTTACAAATTCACCACACACTCTCCTTTCAGTCCTCTAATCATCCAGTGAGTACCCATGTACTTATGCTATGACCCAAGCACTAACACATTCACTGCTACAATCCCCTAAGCACTACTGATGCAGTCCAGCCATCTCCTTGTCACTACCCATGCAGTCCTCCAATCACCCAACAGGTTCCATGTCCTTATCTAATCACTGCGCCAAAAAAAGCACTTATAAATTCACCATACACTCTCCTTGCAGAACTCTAATCATCCAGTCACTACCCATGTACTCCTGCAATGATCCAGGCACTAACACATGCACTGCTACAATCCCCTGAGCACTAGTGATGGAGTCCAGCCATCTCCTTGTCACTACCCATGCACTCCTCCAATCACCCAGCCACCACCATGTACTTATCCAATCATTCCGCCAAAACCCAAGCACTAATCAATTCACCATTCACTCTCCTTGCAGTACTCTAAACATCCAGTCACTACCCATGTACTCATGCAATGACCCCTGCACTAACGCATGCACTGCTACAATCCCCTGAGCACTACTGATGCAGTCCAGCTTTCTCCTTGTACTTCCCATGCACTCTTCCAATCCCCCAGCCAGCACCTTGTACTTATCCAATCACTCCGCCAAAACCCAAGCACTCATAAATTCACCATGCGCTCTCTTTGCGGTACTCTAGTCATCCAGTCAGTACCCATGTACTTATGCAATGTCCCAGGCACTAACAAATGCACTGCTGCAGTCCCCTGAGCAGTACTGATGCAATCCAGCCATCTCCTTGTCACCATCCATGCACTCATCCAATCACCCAGCGAGGTCCATGTCCTTATCTAATCACTGCGCAAAAAGACAAGCACTTATATATTTACCTTGCTCTACTGTTATCATCCAGTCACTACCCATGTACTCATGCAATGACCCAGGCACTAACGCACGCACTGCTACAATCCCTTGAGCACTACTGATGCAGTCCAGCCATCTTCTTGTCACTACCCATGCACTCCTCCATTCACTCAGCCAGTCCCATGTCCTTATCTAATCACTGCGCCAAAACACAAGCACTTATAATTTCACCATGCACTCTCCTTGCAGTACTGTAATCATCCAGTCACCACCCATGTACTCATTCAATGACCCAGGCACTAACACATGCACTGCTACAATCCCCTGAGCACTACTGATGCAGTCCAGCCACCTCCTTGCCACTACCCATGCGATCCCCCAATCACCCAGCCAGCACCATGTACTTATCCAATCTCTCCGCCAAAACCAAAGCACTTATAGATTCACCACACACTCTCCTTGCATTCATCTAATCATCCAGTGAGTACCCATGTACTTACGCAATGGCCCAGGCACAAACACATGCACTGCTACAATCCCCTGAGCACTACAGATGCAGTCCAGCCATCTTCTTGTCACTACCCATGCCCTCCTCTAATCACCCAACCAGTTCCATGTACTTATCCAATCACTCTGTCAAAACCGAAGCACTTATAGATTCACAACGCACTCTCCTTGCAGTCCTCTAATCATCCAGTGAGTACCCATGTACTTATGCTATGACCCAAGCACTAACACATGCACTGCTACAATACCCTGAGCACTACTGATGCAGTCCAGTCATCTCCTTGTCACTACCCATGCAGTCCTCCAATCACCCAACAGGTTCCATGTCCTTATCTAATCACTGCGCCCCCAAAAAAGCACCTATAAATTCACCATGCACTCTCCTTGCAGTACTGTAATCATCCAGTCACTACCCATGTACTCATGCAATGGCCCAGGCACTAATACATGCACTGCTACAATCCCCTGAGCGCTACTGATGCAGTCCAGCCATCTCCTTGCCACTACCCATGCGCTCCTCCAATCACTCAGCTAGCACCATGTACTTATCCAATCACTCCGCCAAAACTGAAGCACTTATAGATTCACCACGCACTCTCCTTGCAGTCCTCTAGTCATTCAATGAGTACCCATGTACTTATGCTCTGACCCAAGCACTAACACATGCACTGCTACAATCCCCTGAGCACTACTGATGCAGTCCAGTCATCTTCTTGTCACTACCCATGTAGTCCTCCAATCATCCAACAGGTTCCCTATCCTTATCTAATCACTGTGTCCCAAAAAAAGCACCTATAAATTCACCATGCACTCTCCTCGCAGTACTTTAATCATCCAGTCACTACCCATGTACTCATGCAATGGCCCAGGCACTAACACATGCACTGGTACAAAACCCTGAGTACTCCTGATGCAGTCCAGCCATCTCCTTGTCACTACCCATGCACTCCTCCAATCACCCAGCCAGTTCCATGTACTTAAGCAATTACTACGCCAAAACCGAAGCACTTACAAATTCACCACACACTCTCCTTTCAGTCCTCTAATCATCCAGTGAGTACCCATGTACTTATGCTATGACCCAAGCACTAACACATTCACTGCTACAATCCCCTAAGCACTACTGATGCAGTCCAGCCATCTCCTTGTCACTACCCATGCAGTCCTCCAATCACCCAACAGGTTCCATGTCCTTATCTAATCACTGCGCCAAAAAAAGCACTTATAAATTCACCATACACTCTCCTTGCAGAACTCTAATCATCCAGTCACTACCCATGTACTCCTGCAATGATCCAGGCACTAACACATGCACTGCTACAATCCCCTGAGCACTAGTGATGGAGTCCAGCCATCTCCTTGTCACTACCCATGCACTCCTCCAATCACCCAGCCACCACCATGTACTTATCCAATCATTCCGCCAAAACCCAAGCACTAATCAATTCACCATTCACTCTCCTTGCAGTACTCTAAACATCCAGTCACTACCCATGTACTCATGCAATGACCCATGCACTAACACATGCACTGCTACAATCCCCTGAGCACTACTGATGCAGTCCAGCTTTCTCCTTGTACTTCCCATGCACTCTTCCAATCCCCCAGCCAGCACCTTGTACTTATCCAATCACTCCGCCAAAACCCAAGCACTCATAAATTCACCATGCGCTCTCCTTGCGGTACTCTAGTCATCCAGTCAGTACCCATGTACTTATGCAATGACCCAGGCACTAACACATGCACTGCTGCAGTCCCCTGAGCAGTACTGATGCAATCCAGCCATCTCCTTGTCACCATCCATGCACTCATCCAATCACCCAGCGAGGTACATGTCCTTATCTAATCACTGCGCAAAAAGACAAGCACTTATATATTTACCTTGCTCTACTGTAATCATCCAGTCACTACCCATGTACTCATGCAATGGCCCAGGCACTAACGCACGCACTGCTACAATCCCTTGAGCACTACTGATGCAGTCCAGCCATCTTCTTGTCACTACCCATGCACTCCTCCATTCACTCAGCCAGTCCCATGTCCTTATCTAATCACTGCGCCAAAACACAAGCACTTATAATTTCACCATGCACTCTCCTTGCAGTACTGTAATCATCCAGTCACCCCCCATGTACTCATTCAATGACCCAGGCACTAACACATGCACTGCTACAATCCCCTGAGCACTACTGATGCAGTCCAGCCACCTCCTTGCCACTACCCATGCGATCCCCCAATCACCCAGCCAGCACCATGTACTTATCCAATCTCTCCGCCAAAACCGAAGCACTTATAGATTCACCACACACTCTCCTTGCATTCATCTAATCATCCAGTGAGTACCCATGTACTTACGCAATGGCCCAGGCACAAACACATGCACTGCTACAATCCCCTGAGCACTACAGATGCAGTCCAGCCATCTTCTTGTCACTACCCATGCCCTCCTCTAATCACCCAACCAGTTCCATGTACTTATCCAATCACTCTGTCAAAACCGAAGCACTTATAGATTCACCACGCACTCTCCTTGCAGTCCTCTAATCATCCAGTGAGTACCCATGTACTTATGCTATGACCCAAGCACTAACACATGCACTGCTACAATCCCCTGAGCACTACTGATGCAGTCCAGTCATCTCCTTGTCACTACCCATGCAGTCCTCCAATCACCCAACAGGTTCCATGTCCTTATCTAATCACTGCGCCCCCAAAAAAGCACCTATAAATTCACCATGCACTCTCCTTGCAGTACTGTAATCATCCAGTCACTACCCATGTACTCATGCAATGGCCCAGGCACTAATACATGCACTGCTACAATCCCCTGAGCACTACTGATGCAGTCCAGCCATCTCCTTGCCACTACCCATGCGCTCCTCCAATCACTCAGCTAGCACCATGTACTTATCCAATCACTCCGCCAAAACTGAAGCACTTATAGATTCACCACGCACTCTCCTTGCAGTCCTCTAGTCATCCAATGAGTACCCATGTACTTATGCTCTGACCCAAGCACTAACACATGCACTGCTACAATCCCCTGAGCACTACTGATGCAGTCCAGTCATCTTCTTGTCACTACCCATGCAGTCCTCCAATCATCCAACAGGTTCCATATCCTTATCTAATCACTGTGTCCCAAAAAAAGCACCTATAAATTCACCATGCACTCTCTTCGCAGTACTGTAATCATCCAGTCACTACCCATGTACTCATGCAATGGCCCAGGCACTAACACATGCACTGGTACAAAACCCTGAGTACTCCTGATGCAGTCCAGCCATCTCCTTGTCACTACCCATGCACTCCTCCAATCACCCAGCCAGTTCCATGTACTTAAGCAATTACTACGCCAAAACCGAAGCACTTACAAATTCACCACACACTCTCCTTTCAGTCCTCTAATCATCCAGTGAGTACCCATGTACTTGTGCAATGACCCAAGCACTAACACATGCACTGCTACAATCCCCTGAGCACTACTTACTGATGAAGTCCAGCCATCTCCTTGTCAATACCCATGCAGTTCTCCAATACCCCAACAGGTTCCATGTCCTTATCCAATCACTCCGCCAAAACACAAGCACTTATAAATTGATGATGCAATCTCCTTGCAGTACTCTAATCATCCAGTCAGTACCCATGTACTTACGCAATGGCCCAGGCGCTAACACATGCACTGCTACAATCCCCTGAGCACTACTGATGCAGTCCAGCCATCTTCTTGTCACTACCTATGCACTCCTCCAATCACCCAGCCAGATCCATTTACTTGTCCAATCACTCCGCCAAAACCGAAGCACTTATAAATTCACCATACACTCTTCTTGCAGAATTCTAATCATCCAGTCAGTACCCATGTACTTATGCAATGGCCCAGGCACTAACACATGCACTGGTACAAAACCCTGAGTACTCCTGATGCAGTCCAGCCATCTCCTTGTCACTACCCATGCACTCCTCCAATCACCCAGCCAGTTCCATGTACTTAAGCAATCACTACGCCAAAACCGAAGCACTTATAAATTCACCACACACTCTCCTTTCAGTCCTCTAATCATCCAGTGAGTACCCATGTACTTGTGGAATGACCCAAGCACTAACACATGCACTGCTACAATCCCCTGAGCACTACCTACTGATGAAGTCCAGCCATCTCCTTGTCAATACCCATGCAGTTCTCCAATCACCCAACAGGTTCCATGTCCTTATCCAATCACTCCGCCAAAACCCAAGCACTTATCAAGTCACCATGCACTCTCCTTGCAGTACTCTAGTCATCCAGTCAGTACCCATGTACTTATGCAATGACCCAGGCACTAACGCATGCACGGCTACAATTCCCTGAGCACTACTGATGCAGTCCAGCCATCTACTTCTCACAAATCATGCACTCCTCCAATCACCCAGCCAGAACCATGTATTTATCCAATCACTCCGCCACAACCCAAGCACTTATAAATTATCCATGCACTCTCCTTGCAGTACTATAGTCATCCAGTCAGTACCCATGTACATATGCAATGACCCAGGCACTAACACATGCACTGCTACAACCCCCTGAGCACTACTGATGCAGTCCAGCCATCGCCCTGTCACTACCCATGCACTCCTCCAATCACCCAGCCAGTTCCATGTACTTATCCAATCACTCCGCCAAAACCCAAGCACTTATAAATACACCATACACTCTCCTTGCAGTACTCTAATAATCCAGTCACTACCCATGTGCTCAAGCAATGACCCAGGCACTACCAAATGCACTGCTACAGTCCCATGAACAGTACTGATGAAATCCAGCCATCTCCTTGTCACTACCCATGCAGTGCTCCAATCACCAAGACAGGTCCATGTCCTTATCTAATCACTGCGCCAAAACATAAGCACTTATAAATTCACCATGCACTCTCCTTGCAGTACTCTAATCATCCAGTCACTACACATGTACTCATTCAATGGCCCAGGCACTAACACATGCACTTCTATAAGCCCCTGATCACTACTGATGCAGTCCAGCCATCTCCTTGCCACTACCCATGCGCTGCTCCAATCATCCAGCCAGCACCATGTACTTATCCAATCACTCCGCCAAAACCGAAGCACTTATAAATTCACCATGCACTCTCCTTGCAAAATTCTAATCATCCAGTCAGTAGCCATGTACTTATGCAATGGCCCAGGCACTAACACATGCACTGGTACAAAACCCTGAGTACTACTGATGCAGTCCAGCCATCTCCTTGTCACTACCCATTCACTCCTCCAATCACCCAGCCAGTTCCATGTCATTATCTAATCACTGCGCCAAAACATAAGCACTTATAAATTCACCATGCACTCTCCTTGCAGTACTGTAATCATCCAGTCACTTCCCTTGTTCTCATGCAATGGCCCAGGCACAAACACATGCACTGCTACAATCCCCTGAGCACTACTGATGCAGTCCAGCCACCTCCTTGCCACTACCCATGCGCTCCCCCAATCACCCAGCCAGCACCATGTACTTATCCAATCTCTCCGCCTAAACCGAAGCACTTATAGATTCACCACGCACTCTCCTTGCAGTCATCTAATCATCCAGTGAGTACCCATGTACTTACGCAATGGCCCAGGCACTAACACATGCACTGCTACAATCCCCTGATCACTACAGATGCAGTCCAGCCATCTTCTTGTCACTACCCATGCCCTCCTCCAATCCCCCAACCAGTTCCATGTACTTATCCAATCACTCTGTCAAAACCGAAGCACTTATAGATTCACCACGCACTCTCCTTGCAGTCCTCTAATCATCCAGTGAGTACCCATGTACTTATGCTATGACCCAAGCACTAACACATGCACTGCTACAATCCCCTGAGCACTACTGATGCAGTCCAGTCATCTCCTGGTCACTACCCATGCAGTCCTCCAATCACCCAACAGGTTCCATGTCCTTATCTAATCACTGCGCCCCAAAAAAAGCACCTATAAATTCACCATGCACTCTCCTTGCAGTACTGTAATCATCCAGTCACTACCCATGTACTCATGAAATGGCCCAGGCACTAATACATGACCTGCTACAATCCCCTCAGCACTACTGATGCAGTCCAGCCATCTCCTTGCCACTACCCATGCGCTCCTCCAATCACTCAGCCAGCACCATGTACTTATCCAATCACTCCACCAAAACTGAAGCACTTATAGATTCACCACGCACTCTCCTTGCAGTCCTCTAGTCATCCAATGAGTACCCATGTACTTATGCTCTGACCCAAGCACTAACACATGCACTGCTACAATCCCCTGAGCACTACTGATGCAGTCCAGTCATCTCCTTGTCACTACCCTTGCAGTCCTCCAATCACCCAACAGGTTCCATGTCCTAATCTAATCACTGCGCCCCAAAAAAAGCACCTATAAATTCACCATGCACTCTCCTCGCAGTACTGTAATCATCCAGTCACTACCCATGTACTCATGCAATGGCCCAGGCACTAATACATGCACTGCTACACACCCTTGAGCACTGCAGATGCAGTCCAGCCATCTTCTTGTCACTTCCCATGCACTCCTCCAATCACCCAGCCAGTCCAATGTCCTTATCTAATCACCGCGCCAAAACACAAGCACATATAAAATCACCATGCACTCTCCTTGCAGTACTGTAATCATCCAGTCACTACCCATGTACTCATGCAATGACCCAGGCACTAACACATGCACTGCTACAGTCCCCTGACCAGTACTGATGCAATCCAGCCATCTCCTTGTCACTACCCATGCAGTCCTCCAATCACCAAGACAGGTCCATGTCCTTATCTAATCACTGCGCCAAAACATAAGCACTTATAAATTCACCATGCACTCTCCTTGCAGTACTCTAATCATCCAGTCACTACCCATGTACTCATTCATAGACCCAGGCACTAACACATGCACTGCTACAAGCCCGTGATCACTACTGATGCAGTCCAGCCATCTCCTTGTCACTACCCATGCACTCCTCCAATCACCCAGCCAGTTCCATGTCATTATCTAATCACTGCGCCAAAACATTAGCACTTATAAATTCACCATGCACTCTCCTTGCAGTACTGTAATTATCCAGTCACTACCCATGTACTCATGCAATGGTCCAGGCACTAACACATGCACTGCTACAATCCCCTGAGCACTACTGATGCAGTCCAGCCATCTCCTTGTCACTACCCATGCACTCCTCCAATCACCCAGCCAGTTCCATGTACTTAAGCAATTACTACGCCAAAACCGAAGCACTTACAAATTCACCACACACTCTCCTTTCAGTCCTCTAATCATCCAGTGAGTACCCATGTACTTGTGCAATGACCCAAGCACTAACACATGCACTGCTACAATCCCCTGAGCACTACTTACTGATGAAGTCCAGCCATCTCCTTGTCAATACCCATGCAGTTCTCCAATACCCCAACAGGTTCCATGTCCTTATCCAATCACTCCGCCAAAACACAAGCACTTATAAATTGATGATGCAATCTCCTTGCAGTACTCTAATCATCCAGTCAGTACCCATGTACTTACGCAATGGCCCAGGCGCTAACACATGCACTGCTACAATCCCCTGAGCACTACTGATGCAGTCCAGCCATCTTCTTGTCACTACCTATGCACTCCTCCAATCACCCAGCCAGATCCATTTACTTGTCCAATCACTCCGCCAAAACCGAAGCACTTATAAATTCACCATACACTCTTCTTGCAGAATTCTAATCATCCAGTCAGTACCCATGTACTTATGCAATGGCCCAGGCACTAACACATGCACTGGTACAAAACCCTGAGTACTCCTGATGCAGTCCAGCCATCTCCTTGTCACTACCCATGCACTCCTCCAATCACCCAGCCAGTTCCATGTACTTAAGCAATCACTACGCCAAAACCGAAGCACTTATAAATTCACCACACACTCTCCTTTCAGTCCTCTAATCATCCAGTGAGTACCCATGTACTTGTGGAATGACCCAAGCACTAACACATGCACTGCTACAATCCCCTGAGCACTACCTACTGATGAAGTCCAGCCATCTCCTTGTCAATACCCATGCAGTTCTCCAATCACCCAACAGGTTCCATGTCCTTATCCAATCACTCCGCCAAAACCCAAGCACTTATCAAGTCACCATGCACTCTCCTTGCAGTACTCTAGTCATCCAGTCAGTACCCATGTACTTATGCAATGACCCAGGCACTAACGCATGCACGGCTACAATTCCCTGAGCACTACTGATGCAGTCCAGCCATCTACTTCTCACAAATCATGCACTCCTCCAATCACCCAGCCAGAACCATGTATTTATCCAATCACTCCGCCACAACCCAAGCACTTATAAATTATCCATGCACTCTCCTTGCAGTACTATAGTCATCCAGTCAGTACCCATGTACATATGCAATGACCCAGGCACTAACACATGCACTGCTACAACCCCCTGAGCACTACTGATGCAGTCCAGCCATCGCCCTGTCACTACCCATGCACTCCTCCAATCACCCAGCCAGTTCCATGTACTTATCCAATCACTCCGCCAAAACCCAAGCACTTATAAATACACCATACACTCTCCTTGCAGTACTCTAATAATCCAGTCACTACCCATGTGCTCAAGCAATGACCCAGGCACTACCAAATGCACTGCTACAGTCCCCTGAACAGTACTGATGAAATCCAGCCATCTCCTTGTCACTACCCATGCAGTGCTCCAATCACCAAGAGAGGTCCATGTCCTTATCTAATCACTGCGCCAAAACATAAGCACTTATAAATTCACCATGCACTCTCCTTGCAGTACTCTAATCATCCAGTCACTACACATGTACTCATTCAATGGCCCAGGCACTAACACATGCACTTCTACAAGCCCCTGATCACTACTGATGCAGTCCAGCCATCTCCTTGCCACTACCCATGCACTGCTACAATCCCCTGAGCACTACTGATGCAATCCAGCCAATTCCTTGTCTCTACCCATGCACTCCTCCAATCATCCAGCCAGAACCATGTACTTATCCAATCACTCCACCAAAACACAAGCACTTATAAATTCACCATGCACTCTCCTTGCAGTACTGTAATCATCCAGTCACTACCCATGTACTCATGCAATGACCCAGGCACTAACACATGCACTGCTACAATCCCCTGAGCACTGCTGATGCAGTCCAGCCATCGCCCTGTCATTACCCATGCACTCCTCCAATCTCCCAGCCAGATCCATGTACTTATCCAATCTCTCCGCCAAAACCGAAGCACTTATAGATTCACCACGCACTCTCCTTGCAGTCCTCTAATCATCCAGTGAGAACCCATGTACTTACGCAATGGCCCAGGCACTAACACATGCACTGCTACAATCCCCTGAGCACTACAGATGCAGTCCAGCCATCTTCTTGTCACTACCCATGCCCTCCCCCAATCACCCACCC
The DNA here is from genome assembly GCF_964204655.1 of Triturus cristatus. Lineage (NCBI taxonomy): Eukaryota > Metazoa > Chordata > Amphibia > Caudata > Salamandridae > Triturus > Triturus cristatus. The sequence goes on from NC_140579.1 coordinate 922,314,312, forward strand.
AGTTCCATGTACTTATCCAATCACTCTGCCAAAACCGAAGCACTTATAGATTCACCACGCACTCTCCTTGCAGTCCTCTAATCATCCAGTGAGTACCCATGTACTTATGCTATGACCCAAGCACTAACACATGCACTGCTACAATCCCCTAAGCACTACTGATGCAGTCCAGCCATCTCCTTGTCACTACCCATGCAGTCCTCCAATCACCCAACAGGTTCCATGTCCTTATCTAATCACTGCGCCAAAAAAAGCACTTATAAATTCACCATACACTCTCCTTGCAGAACTCTAATCATCCAGTCACTACCCATGTACTCCTGCAATGATCCAGGCACTAACACATGCACTGCTACAATCCCCTGAGCACTAGTGATGGAGTCCAGCCATCTCCTTGTCACTACCCATGCACTCCTCCAATCACCCAGCCACCACCATGTACTTATCCAATCATTCCGCCAAAACCCAAGCACTAATCAATTCACCATTCACTCTCCTTGCAGTACTCTAAACATCCAGTCACTACCCATGTACTCATGCAATGACCCATGCACTAACGCATGCACTGCTACAATCCCCTGAGCACTACTGATGCAGTCCAGCTTTCTCCTTGTACTTCCCATGCACTCTTCCAATCCCCCAGCCAGCACCTTGTACTTATCCAATCACTCCGCCAAAACCCAAGCACTCATAAATTCACCATGCGCTCTCTTTGCGGTACTCTAGTCATCCAGTCAGTACCCATGTACTTATGCAATGTCCCAGGCACTAACACATGCACTGCTGCAGTCCCCTGAGCAGTACTGATGCAATCCAGCCATCTCCTTGTCACCATCCATGCACTCATCCAATCACCCAGCGAGGTCCATGTCCTTATCTAATCACTGCGCAAAAAGACAAGCACTTATATATTTACCTTGCTCTACTGTAATCATCCAGTCACTACCCATGTACTCATGCAATGACCCAGGCACTAACGCACGCACTGCTACAATCCCTTGAGCACTACTGATGCAGTCCAGCCATCTTCTTGTCACTACCCATGCACTCCTCCATTCACTCAGCCAGTCCCATGTCCTTATCTAATCACTGCGCCAAAACACAAGCACTTATAATTTCACCATGCACTCTCCTTGCAGTACTGTAATCATCCAGTCACCACCCATGTACTCATTCAATGACCCAGGCACTAACACATGCACTGCTACAATCCCCTGAGCACTACTGATGCAGTCCAGCCACCTCCTTGCCACTACCCATGCGATCCCCCAATCACCCAGCCAGCACCATGTACTTATCCAATCTCTCCGCCAAAACCAAACCACTTATAGATTCACCACACACTCTCCTTGCATTCATCTAATCATCCAGTGAGTACCCATGTACTTACGCAATGGCCCAGGCACAAACACATGCACTGCTACAATCCCCTGAGCACTACAGATGCAGTCCAGCCATCTTCTTGTCACTACCCATGCCCTCCTCTAATCACCCAACCAGTTCCATGTACTTATCCAATCACTCTGTCAAAACCGAAGCACTTATAGATTCACGACGCACTCTCCTTGCAGTCCTCTAATCATCCAGTGAGTACCCATGTACTTATGCTATGACCCAAGCACTAACACATGCACTGCTACAATCCCCTGAGCACTACTGATGCAGTCCAGTCATCTCCTTGTCACTACCCATGCAGTCCTCCAATCACCCAACAGGTTCCATGTCCTTATCTAATCACTGCGCCCCCAAAAAAGCACCTATAAATTCACCATGCACTCTCCTTGCAGTACTGTAATCATCCAGTCACTACCCATGTACTCATGCAATGGCCCAGGCACTAATACATGCACTGCTACAATCCCCTGAGCACTACTGATGCAGTCCAGCCATCTCCTTGCCACTACCCATGCGCTCCTCCAATCACTCAGCTAGCACCATGTACTTATCCAATCACTCCACCAAAACTGAAGCACTTATAGATTCACCACGCACTCTCCTTGCAGTCCTCTAGTCATTCAATGAGTACCCATGTACTTATGCTCTGACCCAAGCACTAACACATGCACTGCTACAATCCCCTGAGCACTACTGATGCAGTCCAGTCATCTTCTTGTCACTACCCATGCAGTCCTCCAATCATCCAACAGGTTCCATATCCTTATCTAATCACTGTGTCCCAAAAAAAGCACCTATAAATTCACCATGCACTCTCCTCGCAGTACTTTAATCATCCAGTCACTACCCATGTACTCATGCAATGGCCCAGGCACTAACACATGCACTGGTACAAAACCCTGAGTACTCCTGATGCAGTCCAGCCATCTCCTTGTCACTACCCATGCACTCCTCCAATCACCCAGCCAGTTCCATGTACTTAAGCAATTACTACGCCAAAACCGAAGCACTTACAAATTCACCACACACTCTCCTTTCAGTCCTCTAATCATCCAGTGAGTACCCATGTACTTGTGCAATGACCCAAGCACTAACACATGTACTGCTACAATCCCCTGAGCACTACAGATGCAGTCCAGCCATCTTCTTGTCACTACCCATGCCCTCCCCCAATCACCCACCCAGTTCCATGTACTTATCCAATCACTCTGCCAAAACCGAAGCACTTATAGATTCACCACGAACTCTCCTTGCAGTCCCCTAATCATCCAGTGAGTACCCATGTACTTATGCTATGACCCAAGCACTAACACATTCACTGCTACAATCCCCTAAGCACTACTGATGCAGTCCAGCCATCTCCTTGTCACTACCCATGCAGTCCTCCAATCACCCAACAGGTTCCATGTCCTTATCTAATCACTGCGCCAAAAAAAGCACTTATAAATTCACCATACACTCTCCTTGCAGAACTCTAATCATCCAGTCACTACCCATGTACTCCTGCAATGATCCAGGCACTAACACATGCACTGCTACAATCCCCTGAGCACTAGTGATGGAGTCCAGCCATCTCCTTGTCACTACCCATGCACTCCTCCAATCACCCAGCCACCACCATGTACTTATCCAATCATTCCGCCAAAACCCAAGCACTAATCAATTCACCATTCACTCTCCTTGCAGTACTCTAAACATCCAGTCACTACCCATGTACTCATGCAATGACCCATGCACTAACACATGCACTGCTACAATCCCCTGAGCACTACTGATGCAGTCCAGCTTTCTCCTTGTACTTCCCATGCACTCTTCCAATCCCCCAGCCAGCACCTTGTACTTATCCAATCACTCCGCCAAAACCCAAGCACTCATAAATTCACCATGCGCTCTCCTTGCGGTACTCTAGTCATCCAGTCAGTACCCATGTACTTATGCAATGACCCAGGCACTAACACATGCACTGCTGCAGTCCCCTGAGCAGTACTGATGCAATCCAGCCATCTCCTTGTCACCATCCATGCACTCATCCAATCACCCAGCGAGGTACATGTCCTTATCTAATCACTGCGCAAAAAGACAAGCACTTATATATTTACCTTGCTCTACTGTAATCATCCAGTCACTACCCATGTACTCATGCAATGGCCCAGGCACTAACGCACGCACTGCTACAATCCCTTGAGCACTACTGATGCAGTCCAGCCATCTTCTTGTCACTACCCATGCACTCCTCCATTCACTCAGCCAGTCCCATGTCCTTATCTAATCACTGCGCCAAAACACAAGCACTTATAATTTCACCATGCAGTCTCCTTGCAGTACTGTAATCTTCCAGTCACCCCCCATGTACTCATTCAATGACCCAGGCACTAACACATGCACTGCTACAATCCCCTGAGCACTACTGATGCAGTCCAGCCACCTCCTTGCCACTACCCATGCGATCCCCCAATCACCCAGCCAGCACCATGTACTTATCCAATCTCTCCGCCAAAACCGAAGCACTTATAGATTCACCACACACTCTCCTTGCATTCATCTAATCATCCAGTGAGTACCCATGTACTTACGCAATGGCCCAGGCACAAACACATGCACTGCTACAATCCCCTGAGCACTACAGATGCAGTCCAGCCATCTGCTTGTCACTACCCATGCCCTCCTCTAATCACCCAACCAGTTCCATGTACTTATCCAATCACTCTGTCAAAACCGAAGCACTTATAGATTCACCACGCACTCTCCTTGCAGTCCTCTAATCATCCAGTGAGTACCCATGTACTTATGCTATGACCCAAGCACTAACACATGCACTGCTACAATCCCCTGAGCACTACTGATGCAGTCCAGTCATCTCCTTGTCACTACCCATGCAGTCCTCCAATCACGCAACAGGTTCCATGTCCTTATCTAATCACTGCACCCCCAAAAAAGCACCTATAAATTCACCATGCACTCTCCTTGCAGTACTGTAATCATCCAGTCACTACCCATGTACTCATGCAATGGCCCAGGCACTAATACATGCACGGCTACAATCCCCTGAGCACTACTGATGCAGTCCAGCCATCTCCTTGCCACTACCCATGCGCTCCTCCAATCACTCAGCTAGCACCATGTACTTATCCAATCACTCCGCCAAAACTGAAGCACTTATAGATTCACCACGCACTCTCCTTGCAGTCCTCTAGTCATCCAATGAGTACCCATGTACTTATGCTCTGACCCAGGCACTAACACATGCACTGGTACAAAACCCTGAGTACTCCTGATGCAGTCCAGCCATCTCCTTGTCACTACCCATGCACTCCTCCAATCACCCAGCCAGTTCCATGTACTTAAGCAATTACTACGCCAAAACCGAAGCACTTACAAATTCACCACACACTCTCCTTTCAGTCCTCTAATCATCCAGTGAGTACCCATGTACTTGTGCAATGACCCAAGCACTAACACATGCACTGCTACAATCCCCTGAGCACTACTTACTGATGAAGTCCAGCCATCTCCTTGTCAATACCCATGCAGTTCTCCAATACCCCAACAGGTTCCATGTCCTTATCCAATCACTCCGCCAAAACACAAGCACTTATAAATTGATGATGCAATCTCCTTGCAGTACTCTAATCATCCAGTCAGTACCCATGTACTTACGCAATGGCCCAGGCGCTAACACATGCACTGCTACAATCCCCTGAGCACTACTGATGCAGTCCAGCCATCTTCTTGTCACTACCTATGCACTCCTCCAATCACCCAGCCAGATCCATTTACTTGTCCAATCACTCCGCCAAAACCGAAGCACTTATAAATTCACCATACACTCTTCTTGCAGAATTCTAATCATCCAGTCAGTACCCATGTACTTATGCAATGGCCCAGGCACTAACACATGCACTGGTACAAAACCCTGAGTACTCCTGATGCAGTCCAGCCATCTCCTTGTCACTACCCATGCACTCCTCCAATCACCCAGCCAGTTCCATGTACTTAAGCAATCACTACGCCAAAACCGAAGCACTTATAAATTCACCACACACTCTCCTTTCAGTCCTCTAATCATCCAGTGAGTACCCATGTACTTGTGGAATGACCCAAGCACTAACACATGCACTGCTACAATCCCCTGAGCACTACCTACTGATGAAGTCCAGCCATCTCCTTGTCAATACCCATGCAGTTCTCCAATCACCCAACAGGTTCCATGTCCTTATCCAATCACTCCGCCAAAACCCAAGCACTTATCAAGTCACCATGCACTCTCCTTGCAGTACTCTAGTCATCCAGTCAGTACCCATGTACTTATGCAATGACCCAGGCACTAACGCATGCACGGCTACAATTCCCTGAGCACTACTGATGCAGTCCAGCCATCTACTTCTCACAAATCATGCACTCCTCCAATCACCCAGCCAGAACCATGTATTTATCCAATCACTCCGCCACAACCCAAGCACTTATAAATTATCCATGCACTCTCCTTGCAGTACTATAGTCATCCAGTCAGTACCCATGTACATATGCAATGACCCAGGCACTAACACATGCACTGCTACAACCCCCTGAGCACTACTGATGCAGTCCAGCCATCGCCCTGTCACTACCCATGCACTCCTCCAATCACCCAGCCAGTTCCATGTACTTATCCAATCACTCCGCCAAAACCCAAGCACTTATAAATACACCATACACTCTCCTTGCAGTACTCTAATAATCCAGTCACTACCCATGTGCTCAAGCAATGACCCAGGCACTACCAAATGCACTGCTACAGTCCCCTGAACAGTACTGATGAAATCCAGCCATCTCCTTGTCACTACCCATGCAGTGCTCCAATCACCAAGACAGGTCCATGTCCTTATCTAATCACTGCGCCAAAACATAAGCACTTATAAATTCACCATGCACTCTCCTTGCAGTACTCTAATCATCCAGTCACTACACATGTACTCATTCAATGGCCCAGGCACTAACACATGCACTTCTACAAGCCCCTGATCACTACTGATGCAGTCCAGCCATCTCCTTGCCACTACCCATGCACTGCTACAATCCCCTGAGCACTACTGATGCAATCCAGCCAATTCCTTGTCTCTACCCATGCACTCCTCCAATCATCCAGCCAGAACCATGTACTTATCCAATCACTCCACCAAAACACAAGCACTTATAAATTCACCATGCACTCTCCTTGCAGTACTGTAATCATCCAGTCACTACCCATGTACTCATGCAATGACCCAGGCACTAACACATGCACTGCTACAATCCCCTGAGCACTGCTGATGCAGTCCAGCCATCGCCCTGTCATTACCCATGCACTCCTCCAATCTCCCAGCCAGATCCATGTACTTATCCAATCTCTCCGCCAAAACCGAAGCACTTATAGATTCACCACGCACTCTCCTTGCAGTCCTCTAATCATCCAGTGAGAACCCATGTACTTACGCAATGGCCCAGGCACTAACACATGCACTGCTACAATCCCCTGAGCACTACAGATGCAGTCCAGCCATCTTCTTGTCACTACCCATGCCCTCCCCCAATCACCCACCCAGTTCCATGTACTTATCCAATCACTCTGCCAAAACCGAAGCACTTATAGATTCACCACGCACTCTCCTTGCAGTCCTCTAATCATCCAGTGAGTACCCATGTACTTATGCTATGACCCAAGCACTAACACATGCACTGCTACAATCCCCTAAGCACTACTGATGCAGTCCAGCCATCTCCTTGTCACTACCCATGCAGTCCTCCAATCACCCAACAGGTTCCATGTCCTTATCTAATCACTGCGCCAAAAAAAGCACTTATAAATTCACCATACACTCTCCTTGCAGAACTCTAATCATCCAGTCACTACCCATGTACTCCTGCAATGATCCAGGCACTAACACATGCACTGCTACAATCCCCTGAGCACTAGTGATGGAGTCCAGCCATCTCCTTGTCACTACCCATGCACTCCTCCAATGACCCAGCCACCACCATGTACTTATCCAACCATTCCGCCAAAACCCAAGCACTAATCAATTCACCATTCACTCTCCTTGCAGTACTCTAAACATCCAGTCACTACCCATGTACTCATGCAATGACCCATGCACTAACGCATGCACTGCTACAATCCCCTGAGCACTACTGATGCAGTTCAGCTTTCTCCTTGTACTTCCCATGCACTCTTCCAATCCCCCAGCCAGCACCTTGTACTTATCCAATCACTCCGCCAAAACCCAAGCACTCATAAATTCACCATGCGCTCTCTTTGCGGTACTCTAGTCATCCAGTCAGTACCCATGTACTTATGCAATGTCCCAGGCACTAACACATGCACTGCTGCAGTCCCCTGAGCAGTACTGATGCAATCCAGCCATCTCCTTGTCACCATCCATGCACTCATCCAATCACCCAGCGAGGTCCATGTCCTTATCTAATCACTGCGCAAAAAGACAAGCACTTATATATTTACCTTGCTCTACTGTAATCATCCAGTCACTACCCATGTACTCATGCAATGACCCAGGCACTAACGCACGCACTGCTACAATCCCTTGAGCACTACTGATGCAGTCCAGCCATCTTCTTGTCACTACCCATGCACTCCTCCATTCACTCAGCCAGTCCCATGTCCTTATCTAATCACTGCGCCAAAACACAAGCACTTATAATTTCACCATGCACTCTCCTTGCAGTACTGTAATCATCCAGTCACCACCCATGTACTCATTCAATGACCCAGGCACTAACACATGCACTGCTACAATCCCCTGAGCACTACTGATGCAGTCCAGCCACCTCCTTGCCACTACCCATGCGATCCCCCAATCACCCAGCCAGCACCATGTACTTATCCAATCTCTCCGCCAAAACCAAAGCACTTATAGATTCACCACACACTCTCCTTGCATTCATCTAATCATCCAGTGAGTACCCATGTACTTACGCAATGGCCCAGGCACAAACACATGCACTGCTACAATCCCCTGAGCACTACAGATGCAGTCCAGCCATCTTCTTGTCACTACCCATGCCCTCCTCTAATCACCCAACCAGTTCCATGTACTTATCCAATCACTCTGTCAAAACCGAAGCACTTATAGATTCACGACGCACTCTCCTTGCAGTCCTCTAATCATCCAGTGAGTACCCATGTACTTATGCTATGACCCAAGCACTAACACATGCACTGCTACAATCCCCTGAGCACTACTGATGCAGTCCAGTCATCTCCTTGTCACTACCCATGCAGTCCTCCAATCACCCAACAGGTTCCATGTCCTTATCTAATCACTGCGCCCCCAAAAAAGCACCTATAAAGTCACCATGCACTCTCCTTGCAGTACTGTAATCATCCAGTCACTACCCATGTACTCATGCAATGGCCCAGGCACTAATACATGCACTGCTACAATCCCCTGAGCACTACTGATGCAGTCCAGCCATCTCCTTGCCACTACCCATGCGCTCCTCCAATCACTCAGCTAGCACCATGTACTTATCCAATCACTCCACCAAAACTGAAGCACTTATAGATTCACCACGCACTCTCCTTGCAGTCCTCTAGTCATTCAATGAGTACCCATGTACTTATGCTCTGACCCAAGCACTAACACATGCACTGCTACAATCCCCTGAGCACTACTGATGCAGTCCAGTCATCTTCTTGTCACTACCCATGCAGTCCTCCAATCATCCAACAGGTTCCATATCCTTATCTAATCACTGTGTCCCAAAAAAAGCACCTATAAATTCACCATGCACTCTCCTCGCAGTACTTTAATCATCCAGTCACTACCCATGTACTCATGCAATGGCCCAGGCACTAACACATGCACTGGTACAAAACCCTGAGTACTCCTGATGCAGTCCAGCCATCTCCTTGTCACTACCCATGCACTCCTCCAATCACCCAGCCAGTTCCATGTACTTAAGCAATTACTACGCCAAAACCGAAGCACTTACAAATTCACCACACACTCTCCTTTCAGTCCTCTAATCATCCAGTGAGTACCCATGTACTTGTGCAATGACCCAAGCACTAACACATGTACTGCTACAATCCCCTGAGCACTACAGATGCAGTCCAGCCATCTTCTTGTCACTACCCATGCCCTCCCCCAATCACCCACCCAGTTCCATGTACTTATCCAATCACTCTGCCAAAACCGAAGCACTTATAGATTCACCACGAACTCTCCTTGCAGTCCTCTAATCATCCAGTGAGTACCCATGTACTTATGCTATGACCCAAGCACTAACACATTCACTGCTACAATCCCCTAAGCACTACTGATGCAGTCCAGCCATCTCCTTGTCACTACCCATGCAGTCCTCCAATCACCCAACAGGTTCCATGTCCTTATCTAATCACTGCGCCAAAAAAAGCACTTATAAATTCACCATACACTCTCCTTGCAGAACTCTAATCATCCACTCACTACCCATGTACTCCTGCAATGATCCAGGCACTAACACATGCACTGCTACAATCCCCTGAGCACTAGTGATGGAGTCCAGCCATCTCCTTGTCACTACCCATGCACTCCTCCAATCACCCAGCCACCACCATGTACTTATCCAATCATTCCGCCAAAACCCAAGCACTAATCAATTTACCATTCACTCTCCTTGCAGTACTCTAAACATCCAGTCACTACCCATGTACTCATGCAATGACCAATGCACTAACACATGCACTGCTACAATCCCCTGAGCACTACTGATGCAGTCCAGCTTTCTCCTTGTACTTCCCATGCACTCTTCCAATCCCCCAGCCAGCACCTTGTACTTATCCAATCACTCCGCCAAAACCCAAGCACTCATAAATTCACCATGCACTCTCCTTGCGGTACTCTAGTCATCCAGTCAGTACCCATGTACTTATGCAATGACCCAGGCACTAACACATGCACTGCTGCAGTCCCCTGAGCAGTACTGATGCAATCCAGCCATCTCCTTGTCACCATCCATGCACTCATCCAATCACCCAGCGAGGTACATGTCCTTATCTAATCACTGCGCAAAAAGACAAGCACTTATATATTTACCTTGCTCTACTGTAATCATCCAGTCACTACCCATGTACTCATGCAATGGCCCAGGCACTAACGCACGCACTGCTACAATCCCTTGAGCACTACTGATGCAGTCCAGCCATCTTCTTGTCACTACCCATGCACTCCTCCATTCACTCAGCCAGTCCCATGTCCTTATCTAATCACTGCGCCAAAACACAAGCACTTATAATTTCACCATGCAGTCTCCTTGCAGTACTGTAATCTTCCAGTCACCCCCCATGTACTCATTCAATGACCCAGGCACTAACACATGCACTGCTACAATCCCCTGAGCACTACTGATGCAGTCCAGCCACCTCCTTGCCACTACCCATGCGATCCCCCAATCACCCAGCCAGCACCATGTACTTATCCAATCTCTCCGCCAAAACCGAAGCACTTATAGATTCACCACACACTCTCCTTGCATTCATCTAATCATCCAGTGAGTACCCATGTACTTACGCAATGGCCCAGGCACAAACACATGCACTGCTACAATCCCCTGAGCACTACAGATGCAGTCCAGCCATCTGCTTGTCACTACCCATGCCCTCCTCTAATCACCCAACCAGTTCCATGTACTTATCCAATCACTCTGTCAAAACCGAAGCACTTATAGATTCACCACGCACTCTCCTTGCAGTCCTCTAATCATCCAGTGAGTACCCATGTACTTATGCTATGACCCAAGCACTAACACATGCACTGCTACAATCCCCTGAGCACTACTGATGCAGTCCAGTCATCTCCTTGTCACTACCCATGCAGTCCTCCAATCACCCAACAGGTTCCATGTCCTTATCTAATCACTGCACCCCCAAAAAAGCACCTATAAATTCACCATGCACTCTCCTTGCAGTACTGTAATCATCCAGTCACTACCCATGTACTCATGCAATGGCCCAGGCACTAATACATGCACGGCTACAATCCCCTGAGCACTACTGATGCAGTCCAGCCATCTCCTTGCCACTACCCATGCGCTCCTCCAATCACTCAGCTAGCACCATGTACTTATCCAATCACTCCGCCAAAACTGAAGCACTTATAGATTCACCACGCACTCTCCTTGCAGTCCTCTAGTCATCCAATGAGTACCCATGTACTTATGCTCTGACCCAGGCACTAACACATGCACTGGTACAAAACCCTGAGTACTCCTGATGCAGTCCAGCCATCTCCTTGTCACTACCCATGCACTCCTCCAATCACCCAGCCAGTTCCATGTACTTAAGCAATTACTACGCCAAAACCGAAGCACTTACAAATTCACCACACACTCTCCTTTCAGTCCTCTAATCATCCAGTGAGTACCCATGTACTTGTGCAATGACCCAAGCACTAACACATGCACTGCTACAATCCCCTGAGCACTACTTACTGATGAAGTCCAGCCATCTTCTTGTCACTACCCATGCAGTCCTCCAATCATCCAACAGGTTCCATATCCTTATCTAATCACTGTGTCCCAAAAAAAGCACCTATAAATTCACCATGCACTCTCTTCGCAGTACTGTAATCATCCAGTCACTACCCATGTACTCATGCAATGGCCCAGGCACTAACACATGCACTGGTACAAAACCCTGAGTACTCCTGATGCAGTCCAGCCATCTCCTTGTCACTACCCATGCACTCCTCCAATCACCCAGCCAGTTCCATGTACTTAAGCAATTACTACGCCAAAACCGAAGCACTTACAAATTCACCACACACTCTCCTTTCAGTCCTCTAATCATCCAGTGAATACCCATGTACTTGTGCAATGACCCAAGCACTAACACATGCACTGCTACAATCCCCTGAGCACTACTTACTGATGAAGTCCAGCCATCTCCTTGTCAATACCCATGCAGTTCTCCAATACCCCAACAGGTTCCATGTCCTTATCCAATCACTCCGCCAAAACACAAGCACTTATAAATTGATGATGCAATCTCCTTGCAGTACTCTAATCATCCAGTCAGTACCCATGTACTTACGCAATGGCCCAGGCGCTAACACATGCACTGCTACAATCCCCTGAGCACTACTGATGCAGTCCAGCCATCTTCTTGTCACTACCTATGCACTCCTCCAATCACCCAGCCAGATCCATTTACTTGTCCAATCACTCCGCCAAAACCGAAGCACTTATAAATTCACCATACACTCTTCTTGCAGAATTCTAATCATCCAGTCAGTACCCATGTACTTATGCAATGGCCCAGGCACTAACACATGCACTGGTACAAAACCCTGAGTACTCCTGATGCAGTCCAGCCATCTCCTTGTCACTACCCATGCACTCCTCCAATCACCCAGCCAGTTCCATATACTTAAGCAATCACTACGCCAAAACCGAAGCACTTATAAATTCACCACACACTCTCCTTTCAGTCCTCTAATCATCCAGTGAGTACCCATGTACTTGTGGAATGACCCAAGCACTAACACATGCACTGCTACAATCCCCTGAGCACTACCTACTGATGAAGTCCAGCCATCTCCTTGTCAATACCCATGCAGTTCTCCAATCACCCAACAGGTTCCATGTCCTTATCCAATCACTCCGCCAAAACCCAAGCACTTATCAAGTCACCATGCACTCTCCTTGCAGTACTCTAGTCATCCAGTCAGTACCCATGTACTTATGCAATGACCCAGGCACTAACGCATGCACGGCTACAATTCCCTGAGCACTACTGATGCAGTCCAGCCATCTACTTCTCACAAATCATGCACTCCTCCAATCACCCAGCCAGAACCATGTATTTATCCAATCACTCCGCCACAACCCAAGCACTTATAAATTATCCATGCACTCTCCTTGCAGTACTATAGTCATCCAGTCAGTACCCATGTACATATGCAATGACCCAGGCACTAACACATGCACTGCTACAACCCCCTGAGCACTACTGATGCAGTCCAGCCATCGCCCTGTCACTACCCATGCACTCCTCCAATCACCCAGCCAGTTCCATGTACTTATCCAATCACTCCGCCAAAACCCAAGCACTTATAAATACACCATACACTCTCCTTGCAGTACTCTAATAATCCAGTCACTACCCATGTGCTCAAGCAATGACCCAGGCACTACCAAATGCACTGCTACAGTCCCCTGAACAGTACTGATGAAATCCAGCCATCTCCTTGTCACTACCCATGCAGTGCTCCAATCACCAAGACAGGTCCATGTCCTTATCTAATCACTGCGCCAAAACATAAGCACTTATAAATTCACCATGCACTCTCCTTGCAGTACTCTAATCATCCAGTCACTACACATGTACTCATTCAATGGCCCAGGCACTAACACATGCACTTCTACAAGCCCCTGATCACTACTGATGCAGTCCAGCCATCTCCTTGCCACTACCCATGCGCTGCTCCAATCATCCAGCCAGCACCATGTACTTATCCAATCACTCCGCCAAAACCGAAGCACTTATAAATTCACCATGCACTCTCCTTGCAGAATTCTAATCATCCAGTCAGTAGCCATGTACTTATGCAATGGCCCAGGCACTAACACATGCACTGGTACAAAACCCTGAGTACTACTGATGCAGTCCAGCCATCTCCTTGTCACTACCCATTCACTCCTCCAATCACCCAGCCAGTTCCATGTCATTATCTAATCACTGCGCCAAAACATAAGCACTTATAAATTCACCATGCACTCTCCTTGCAGTACTGTAATCATCCAGTCACTTCCCTTGTACTCATGCAATGGCCCAGGCACAAACACATGCACTGCTACAATCCCCTGAGCACTACTGATGCAGTCCAGCCACCTCCTTGCCACTACCCATGCGCTCCCCCAATCACCCAGCCAGCACCATGTACTTATCCAATCTCTCCGCCTAAACTGAAGCACTTATAGATTCACCACGCACTCTCCTTGCAGTCATCTAATCATCCAGTGAGTACCCATGTACTTACGCAATGGCCCAGGCACTAACACATGCACTGCTACAATCCCCTGATCACTACAGATGCAGTCCAGCCATCTTCTTGTCACTACCCATGCCCTCCTCCAATCACCCAACCAGTTCCATGTACTTATCCAATCACTCTGTCAAAACCGAAGCACTTATAGATTCACCACGCACTCTCCTTGCAGTCCTCTAATCATCCAGTGAGTACCCATGTACTTATGCTATGACCCAAGCACTAACACATGCACTGCTACAATCCCCTGAGCACTACTGATGCAGTCCAGTCATCTCCTGGTCACTACCCATGCAGTCCTCCAATCACCCATCAGGTTCCATGTCCTTATCTAATCCCTGCGCCCCAAAAAAAGCACCTATAAATTCACCATGCACTCTCCTTGCAGTACTGTAATCATCCAGTCACTACCCATGTACTCATGAAATGGCCCAGGCACTAATACATGACCTGCTACAATCCCCTCAGCACTACTGATGCAGTCCAGCCATCTCCTTGCCACTACCCATGCGCTCCTCCAATCACTCAGCCAGCACCATGTACTTATCCAATCACTCCACCAAAACTGAAGCACTTATAGATTCACCACGCACTCTCCTTGCAGTCCTCTAGTCATCCAATGAGTACCCATGTACTTATGCTCTGACCCAAGCACTAACACATGCACTGCTACAATCCCCTGAGCACTACTGATGCAGTCCAGTCATCTCCTTGTCACTACCCTTGCAGTCCTCCAATCACCCAACAGGTTCCATGTCCTAATCTAATCACTGCGCCCCAAAAAAAGCACCTATAAATTCACCATGCACTCTCCTCGCAGTACTGTAATCATCCAGTCACTACCCATGTACTCATGCAATGGCCCAGGCACTAATACATGCACTGCTACACGCCCTTGAGCACTGCAGATGCAGTCCAGCCATCTTCTTGTCACTTCCCATGCACTCCTCCAATCACCCAGCCAGTCCAATGTCCTTATCTAATCACCGCGCCAAAACACAAGCACATATAAAATCACCATGCACTCTCCTTGCAGTACTGTAATCATCCAGTCACTACCCATGTACTCATGCAATGACCCAGGCACTAACACATGCACTGCTACAGTCCCCTGACCAGTACTGATGCAATCCAGCCATCTCCTTGTCACTACCCATGCAGTCCTCCAATCACCAAGACAGGTCCATGTCCTTATCTAATCACTGCGCCAAAACATAAGCACTTATAAATTCACCATGCACTCTCCTTGCAGTACTCTAATCATCCAGTCACTACCCATGTACTCATTCATAGACCCAGGCACTAACACATGCACTGCTACAAGCCCGTGATCACTACTGATGCAGTCCAGCCATCTCCTTGTCACTACCCATGCACTCCTCCAATCACCCAGCCAGTTCCATGTCATTATCTAATCACTGCGCCAAAACATTAGCACTTATAAATTCACCATGCACTCTCCTTGCAGTACTGTAATTATCCAGTCACTACCCATGTACTCATGCAATGGTCCAGGCACTAACACATGCACTGCTACAATCCCCTGAGCACTACTGATGCAGTCCAGCCATCTCCTTGTCACTACCCATGCACTCCTCCAATCACCCAGCCAGTTCCATGTACTTAAGCAATTACTACGCCAAAACCGAAGCACTTACAAATTCACCACACACTCTCCTTTCAGTCCTCTAATCATCCAGTGAGTACCCATGTACTTGTGCAATGACCCAAGCACTAACACATGCACTGCTACAATCCCCTGAGCACTACTTACTGATGAAGTCCAGCCATCTCCTTGTCAATACCCATGCAGTTCTCCAATACCCCAACAGGTTCCATGTCCTTATCCAATCACTCCGCCAAAACACAAGCACTTATAAATTGATGATGCAATCTCCTTGCAGTACTCTAATCATCCAGTCAGTACCCATGTACTTACGCAATGGCCCAGGCGCTAACACATGCACTGCTACAATCCCCTGAGCACTACTGATGCAGTCCAGCCATCTTCTTGTCACTACCTATGCACTCCTCCAATCACCCAGCCAGATCCATTTACTTGTCCAATCACTCCGCCAAAACCGAAGCACTTATAAATTCACCATACACTCTTCTTGCAGAATTCTAATCATCCAGTCAGTACCCATGTACTTATGCAATGGCCCAGGCACTAACACATGCACTGGTACAAAACCCTGAGTACTCCTGATGCAGTCCAGCCATCTCCTTGTCACTACCCATGCACTCCTCCAATCACCCAGCCAGTTCCATGTACTTAAGCAATCACTACGCCAAAACCGAAGCACTTATAAATTCACCACACACTCTCCTTTCAGTCCTCTAATCATCCAGTGAGTACCCATGTACTTGTGGAATGACCCAAGCACTAACACATGCACTGCTACAATCCCCTGAGCACTACCTACTGATGAAGTCCAGCCATCTCCTTGTCAATACCCATGCAGTTCTCCAATCACCCAACAGGTTCCATGTCCTTATCCAATCACTCCGCCAAAACCCAAGCACTTATCAAGTCACGATGCACTCTCCTTGCAGTACTCTAGTCATCCAGTCAGTACCCATGTACTTATGCAATGACCCAGGCACTAACGCATGCACGGCTACAATTCCCTGAGCACTACTGATGCAGTCCAGCCATCTACTTCTCACAAATCATGCACTCCTCCAATCACCCAGCCAGAACCATGTATTTATCCAATCACTCCGCCACAACCCAAGCACTTATAAATTATCCATGCACTCTCCTTGCAGTACTATAGTCATCCAGTCAGTACCCATGTACATATGCAATGACCCAGGCACTAACACATGCACTGCTACAACCCCCTGAGCACTACTGATGCAGTCCAGCCATCGCCCTGTCACTACCCATGCACTCCTCCAATCACCCAGCCAGTTCCATGTACTTATCCAATCACTCCGCCAAAACCCAAGCACTTATAAATACACCATACACTCTCCTTGCAGTACTCTAATAATCCAGTCACTACCCATGTGCTCAAGCAATGACCCAGGCACTACCAATTGCACTGCTACAGTCCCCTGAACAGTACTGATGAAATCCAGCCATCTCCTTGTCACTACCCATGCAGTGCTCCAATCACCAAGACAGGTCCATGTCCTTATCTAATCACTGCGCCAAAACATAAGCACTTATAAATTCACCATGCACTCTCCTTGCAGTACTCTAATCATCCAGTCACTACACATGTACTCATTCAATGGCCCAGGCACTAACACATGCACTTCTACAAGCCCCTGATCACTACTGATGCAGTCCAGCCATCTCCTTGCCACTACCCATGCGCTGCTCCAATCATCCAGCCAGCACCATGTACTTATCCAATCACTCCGCCAAAACCGAAGCACTTATAAATTCACCATGCACTCTCCTTGCAGAATTCTAATCATCCAGTCAGTAGCCATGTACTTATGCAATGGCCCAGGCACTAACACATGCACTGGTACAAAACCCTGAGTACTACTGATGCAGTCCAGCCATCTCCTTGTCACTACCCATTCACTCCTCCAATCACCCAGCCAGTTCCATGTCATTATCTAATCACTGCGCCAAAACATAAGCACTTATAAATTCACCATGCACTCTCCTTGCAGTACTGTAATCATCCAGTCACTTCCCTTGTACTCATGCAATGGCCCAGGCACAAACACATGCACTGCTACAATCCCCTGAGCACTACTGATGCAGTCCAGCCACCTCCTTGCCACTACCCATGCGCTCCCCCAATCACCCAGCCAGCACCATGTACTTATCCAATCTCTCCGCCTAAACCGAAGCACTTATAGATTCACCACGCACTCTCCTTGCAGTCATCTAATCATCCAGTGAGTACCCATGTACTTACGCAATGGCCCAGGCACTAACACATGCACTGCTACAATCCCCTGATCACTACAGATGCAGTCCAGCCATCTTCTTGTCACTACCCATGCCCTCCTCCAATCACCCAACCAGTTCCATGTACTTATCCAATCACTCTGTCAAAACCGAAGCACTTATAGATCCACCACGCACTCTCCTTGTAGTCCTCTAATCATCCAGTGAGTACCCATGTACTTATGCTATGACCCAAGCACTAACACATGTACTTCTACAATCCCCTGAGCACTACTGAGGCAGTCCAGTCATCTCCTGGTCACTACCCATGCAGTCCTCCAATCACCCAACAGGTTCCATGTCCTTATCTAATCACTGCGCCCCAAAAAAAGCACCTATAAATTCACCATGCACTCTCCTTGCAGTACTGTAATCATCCAGTCACTACCCATGTACTCATGAAATGGCCCAGGCACTAATACATGACCTGCTACAATCCCCTCAGCACTACTGATGCAGTCCAGCCATCTCCTTGCCACTACCCATGCGCTCCTCCAATCACTCAGCCAGCACCATGTACTTATCCAATCACTCCACCAAAACTGAAGCACTTATAGATTCACCACGCACTCTCCTTGCAGTCCTCTAGTCATCCAATGAGTACCCATGTACTTATGCTCTGACCCAAGCACTAACACATGCACTGCTACAATCCCCTGAGCACTACTGATGCAGTCCAGTCATCTCCTTGTCACTACCCATGCAGTCCTCCAATCACCCAACAGGTTCCATGTCCTAATCTAATCACTGCGCCCCAAAAAAAGCACCTATAAATTCACCATGCACTCTCCTCGCAGTACTGTAATCATCCAATCACTACCCATGTACTCATGCAATGGCCCAAGCACTAATACATGCACTGCTACACGCCCTTGAGCACTACAGATGCAGTCCAGCCATCTCCTTGTCACTACCCATGCAGTCCTCCAATCACCAAGACAGGTCCATGTCCTTATCTAATCACTGCGCCAAAACATAAGCTCTTATAAATTCACCATGCACTCTCCTTGCAGTACTGTAATCATCCAGTCACTACCCATGTACTCATGCAATGACCCAGGCACTAACACATGCACTGCTACAGTCCCCTGACCAGTACTGATGCAATCCAGCCATCTCCTTGTCATTACCCATGCAGTCCTCCAATCACCAAGACAGGTCCATGTCCTTATCTAATCACTGCGCCAAAACATAAGCACTTATAAATTCACCATGCACTCTCCTTGCAGTACTCTAATCATCCAGTCACTACCCATGTACTCATTCATAGACCCAGGCACTAACACATGCACTGCTACAAGCCCGTGATCACTACTGATGCAGTCCAGCCATCTCCTTGTCACTACCCATGCACTCCTCCAATCACCCAGCCAGTTCCATGTCATTATCTAATCACTGCGCCAAAACATTAGCACTTATAAATTCACCATGCACTCTCCTTGCAGTACTGTAATCATCCAGTCACTACCCATGTACTCATGCAATGGCCCAGGCACTAACACATGCACTGCTACAATCCCCTGAGCACTACTGATGCAGTCCAGCCATCTCCTTGCCACTACCCATGCGCTCATCCAATCACCCAGCCAGTCCAATGTCCTTATCTAATCACCGCGCCAAAACACAAGCACATATAAAATCACCATGCACTCTCCTTGCAGTACTGTAATCATCCAATCACTACCCATGTACTCATGCAATTACCCAGGCACTAACACATGCACTGCTACAGTCCCCTGACCAGTACTGATGCAATCCAGCCATCTCCTTGTCACTACCCATGCAGTCCTCCAATCACCAAGAAAGGTCCATGTCCTTATCTAATCATTGCGCCAAAACATAAGCACATAGAAATTCACCATGCACTCTCCTTGCAGTACTCTAGTCATCCAGTCGCTACCCATGTACTTATGCAATGAGCCAGGCACTAATACATGCACTGCTACAATCCCCTGAGCACTACTGATGCAATCCAGCCAATTCCTTGTCTCTACCCATGCACTCCTCCAATCATCCAGCCAGAACCATGTACTTATCCAATCACTCCACCAAAACAAAAGCAATTATCAATTCACCATGCACTCTCCTTGCAGTACTGTAATCATCCAGTCACTACCCATGTACTCATGCAATGACCCAGGCACTAACACATGCACTGCTACAATCCCCTGAGCACTGCTGATGCAGTCCAGCCATCGCCCTGTCATTACCCATGCACTCCTCCAATCTCCCAGCCAGATCCATGTACTTATCCAATCTCTCCGCCAAAACCGAAGCACTTATAGATTCACCACGCACTCTCCTTGCAGTCCTCTAATCATCCAGTGAGTACCCATGTACTTACGCAATGGCCCAGGCACTAACACATGCACTGCTACAATCCCCTGAGCACTACAGATGCAGTCCAGCCATCTTCTTGTCACTACCCATGCCCTCCCCCAATCACCCACCCAGTTCCATGTACTTATCCAATCACTCTGCCAAAACCGAAGCACTTATAGATTCACCACGCACTCTCCTTGCAGTCCTCTAATCATCCAGTGAGTACCCATGTACTTATGCAATGACCCAAGCACTAACACATGCACTGCTACAATCCCCTAAACACTACTGATGCAGTCCAGCCATCTCCTTGTCACTACCCATGCAGTCCTCCAATCACCCAACAGGTTCCATGTCCTTATCTAATCACTGCGCCAAAACATAAGCACTTATAAATTCACCATGCACTCTCCTTGCAGTACTGTAATCATCCAGTCACTACCCATGTACTCATGCAATTACCCAGCCACTAACACATGCACTGCTACAGTCCCCTGACCAGTACTGATGCAATCCAGCCATCTCCTTGTCACTACCCATGCAGTCCTCCAATCACCAAGACAGGTCCATGTCCTTATCTAATCACTGCGCCAAAACATAAGCACTTATAAATTCACCATGCACTCTCCTTGCAGTACTCTAATCATCCAGTCACTACCCATGTACTCATTCAAAGACCCAGGCACTAACACATGCACTGCTACAAGCCCGTGATCACTACTGATGCAGTCCAGCCATCTCCTTGTCACTACCATGCACTCCTCCAATCACCCAGCCAGTTCCATGTCATTATCTAATCACTGCGCCAAAACATTAGCACTTATAAATTCACCATGCACTCTCCTTGCAGTACTGTAATCATCCAGTCACTACCCATGTACTCATGCAATGGCCCAGGCACTAACACATGCACTGCTACAATCCCCTGAGCACTACTGATGCAGTCCAGCCATCTCCTTGCCACTACCCATGCGCTCATCCAATCACCCAGCCAGTCCAATGTCCTTATCTAATCACCGCGCCAAAACACAAGCACATATAAAATCACCATGCACTCTCCTTGCAGTACTGTAATCATCCAGTCACTACCCATGTACTCATGCAATTACCCAGGCACTAACACATGCACTGCTACAGTCCCCTGACCAGTACTGATGCAATCCAGCCATCTCCTTGTCACTACCCATGCAGTCCTCCAATCACCAAGAAAGGTCCATGTCCTTATCTAATCACTGCGCCAAAACATAAGCACATAGAAATTCACCATGCACTCTCCTTGCAGTACTCTAGTCATCCAGTCGCTACCCATGTACTTATGCAATGAGCCAGGCACTAATACATGCACTGCTACAATCCCCTGAGCACTACTGATGCAATCCAGCCAATTCCTTGTCACTACCCATGCACTCCTCCAATCATCCAGCCAGAACCATGTACTTATCCAATCACTCCACCAAAACAAAAGCAATTATCAATTCACCATGCACTCTCCTTGCAGTACTGTAATCATCCAGTCACTACCCATGTACTCATGCAATGACCCAGGGACTAACACATGCACTGCTACAATCCCCTGAGCACTGCTGATGCAGTCCAGCCATCGCCCTGTCATTACCCATGCACTCCTCCAATCTCCCAGCCAGATCCATGTACTTATCCAATCTCTCCGCCAAAACCGAAGCACTTATAGATTCACCACGCACTCTCCTTGCAGTCCTCTAATCATCCAGTGAGTACCCATGTACTTACGCAAT
Source organism: Triturus cristatus (assembly GCF_964204655.1). Classification (NCBI taxonomy): domain Eukaryota; kingdom Metazoa; phylum Chordata; class Amphibia; order Caudata; family Salamandridae; genus Triturus; species Triturus cristatus. The sequence goes on from NC_140579.1 coordinate 922,336,706, forward strand.
GGCCCAGGCACTAACACATGCACTGCTACAATCCCCTGAGCACTACAGATGCAGTCCAGCCATCTTCTTGTCACTACCCATGCCCTCCCCCAATCACCCACCCAGTTCCATGTACTTATCCAATCACTCTGCCAAAACCGAAGCACTTATAGATTCACCACGCACTCTCCTTGCAGTCCTCTAATCATCCAGTGAGTACCCATGTACTTATGCAATGACCCAAGCACTAACACATGCACTGCTACAATCCCCTAAACACTACTGATGCAGTCCAGCCATCTCCTTGTCACTACCCATGCAGTCCTCCAATCACCCAACAGGTTCCATGTCCTTATCTAATCACTGCGCCAAAAAAAGCACTTATAAATTCACCATACACTCTCCTTGCAGAACTCTAATCATCCAGTCACTACCCATGTACTCCTGCAATGATCCAGGCACTAACACATGCACTGCTACAATCCCCTGAGCACTAGTGATGGAGTCCAGCCATCTCCTTGTCACTACCCATGCACTCCTCCAATCACCCAGCCACCACCATGTACTTATCCAATCATTCCGCCAAAACCCAAGAACTAATCAATTCACCATTCACTCTCCTTGCAGTACTCTAAACATCCAGTGACTACCCATGTACTCATGCAATGACCCATGCACTAACACATGCACTGCTACAATCTCCTGAGCACTACTGATGCAGTCCAGCTTTTTCCTTGTACTTCCCATGCACTCTTCCAATCCCCCAGCCAGCACCTCATACTTATCCAATCACTCCGCCAAAACCCAAGCACTCATAAATTCACCATGCGCTCTCCTTGCGGTACTCTAGTCATCCAGTCAGTACCCATGTACTTATGCAATGACCCAGGCACTAACACATGCACTGCTGCAGTCCCCTGAGCAGTACTGATGCAATCCAGCCATCTCCTTGTCACCATCCATGCACTCATCCAATCACCCAGCGAGGTCCATGTCCTTATCTAATCACTGCGCAAAAAGACAAGCACTTATATATTTACCTTGCTCTACTGTAATCATCCAGTCACTACCCATGTACTCATGCAATGACCCAGGCACTAACGCACGCACTGCTACAATCCCTTGAGCACTACTGATGCAGTCCAGCCATCTTCTTGTCACTACCCATGCACTCCTCCATTCACTCAGACAGTCCCATGTCCTTATCTAATCACTGCGCCAAAACACAAGCACTTATAATTTCACCATGCACTCTCCTTGCAGTACTGTAATCATCCAGTCACCACCCATGTACTCATTCAATGACCCAGGCACTAACACATGCACTGCTACAATCCCCTGAGCACTACTGATGCAGTCCAGCCACCTCCTTGCCACTACCCATGCGATCCCCCAATCACCCAGCCAGCACCATGTACTTATCCAATCTCTCCGCCAAAACCGAAGCACTTATAGATTCACCACACACTCTCCTTGCATTCATCTAATCATCCAGTGAGTACCCATGTACTTACGCAATGGCCCAGGCACAAACACATGCACTGCTACAATCCCCTGAGCACTACAGATGCAGTCCAGCCATCTTCTTGTCACTACCCATGCCCTCCTCTAATCACCCAACCAGTTCCATGTACTTATCCAATCACTCTGTCAAAACCGAAGCACTTATAGATTCACGATGCACTCTCCTTGCAGTCCTCTAATCATCCAGTGAGTACCCATGTACTCATGCAATGGCCCAGGCACTAATACATGCACTGCTACAATCCCCTGAGCACTACTGATGCAGTCCAGCCATCTCCTTGCCACTACCCATGCGCTCCTCCAATCACTCAGCTAGCACCATGTACTTATCCAATCACTCCGCCAAAACTGAAGCACTTATAGATTCACCACGCACTCTCCTTGCAGTCCTCTAGTCATCCAATGAGTACCCATGTACTTATGCTCTGACCCAAGCACTAACACATGCACTGCTACAACCCCCTGAGCACTACTGATGCAGTCCAGTCATCTTCTTGTCACTACCCATGCAGTCCTCCAATCATCCAACAGGTTCCATATCCTTATCTAATCACTGTGTCCCAAAAAAAGCACCTATAAATTCACCATGCACTCTCTTCGCAGTACTGTAATCGTCCTGTCACTACCCATGTACTCATGCAATGGCCCAGGCACTAACACATGCACTGGTACAAAACCCTGAGTACTCCTGATGCAGTCCAGCCATCTCCTTGTCACTACCCATGCACTCCTCCAATCACCCAGCCAGTTCCATGTACTTAAGCAATTACTACGCCAAAACCGAAGCACTTACAAATTCACCACACACTCTCCTTTCAGTCCTCTAATCATCCAGTGAGTACCCATGTACTTGTGCAATGACCCAAGCACTAACACATGCACTGCTACAATCCCCTGAGCACTACTTACTGAAGAAGTCCAGCCATCTCCTTGTCAATACCCATGCAGTTCTCCAATACCCCAACAGGTTCCATGTGCTTATCCAATCACTCCGCCAAAACACAAGCACTTATAAATTGATGATGCAATCTCCTTGCAGTACTCTAATCATCCAGTCAGTACCCATGTACTTACGCAATGGCCCAGGCGCTAACACATGCACTGCTACAATCCCCTGAGCACTACTGATGCAGTCCAGCCATCTTCTTGTCACTACCTATGCACTCCTCCAATCACCCAGCCAGATTCATTTACTTGTCCAATCACTCCGCCAAAACCGAAGCACTTATAAATTCACCATACACTCTTCTTGCAGAATTCTAATCATCCAGACAGTACCCATGTACTTATGCAATGGCCCAGGCACTAACACATGCACTGGTACAAAACCCTGAGTACTCCTGATGCAGTCCAGCCATATCCTTGTCACTACCCATGCACTCCTCCAATCACCCAGCCAGTTCCATGTACTTAAGCAATCACTACGCCAAAACCGAAGCACTTATAAATTCACCACACACTCTCCTTTCAGTCCTCTAATCATCCAGTGAGTACCCATGTACTTGTGGAATGACCCAAGCACTAACACATGCACTGCTACAATCCCCTGAGCACTACCTACTGATGAAGTCCAGCCATCTCCTTGTCAATACCCATGCACTCCTCCAATCACCCAGCCAGTTCCATGTCATTATCTAATCACTGCGCGAAAACATTAGCACTTATAAATTCACCATGCACTCTCCTTGCAGTACTGTAATCATCCAGTCACTACCCATGTACTCATGCAATGGCCCAGGCACTAACACATGCACTGCTACAATCCCCTGAGCACTACTGATGCAGTCCAGCCATCTCCTTGCCACTACCCATGCGCTCATCCAATCACCCAGCCAGTCCAATGTCCTTATCTAATCACCGCGCCAAAACACAAGCACATATAAAATCACCATGCACTCTCCTTGCAGTACTGTAATCATCCAATCACTACCCATGTACTCATGCAATTACCCAGGCACTAACACATGCACTGCTACAGTCCCCTGACCAGTACTGATGCAATCCAGCCATCTCCTTGTCACTACCCATGAGGTCCTCCAATCACCAAGAAAGGTCCATGTCCTTATCTAATCACTGCGCCAAAACATAAGCACATAGAAATTCACCATGCACTCTCCTTGCAGTACTTTAATCATCCAGTCACTACCCATGTACTGATGCAATGATCCAGGCACTAACACATGCACTGCTACAATCCCCTGAGCACTACTGATGCAGTCCAGCCATCTCCTAGTCACTACCCATGCACTTTTCCAATCACCCAGCGAGCACCATGTACTTATCCAATCACTCCACCAAAACAAAAGCAATTATCAATTCACCATGCACTCTCCTTGCAGTACTGTAATCATCCAGTCACTACCCATGTACTCATGCAATGACCCAGGCACTAACACATGCACTGCTACAATCCCCTGAGCACTGCTGATGCAGTCCAGCCATCGCCCTGTCATTACCCATGCACTCCTCCAATCTCCCAGCCAGATCCATGTACTTATCCAATCTCTCCGCCAAAACCGAAGCACTTATAGATTCACCACGCACTCTCCTTGCAGTCCTCTAATCATCCAGTGAGTACCCATGTACTTACGCAATGGCCCAGGCACTAACACATGCACTGCTACAATCCCCTGAGCACTACAGATGCAGTCCAGCCATCTTCTTGTCACTACCCATGCCCTCCCCCAATCACCCACCCAGTTCCATGTACTTATCCAATCACTCTGCCAAAACCGAAGCACTTATAGATTCACCACGCACTCTCCTTGCAGTCCTCTAATCATCCAGTGAGTACCCATGTACTTATGCTATGACCCAAGCACTAACACATGCACTGCTACAATCCCCTAAACACTACTGATGCAGTCCAGCCATCTCCTTGTCACTACCCATGCAGTCCTCCAATCACCCAACAGGTTCCATGTCCTTATCTAATCACTGCGCCAAAAAAAGCACTTATAAATTCACCATACACTCTCCTTGCAGAACTCTAATCATCCAGTCACTACCCATGTACTCCTGCAATGATCCAGGCACTAACACATGCACTGCTACAATCCCCTGAGCACTAGTGATGGAGTCCAGCCATCTCCTTGTCACTACCCATGCACTCCTCCAATCACCCAGCCACCACCATGTACTTATCCAATCATTCCGCCAAAACCCAAGCACTAATCAATTCACCATTCACTATCCTTGCAGTACTCTAAACATCCAGTCACTACCCATGTACTCATGCAATGACCCATGCACTAACACATGCACTGCTACAATCCCCTGAGCACTACTGATGCAGTCCAGCTTTCTCCTTGTACTTCCCATGCACTCTTCCAATCCCCCAGCCAGCACCTTGTACTTATCCAATCACTCCGCCAAAACCCAAGCACTCATAAATTCACCATGCGCTCTCCTTGCGGTACTCTAGTCATCCAGTCAGTACCCATGTACTTATGCAATGACCCAGGCACTAACACATGCACTGCTGCAGTCCCCTGAGCAGTACTGATGCAATCCAGCCATCTCCTTGTCACCATCCATGCACTCATCCAATCACCCAGCGAGGGCCATGTCCTTATCTAATCACTGCGCAAAAAGACAAGCACTTATATATTTACCTTGCTCTACTGTAATCAACCAGTCACTACCCATGTACTCATGCAATGACCCAGGCACTAACGCACGCACTGCTACAATCCCTTGAGCACTACTGATGCAGTCCAGCCATCTTCTTGTCACTACCCATGCACTCCTCCATTCACTCAGCCAGTCCCATGTCCTTATTTAATCACTGCGCCAAAACACAAGCACTTATAATTTCACCATGCACTCTCCTTGCAGTACTGTAATCATCCAGTCACCACCCATGTACTCATTCAATGACCCAGGCACTAACACATGCACTGCTACAATCCCCTGAGCACTACTGATGCAGTCCAGCTACCTCCTTGCCACTACCCATGCGATCCCCCAATCACCCAGCCAGCACCATGTACTTATCCAATCTCTCCGCCAAAACCGAAGCACTTATAGATTCACCACACACTCTCCTTGCATTCATCTAATCATCCAGTGAGTACCCATGTACTTACGCAATGGCCCAGGCACAAACACATGCACTGCTACAATCCCCTGAGCACTACAGATGCAGTCCAGCCATCTTCTTGTCACTACCCATGCGATCCCCCAATCACCCAGCCAGCACCATGTACTTATCCAATCTCTCCGCCAAAACCGAAGCACTTATAGATTCACCACGCACTCTCCTTGCAGTCCTCTAGTCATCCAATGAGTACCCATGTACTTATGCTATGACCCAAGCACTAACACATGCACTGCTACAATCCCCTGAGCACTACTGATGCAGTCCAGTCATCTCCTTGTCACTACCCATGCAGTCCTCCAATCACCCAACAGGTTCCATGTCCTTATCTAATCACTGCGCCCCCAAAAAAGCACCTATAAATTCACCATGCACTCTCCTTGCAGTACTGTAATCATCCAGTCACTACCCATGTACTCATGCAATGGCCCAGGCACTAATACATGCACTGCTACAATCCCCTGAGCACTACTGATGCAGTCCAGCCATCTCCTTGCCACTACCCATGCGCTCCTCCAATCACTCAGCTAGCACCATGTACTTATCCAATCACTCCGCCAAAACTGAAGCACTTATAGATTCACCACGCACTCTCCTTGCAGTCCTCTAGTCATCCAATGAGTACCCATGTACTTATGCTCTGACCCAAGCACTAACACATGCACTGCTACAATCCCCTGAGCACTACTGATGCAGTCCAGTCATCTTCTTGTCACTACCCATGCAGTCCTCCAATCATCCAACAGGTTCCATATCCTTATCTAATCACTGTGTCCCAAAAAAAGCACCTATAAATTCACCATGCACTCTCTTCGCAGTACTGTAATCATCCAGTCACTACCCATGTACTCATGCAATGGCCCAGGCACTAACACATGCACTGGTACAAAACCCTGAGTACTCCTGATGCAGTCCAGCCATCTCCTTGTCACTACCCATGCACTCCTCCAATCACCCAGCCAGTTCCATGTACTTAAGCAATTACTACGCCAAAACCGAAGCACTTACAAATTCACCACACACTCTCCTTTCAGTCCTCTAATCATCCAGTGAGTACCCATGTACTTGTGCAATGACCCAAGCACTAACACATGCACTGCTACAATCCCCTGAGCACTACTTACTGATGAAGTCCAGCCATCTCCTTGTCAATACCCATGCAGTTCTCCAATACCCCAACAGGTTCCATGTCCTTATCCAATCACTCCGCCAAAACACAAGCACTTATAAATTGATGATGCAATCTCCTTGCAGTACTCTAATCATCCAGTCAGTACCCATGTACTTACGCAATGGCCCAGGCGCTAACACATGCACTGCTACAATCCCCTGAGCACTACTGATGCAGTCCAGCCATCTTCTTGTCACTACCTATGCACTCCTCCAATCACCCAGCCAGATCCATTTACTTGTCCAATCACTCCGCCAAAACCGAAGCACTTATAAATTCACCATACACTCTTCTTGCAGAATTCTAATCATCCAGTCAGTACCCATGTACTTATGCAATGGCCCAGGCACTAACACATGCACTGGTACAAAACCCTGAGTACTCCTGATGCAGTCCAGCCATCTCCTTGTCACTACCCATGCACTCCTCCAATCACCCAGCCAGTTCCATGTACTTAAGCAATCACTACGCCAAAACCGAAGCACTTATAAATTCACCACACACTCTCCTTTCAGTCCTCTAATCATCCAGTGAGTGCCCATGTACTTGTGGAATGACCCAAGCACTAACACATGCACTGCTACAATCCCCTGAGCACTACCTACTGATGAAGTCCAGCCATCTCCTTGTCAATACCCATGCAGTTCTCCAATCACCCAACAGGTTCCATGTCCTTATCCAATCACTCCGCCAAAACCCAAGCACTTATCAAGTCACCATGCACTCTCCTTGCAGTACTCTAGTCATCCAGTCAGTACCCATGTACTTATGCAATGACCCAGGCACTAACGCATGCACGGCTACAATTCCCTGAGCACTACTGATGCAGTCCAGCCATCTACTTCTCACAAATCATGCACTCCTCCAATCACCCAGCCAGAACCATGTATTTATCCAATCACTCCGCCACAACCCAAGCACTTATAAATTATCCATGCACTCTCCTTGCAGTACTATAGTCATCCAGTCAGTACCCATGTACATATGCAATGACCCAGGCACTAACACATGCACTGCTACAACCCCCTGAGCACTACTGATGCAGTCCAGCCATCGCCCTGTCACTACCCATGCACTCCTCCAATCACCCAGCCAGTTCCATGTACTTATCCAATCACTCCGCCAAAACCCAAGCACTTATAAATACACCATACACTCTCCTTGCAGTACTCTAATAATCCAGTCACTACCCATGTGCTCAAGCAATGACCCAGGCACTACCAAATGCACTGCTACAGTCCCCTGAACAGTACTGATGAAATCCAGCCATCTCCTTGTCACTACCCATGCAGTGCTCCAATCACCAAGACAGGTCCATGTCCTTATCTAATCACTGTGCCAAAACATAAGCACTTATAAATTCACCATGCACTCTCCTTGCAGTACTCTAATCATCCAGTCACTACACATGTACTCATTCAATGGCCCAGGCACTAACACATGCACTTCTACAAGCCCCTGATCACTACTGATGCAGTCCAGCCATCTCCTTGCCACTACCCATGCGCTGCTCCAATCATCCAGCCAGCACCATGTACTTATCCAATCACTCCGCCAAAACCGAAGCACTTATAAATTCACCATGCACTCTCCTTGCAGAATTCTAATCATCCAGTCAGTAGCCATGTACTTATGCAATGGCCCAGGCACTAACACATGCACTGGTACAAAACCCTGAGTACTACTGATGCAGTCCAGCCATCTCCTTGTCACTACCCATTCACTCCTCCAATCACCCAGCCAGTTCCATGTCATTATCTAATCACTGCGCCAAAACATAAGCACTTATAAATTCACCATGCACTCTCCTTGCAGTACTGTAATCATCCAGTCACTTCCCTTGTACTCATGCAATGGCCCAGGCACAAACACATGCACTGCTACAATCCCCTGAGCACTACTGATGCAGTCCAGCCACCTCCTTGCCACTACCCATGCGCTCCCCCAATCACCCAGCCAGCACCATGTACTTATCCAATCTCTCCGCCTAAACCGAAGCACTTATAGATTCACCACGCACTCTCCTTGCAGTCATCTAATCATCCAGTGAGTACCCATGTACTTACGCAATGGCCCAGGCACTAACACATGCACTGCTACAATCCCCTGATCACTACAGATGCAGTCCAGCCATCTTCTTGTCACTACCCATGCCCTCCTCCAATCACCCAACCAGTTCCATGTACTTATCCAATCACTCTGTCAAAACCGAAGCACTTATAGATTCACCACGCACTCTCCTTGCAGTCCTCTAATCATCCAGTGAGTACCCATGTACTTATGCTATGACCCAAGCACTAACACATGCACTGCTACAATCCCCTAAGCACTACTGATGCAGTCCAGTCATCTCCTGGTCACTACCCATGCAGTCCTCCAATCACCCAACAGGTTCCATGTCCTTATCTAATCACTGCGCCCCAAAAAAAGCACCTATAAATTCACCATGCACTCTCCTTGCAGTACTGTAATCATCCAGTCACTACCCATGTACTCATGAAATGGCCCAGGCACTAATACATGACCTGCTACAATCCCCTCAGCACTACTGATGCAGTCCAGCCATCTCCTTGCCACTACCCATGCGCTCCTCCAATCACTCAGCCAGCACCATGTACTTATCCAATCACTCCACCAAAACTGAAGCACTTATAGATTCACCACGCACTCTCCTTGCAGTCCTCTAGTCATCCAATGAGTACCCATGTACTTATGCTCTGACCCAAGCACTAACACATGCACTGCTACAATCCCCTGAGCACTACTGATGCAGTCCAGTCATCTCCTTGTCACTACCCTTGCAGTCCTCCAATCACCCAACAGGTTCCATGTCCTAATCTAATCACTGCGCCCCAAAAAAAGCACCTATAAATTCACCATGCACTCTCCTCGCAGTACTGTAATCATCCAGTCACTACCCATGTACTCATGCAATGGCCCAGGCACTAATACATGCACTGCTACACGCCCTTGAGCACTGCAGATGCAGTCCAGCCATCTTCTTGTCACTTCCCATGCACTCCTCCAATCACCCAGCCAGTCCAATGTCCTTATCTAATCACCGCGCCAAAACACAAGCACATATAAAATCACCATGCACTCTCCTTGCAGTACTGTAATCATCCAGTCACTACCCATGTACTCATGCAATGACCCAGGCACTAACACATGCACTGCTACAGTCCCCTGACCAGTACTGATGCAATCCAGCCATCTCCTTGTCACTACCCATGCAGTCCTCCAATCACCAAGACAGGTCCATGTCCTTATCTAATCACTGCGCCAAAACATAAGCACTTATAAATTCACCATGCACTCTCCTTGCAGTACTCTAATCATCCAGTCACTACCCATGTACTCATTCATAGACCCAGGCACTAACACATGAACTGCTACAAGCCCGTGATCACTACTGATGCAGTCCAGCCATCTCCTTGTCACTACCCATGCACTCCTCCAATCACCCAGCCAGTTCCATGTCATTATCTAATCACTGCGCCAAAACATTAGCACTTATAAATTCACCATGCACTCTCCTTGCAGTACTGTAATTATCCAGTCACTACCCATGTACTCATGCAATGGTCCAGGCACTAACACATGCACTGCTACAATCCCCTGAGCACTACTGATGCAGTCCAGCCATCTCCTTGTCACTACCCATGCACTCCTCCAATCACCCAGCCAGTTCCATGTACTTAAGCAATTACTACGCCAAAACCGAAGCACTTACAAATTCACCACACACTCTCCTTTCAGTCCTCTAATCATCCAGTGAGTACCCATGTACTTGTGCAATGACCCAAGCACTAACACATGCACTGCTACAATCCCCTGAGCACTACTTACTGATGAAGTCCAGCCATCTCCTTGTCAATACCCATGCAGTTCTCCAATACCCCAACAGGTTCCATGTCCTTATCCAATCACTCCGCCAAAACACAAGCACTTATAAATTGATGATGCAATCTCCTTGCAGTACTCTAATCATCCAGTCAGTACCCATGTACTTACGCAATGGCCCAGGTGCTAACACATGCACTGCTACAATCCCCTGAGCACTACTGATGCAGTCCAGCCATCTTCTTGTCACTACCTATGCACTCCTCCAATCACCCAGCCAGATCCATTTACTTGTCCAATCACTCCGCCAAAACCGAAGCACTTATAAATTCACCATACACTCTTCTTGCAGAATTCTAATCATCCAGTCAGTACCCATGTACTTATGCAATGGCCCAGGCACTAACACATGCACTGGTACAAAACCCTGAGTACTCCTGATGCAGTCCAGCCATCTCCTTGTCACTACCCATGCACTCCTCCAATCACCCAGCCAGTTCCATGTACTTAAGCAATCACTACGCCAAAACCGAAGCACTTATAAATTCACCACACACTCTCCTTTCAGTCCTCTAATCATCCAGTGAGTACCCATGTACTTGTGGAATGACCCAAGCACTAACACATGCACTGCTACAATCCCCTGAGCACTACCTACTGATGAAGTCCAGCCATCTCCTTGTCAATACCCATGCAGTTCTCCAATCACCCAACAGGTTCCATGTCCTTATCCAATCACTCCGCCAAAACCCAAGCACTTATCAAGTCACCATGCACTCTCCTTGCAGTACTCTAGTCATCCAGTCAGTACCCATGTACTTATTCAATGACCCAGGCACTAACGCATTCACGGCTACAATTCCCTGAGCACTACTGATGCAGTCCAGCCATCTACTTCTCACAAATCATGCACTCCTCCAATCACCCAGCCAGAACCATGTATTTATCCAATCACTCCGCCACAACCCAAGCACTTATAAATTATCCATGCACTCTCCTTGCAGTACTATAGTCATCCAGTCAGTACCCATGTACATATGCAATGACCCAGGCACTAACACATGCACTGCTACAACCCCCTGGGCACTACTGATGCAGTCCAGCCATCGCCCTGTCACTACCCATGCACTCCTCCAATCACCCAGCCAGTTCCATGTACTTATCCAATCACTCCGCCAAAACCCAAGCACTTATAAATACACCATACACTCTCCTTGCAGTACTCTAATAATCCAGTCACTACCCATGTGCTCAAGCAATGACCCAGGCACTACCAAATGCACTGCTACAGTCCCCTGAACAGTACTGATGAAATCCAGCCATCTCCTTGTCACTACCCATGCAGTGCTCCAATCACCAAGACAGGTCCATGTCCTTATCTAATCACTGCGCCAAAACATAAGCACTTATAAATTCACCATGACCTCTCCTTGCAGTACTCTAATCATCCAGTCACTACACATGTACTCATTCAATGGCCCAGGCACTAACACATGCACTTCTACAAGCCCCTGATCACTACTGATGCAGTCCAGCCATCTCCTTGCCACTACCCATGCGCTGCTCCAATCATCCAGCCAGCACCATGTACTTATCCAATCACTCCGCCAAAACCGAAGCACTTATAAATTCACCATGCACTCTCCTTGCAGAATTCTAATCATCCAGTCAGTAGCCTGTACTTATGCAATGGCCCAGGCACTAACACATGCACTGGTACAAAACCCTGAGTACTACTGATGCAGTCCAGCCATCTCCTTGTCACTACCCATTCACTCCTCCAATCACCCAGCCAGTTCCATGTCATTATCTAATCACTGCGCCAAAACATAAGCACTTATAAATTCACCATGCACTCTCCTTGCAGTACTGTAAACATCCAGTCACTTCCCTTGTACTCATGCAATGGCCCAGGCACAAACACATGCACTGCTACAATCCCCTGTGCACTACTGATGCAGTCCAGCCACCTCCTTGCCACTACCCATGCGCTCCCCCAATCACCCAGCCAGCACCATGTACTCATCCAATCTCTCCGCCTAAACCGAAGCACTTATAGATTCACCACGCACTCTCCTTGCAGTCATCTAATCATCCAGTGAGTACCCATGTACTTACGCAATGGCCCAGGCACTAATACATGCACTGCTACAATCCCCTGATCACTACAGATGCAGTCCAGCCATCTTCTTGTCACTACCCATGCCCTCCTCCAATCACCCAACCAGTTCCATGTACTTATCCAATCACTCTGTCAAAACCGAGGCACTTATAGATTCACCACGCACTCTCCTTGCAGTCCTCTAATCATCCAGTGAGTACCCATGTACTTATGCTATGACCCAAGCACTAACACATGTACTGCTACAATCCCCTGAGCACTACTGATGCAGTCCAGTCATCTCCTGGTCACTACCCATGCAGTCCTCCAATCACCCAACAGGTTCCATGTCCTTATCTAATCACTGCGCCCCAAAAAAAGCACCTATAAATTCACCATGCACTCTCCTTGCAGTACTGTAATCATCCAGTCACTACCCATGTACTCATGAAATGGCCCAGGCACTAATACATGACCTGCTACAATCCCCTCAGCACTACTGATGCAGTCCAGCCATCTCCTTGCCACTACCCATGCGCTCCTCCAATCACTCAGCCAGCACCATGTACTTATCCAATCACTCCACCAAAACTGAAGCACTTATAGATTCACCACGCACTCTCCTTGCAGTCCTCTAGTCATCCAATGAGTACCCATGTACTTATGCTCTGACCCAAGCACTAACACATGCACTGCTACAATCCCCTGAGCACTACTGATGCAGTCCAGTCATCTCCTTGTCACTACCCATGCAGTCCTCCAATCACCCAACAGGTTCCATGTCCTAATCTAATCACTGCGCCCCAAAAAAAGCACCTATAAATTCACCATGCACTCTCCTCGCAGTACTGTAATCATCCAGTCACTACCCATGTACTCATGCAATGGCCCAAGCACTAATACATGCACTGCTACACGCCCTTGAGCACTACAGATGCAGTCCAGCCATCTCCTTGTCACTACCCATGCAGTCCTCCAATCACCAAGACAGGTCCATGTCCTTATCTAATCACTGCGCCAAAACATAAGCACTTATAAATTCACCATGCACTCTCCTTGCAGTACTGTAATCATCCAGTCACTACCCATGTACTCATGCAATGACCCAGGCACTAACACATGCACTGCTACAGTCCCCTGACCAGTACTGATGCAATCCAGCCATCTCCTTGTCACTACCCATGCAGTCCTCCAATCACCAAGACAGGTCCATGTCCTTATCTAATCACTGCGCCAAAACATAAGCACTTATAAATTCACCATGCACTCTCCTTGCAGTACTCTAATCATCCAGTCACTACCCATGTACTCATTCATAGACCCAGGCACTAATACATGCACTGCTACAAGCCCGTGATCACTACTGATGCAGTCCAGCCATCTCCTTGTCACTACCCATGCACTCCTCCAATCACCCAGCCAGTTCCATGTCATTATCTAATCACTGCGCCAAAACATTAGCACTTATAAATTCACCATGCACTCTCCTTGCAGTACTGTAATCATCCAGTCACTACCCATGTACTCATGCAATGGCCCAGGCACTAACACATGCACTGCTACAATCCCCTGAGCACTACTGATGCAGTCCAGCCATCTCCTTGCCACTACCCATGTGCTCATCCAATCACCCAGCCAGTCCAATGTCCTTATCTAATCACCGCGCCAAAACACAAGCACATATAAAATCACCATGCACTCTCCTTGCAGTACTGTAATCATCCAGTCACTACCCATGTACTCATGCAATTACCCAGGCACTAACACATGCACTGCTACAGTCCCCTGACCAGTACTGATGCAATCCAGCCATCTCCTTGTCACTACCCATGCAGTCCTCCAATCACCAAGAAAGGTCCATGTCCTTATCTAATCACTGCGCCAAAACATAAGCACATAGAAATTCACCATGCACTCTCCTTGCAGTACTCTAGTCATCCAGTCGCTACCCATGTACTTATGCAATGAGCCAGGCACTAATACATGCACTGCTACAATCCCCTGAGCACTACTGATGCAATCCAGCCAATTCCTTGTCACTACCCATGCACTCCTCCAATCATCCAGCCAGAACCATGTACTTATCCAATCACTCCACCAAAACAAAAGCAATTATCAATTCACCATGCACTCTCCTTGCAGTACTGTAATCATCCAGTCACTACCCATATACTCATGCAATGACCCAGGCACTAACACATGCACTGCTACAATCCCCTGAGCACTGCTGATGCAGTCCAGCCATCGCCCTGTCATTACCCATGCACTCCTCCAATCTCCCAGCCAGATCCATGTACTTATCCAATCTCTCCGCCAAAACCGAAGCACTTATAGATTCACCACGCACTCTCCTTGCAGTCCTCTAATCATCCAGTGAGTACCCATGTACTTACGCAATGGCCCAGGCACTAACACATGCACTGCTACAATCCCCTGAGCACTACAGATGCAGTCCAGCCATCTTCTTGTCACTACCCATGCCCTCCCCCAATCACCCACCCAGTTCCATGTACTTATCCAATCACTCTGCCAAAACCGAAGCACTTATAGATTCACCACGCACTCTCCTTGCAGTCCTCTAATCATCCAGTGAGTACCCATGTACTTATGCAATGACCCAAGCACTAACACATGCACTGCTACAATCCCCTAAACACTACTGATGCAGTCCAGCCATCTCCTTGTCACTACCCATGCAGTCCTCCAATCACCCAACAGGTTCCATGTCCTTATCTAATCACTGCGCCAAAAAAAGCACTTATAAATTCACCATACACTCTCCTTGCAGAACTCTAATCATCCAGTCACTACCCATGTACTCCTGCAATGATCCAGGCACTAACACATGCACTGCTACAATCCCCTGAGCACTAGTGATGGAGTCCAGCCATCTCCTTGTCACTACCCATGCACTCCTCCAATCACCCAGCCACCACCATGTACTTATCCAATCATTCCGCCAAAACCCAAGCACTAATCAATTCACCATTCACTCTCCTTGCAGTACTCTAAACATCCAGTCACTACCCATGTACTCATGCAATGACCCATGCACTAACACATGCACTGCTACAATCCCCTGAGCACTACTGATGCAGTCCAGCTTTCTCCTTGTACTTCCCATGCACTCTTCCAATCCCCTAGCCAGCACCTCATACTTATCCAATCACTCCGCCAAAACCCAAGCACTCATAAATTCACCATGCGCTCTCCTTGCGGTACTCTAGTCATCCATTCAGTACCCATGTACTTATGCAATGACCCAGGCACTAACACATGCACTGCTGCAGTCCCCTGAGCAGTACTGATGCAATCCAGCCATCTCCTTGTCACCATCCATGCACTCATCCAATCACCCAGCGAGGTCCATGTCCTTATCTAATCACTGCGCAAAAAGACAAGCACTTATATATTTACCTTGCTCTACTGTAATCATCCAGTCACTACCCATGTACTCATGCAATGACCCAGGCACTAACGCACGCACTGCTACAATCCCTTGAGCACTACTGATGCAGTCCAGCCATCTTCTTGTCACTACCCATGCACTCCTCCATTCACTCAGCCAGTCCCATGTCCTTATCTAATCACTGCGCCAAAACACAAGCACTTATAATTTCACCATGCACTCTCCTTGCAGTACTGTAATCATCCAGTCACCACCCATGTACTCATTCAATGACCCAGGCACTAACACATGCACTGCTACAATCCCCTGAGCACTACTGATGCAGTCCAGCCACCTCCTTGCCACTACCCATGCGATCCCCCAATCACCCAGCCAGCACCATGTACTTATCCAATCTCTCCGCCAAAACCGAAGCACTTATAGATTCACCACACACTCTCCTTGCATTCATCTAATCATCCAGTGAGTACCCATGTACTTACGCAATGGCCCAGGCACAAACACATGCACTGCTACAATCCCCTGAGCACTACAGATGCAGTCCAGCCATCTCCTTGTCACTACCCATGCACTCCTCCAATCACCCAGCCAGTTCCATGTCATTATCTAATCACTGCGCCAAAACATTAGCACTTATAAATTCACCATGCACTCTCCTTGCAGTACTGTAATCATCCAGTCACTACCCATGTACTCATGCAATGGCCCAGGCACTAACACATGCACTGCTACAATCCCCTGAGCACTACTGATGCAGTCCAGCCATCTCCTTGCCACTACCCATGTGCTCATCCAATCACCCAGCCAGTCCAATGTCCTTATCTAATCACCGCGCCAAAACACAAGCACATATAAAATCACCATGCACTCTCCTTGCAGTACTGTAATCATCCAGTCACTACCCATGTACTCATGCAATTACCCAGGCACTAACACATGCACTGCTACAGTCCCCTGACCAGTACTGATGCAATCCAGCCATCTCCTTGTCACTACCCATGCAGTCCTCCAATCACCAAGAAAGGTCCATGTCCTTATCTAATCACTGCGCCAAAACATAAGCACATAGAAATTCACCATGCACTCTCCTTGCAGTACTCTAGTCATCCAGTCGCTACCCATGTACTTATGCAATGAGCCAGGCACTAATACATGCACTGCTACAATCCCCTGAGCACTACTGATGCAATCCAGCCAATTCCTTGTCACTACCCATGCACTCCTCCAATCATCCAGCCAGAACCATGTACTTATCCAATCACTCCACCAAAACAAAAGCAATTATCAATTCACCATGCACTCTCCTTGCAGTACTGTAATCATCCAGTCACTACCCATATACTCATGCAATGACCCAGGCACTAACACATGCACTGCTACAATCCCCTGAGCACTGCTGATGCAGTCCAGCCATCGCCCTGTCATTACCCATGCACTCCTCCAATCTCCCAGCCAGATCCATGTACTTATCCAATCTCTCCGCCAAAACCGAAGCACTTATAGATTCACCACGCACTCTCCTTGCAGTCCTCTAATCATCCAGTGAGTACCCATGTACTTACGCAATGGCCCAGGCACTAACACATGCACTGCTACAATCCCCTGAGCACTACAGATGCAGTCCAGCCATCTTCTTGTCACTACCCATGCCCTCCCCCAATCACCCACCCAGTTCCATGTACTTATCCAATCACTCTGCCAAAACCGAAGCACTTATAGATTCACCACGCACTCTCCTTGCAGTCCTCTAATCATCCAGTGAGTACCCATGTACTTATGCAATGACCCAAGCACTAACACATGCACTGCTACAATCCCCTAAACACTACTGATGCAGTCCAGCCATCTCCTTGTGACTACCCATGCAGTCCTCCAATCACCCAACAGGTTCCATGTCCTTATCTAATCACTGCGCCAAAAAAAGCACTTATAAATTCACCATACACTCTCCTTGCAGAACTCTAATCATCCAGTCACTACCCATGTACTCCTGCAATGATCCAGGCACTAACACATGCACTGCTACAATCCCCTGAGCACTAGTGATGGAGTCCAGCCATCTCCTTGTCACTACCCATGCACTCCTCCAATCACCCAGCCACCACCATGTACTTATCCAATCATTCCGCCAAAACCCAAGCACTAATCAATTCACCATTCACTCTCCTTGCAGTACTCTAAACATCCAGTCACTACCCATGTACTCATGCAATGACCCATGCACTAACACATGCACTGCTACAATCCCCTGAGCACTACTGATGCAGTCCAGCTTTCTCCTTGTACTTCCCATGCACTCTTCCAATCCCCCAGCCAGCACCTCATACTTATCCAATCACTCCGCCAAAACCCAAGCACTCATAAATTCACCATGCGCTCTCCTTGCGGTACTCTAGTCATCCATTCAGTACCCATGTACTTATGCAATGACCCAGGCACTAACACATGCACTGCTGCAGTCCCCTGAGCAGTACTGATGCAATCCAGCCATCTCCTTGTCACTACCCATGCAGTCCTCCAATCACCAAGACAGGTCCATGTCCTTATCTAATCACTGCGCCAAAACATAAGCACTTATAAATTCACCATGCACTCTCCTTGCAGTACTCTAATCATCCAGTCACTACCCATGTACTCATTCATAGACCCAGGCACTAATACATGCACTGCTACAAGCCCGTGATCACTACTGATGCAGTCCAGCCATCTCCTTGTCACTACCCATGCACTCCTCCAATCACCCAGCCAGTTCCATGTCATTATCTAATCACTGCGCCAAAACATTAGCACTTATAAATTCACCATGCACTCTCCTTGCAGTACTGTAATCATCCAGTCACTACCCATGTACTCATGCAATGGCCCAGGCACTAACACATGCACTGCTACAATCCCCTGAGCACTACTGATGCAGTCCAGCCATCTCCTTGCCACTACCCATGTGCTCATCCAATCACCCAGCCAGTCAATGTCCTTATCTAATCACCGCGCCAAAACACAAGCACATATAAAATCACCATGCACTCTCCTTGCAGTACTGTAATCATCCAGTCACTACCCATGTACTCATGCAATTACCCAGGCACTAACACATGCACTGCTACAGTCCCCTGACCAGTACTGATGCAATCCAGCCATCTCCTTGTCACTACCCATGCAGTCCTCCAATCACCAAGAAAGGTCCATGTCCTTATCTAATCACTGCGCCAAAACATAAGCACATAGAAATTCACCATGCACTCTCCTTGCAGTACTCTAGTCATCCAGTCGCTACCCATGTACTTATGCAATGAGCCAGGCACTAATACATGCACTGCTACAATCCCCTGAGCACTACTGATGCAATCCAGCCAATTCCTTGTCACTACCCATGCACTCCTCCAATCATCCAGCCAGAACCATGTACTTATCCAATCACTCCACCAAAACAAAAGCAATTATCAATTCACCATGCACTCTCCTTGCAGTACTGTAATCATCCAGTCACTACCCATATACTCATGCAATGACCCAGGCACTAACACATGCACTGCTACAATCCCCTGAGCACTGCTGATGCAGTCCAGCCATCGCCCTGTCATTACCCATGCACTCCTCCAATCTCCCAGCCAGATCCATGTACTTATCCAATCTCTCCGCCAAAACCGAAGCACTTATAGATTCACCACGCACTCTCCTTGCAGTCCTCTAATCATCCAGTGAGTACCCATGTACTTACGCAATGGCCCAGGCACTAACACATGCACTGCTACAATCCCCTGAGCACTACAGATGCAGTCCAGCCATCTTCTTGTCACTACCCATGCCCTCCCCCAATCACCCACCCAGTTCCATGTACTTATCCAATCACTCTGCCAAAACCGAAGCACTTATAGATTCACCACGCACTCTCCTTGCAGTCCTCTAATCATCCAGTGAGTACCCATGTACTTATGCAATGACCCAAGCACTAACACATGCACTGCTACAATCCCCTAAACACTACTGATGCAGTCCAGCCATCTCCTTGTCACTACCCATGCAGTCCTCCAATCACCCAACAGGTTCCATGTCCTTATCTAATCACTGCGCCAAAAAAAGCACTTATAAATTCACCATACACTCTCCTTGCAGAACTCTAATCATCCAGTCACTACCCATGTACTCCTGCAATGATCCAGGCACTAACACATGCACTGCTACAATCCCCTGAGCACTAGTGATGGAGTCCAGCCATCTCCTTGTCACTACCCATGCACTCCTCCAATCACCCAGCCACCACCATGTACTTATCCAATCATTCCGCCAAAACCCAAGCACTAATCAATTCACCATTCACTCTCCTTGCAGTACTCTAAACATCCAGTCACTACCCATGTACTCATGCAATGACCCATGCACTAACACATGCACTGCTACAATCCCCTGAGCACTACTGATGCAGTCCAGCTTTCTCCTTGTACTTCCCATGCACTCTTCCAATCCCCTAGCCAGCACCTCATACTTATCCAATCACTCCGCCAAAACCCAAGCACTCATAAATTCACCATGCGCTCTCCTTGCGGTACTCTAGTCATCCATTCAGTACCCATGTACTTATGCAATGACCCAGGCACTAACACATGCACTGCTGCAGTCCCCTGAGCAGTACTGATGCAATCCAGCCATCTCCTTGTCACCATCCATGCACTCATCCAATCACCCAGCGAGGTCCATGTCCTTATCTAATCACTGCGCAAAAAGACAAGCACTTATATATTTACCTTGCTCTACTGTAATCATCCAGTCACTACCCATGTACTCATGCAATGACCCAGGCACTAACGCACGCACTGCTACAATCCCTTGAGCACTACTGATGCAGTCCAGCCATCTTCTTGTCACTACCCATGCACTCCTCCATTCACTCAGCCAGTCCCATGTCCTTATCTAATCACTGCGCCAAAACACAAGCACTTATAATTTCACCATGCACTCTCCTTGCAGTACTGTAATCATCCAGTCACCACCCATGTACTCATTCAATGACCCAGGCACTAACACATGCACTGCTACAATCCCCTGAGCACTACTGATGCAGTCCAGCCACCTCCTTGCCACTACCCATGCGATCCCCCAATCACCCAGCCAGCACCATGTACTTATCCAATCTCTCCGCCAAAACCGAAGCACTTATAGATTCACCACACACTCTCCTTGCATTCATCTAATCATCCAGTGAGTACCCATGTACTTACGCAATGGCCCAGGCACAAACACATGCACTGCTACAATCCCCTGAGCACTACAGATGCAGTCCAGCCATCTCCTTGTCACTACCCATGCACTCCTCCAATCACCCAGCCAGTTCCATGTCATTATCTAATCACTGCGCCAAAACATTAGCACTTATAAATTCACCATGCACTCTCCTTGCAGTACTGTAATCATCCAGTCACTACCCATGTACTCATGCAATGGCCCAGGCACTAACACATGCACTGCTACAATCCCCTGAGCACTACTGATGCAGTCCAGCCATCTCCTTGCCACTACCCATGTGCTCATCCAATCACCCAGCCAGTCCAATGTCCTTATCTAATCACCGCGCCAAAACACAAGCACATATAAAATCACCATGCACTCTCCTTGCAGTACTGTAATCATCCAGTCACTACCCATGTACTCATGCAATTACCCAGGCACTAACACATGCACTGCTACAGTCCCCTGACCAGTACTGATGCAATCCAGCCATCTCCTTGTCACTACCCATGCAGTCCTCCAATCACCAAGAAAGGTCCATGTCCTTATCTAATCACTGCGCCAAAACATAAGCACATAGAAATTCACCATGCACTCTCCTTGCAGTACTCTAGTCATCCAGTCGCTACCCATGTACTTATGCAATGAGCCAGGCACTAATACATGCACTGCTACAATCCCCTGAGCACTACTGATGCAATCCAGCCAATTCCTTGTCACTACCCATGCACTCCTCCAATCATCCAGCCAGAACCATGTACTTATCCAATCACTCCACCAAAACAAAAGCAATTATCAATTCACCATGCACTCTCCTTGCAGTACTGTAATCATCCAGTCACTACCCATATACTCATGCAATGACCCAGGCACTAACACATGCACTGCTACAATCCCCTGAGCACTGCTGATGCAGTCCAGCCATCGCCCTGTCATTACCCATGCACTCCTCCAATCTCCCAGCCAGATCCATGTACTTATCCAATCTCTCCGCCAAAACCGAAGCACTTATAGATTCACCACGCACTCTCCTTGCAGTCCTCTAATCATCCAGTGAGTACCCATGTACTTACGCAATGGCCCAGGCACTAACACATGCACTGCTACAATCCCCTGAGCACTACAGATGCAGTCCAGCCATCTTCTTGTCACTACCCATGCCCTCCCCCAATCACCCACCCAGTTCCATGTACTTATCCAATCACTCTGCCAAAACCGAAGCACTTATAGATTCACCACGCACTCTCCTTGCAGTCCTCTAATCATCCAGTGAGTACCCATGTACTTATGCAATGACCCAAGCACTAACACATGCACTGCTACTATCCCCTAAACACTACTGATGCAGTCCAGCCATCTCCTTGTCACTACCCATGCAGTCCTCCAATCACCCAACAGGTTCCATGTCCTTATCTAATCACTGCGCCAAAAAAAGCACTTATAAATTCACCATACACTCTCCTTGCAGAACTCTAATCATCCAGTCACTACCCATGTACTCCTGCAATGATCCAGGCACTAACACATGCACTGCTACAATCCCCTGAGCACTAGTGATGGAGTCCAGCCATCTCCTTGTCACTACCCATGCACTCCTCCAATCACCCAGCCACCACCATGTACTTATCCAATCATTCCGCCAAAACCCAAGCACTAATCAATTCACCATTCACTCTCCTTGCAGTACTCTAAACATCCAGTCACTACCCATGTACTCATGCAATGACCCATGCACTAACACATGCACTGCTACAATCCCCTGAGCACTACTGATGCAGTCCAGCTTTCTCCTTGTACTTCCCATGCACTCTTCCAATCCCCCAGCCAGCACCTCATACTTATCCAATCACTCCGCCAAAACCCAAGCACTCATAAATTCACCATGCGCTCTCCTTGCTGTACTCTAGTCATCCATTCAGTACCCATGTACTTATGCAATGACCCAGGCACTAACACATGCACTGCTGCAGTCCCCTGAGCAGTACTGATGCAATCCAGCCATCTCCTTGTCACCATCCATGCACTCATCCAATCACCCAGCGAGGTCCATGTCCTTATCTAATCACTGCGCAAAAAGACAAGCACTTATATATTTACCTTGCTCTACTGTAATCATCCAGTCACTACCCATGTACTCATGCAATGACCCAGGCACTAACGCACGCACTGCTACAATCCCTTGAGCACTACTGATGCAGTCCAGCCATCTTCTTGTCACTACCCATGCACTCCTCCATTCACTCAGCCAGTCCCATGTCCTTATCTAATCACTGCGCCAAAACACAAGCACTTATAATTTCACCATGCACTCTCCTTGCAGTACTGTAATCATCCAGTCACCACCCATGTACTCATTCAATGACCCAGGCACTAACACATGCACTGCTACAATCCCCTGAGCACTACTGATGCAGTCCAGCCACCTCCTTGCCACTACCCATGCGATCCCCCAATCACCCAGCCAGCACCATGTACTTATCCAATCTCTCCGCCAAAACCGAAGCACTTATAGATTCACCACACACTCTCCTTGCATTCATCTAATCATCCAGTGAGTACCCATGTACTTACGCAATGGCCCAGGCACAAACACATGCACTGCTACAATCCCCTGAGCACTACAGATGCAGTCCAGCCATCTTCTTGTCACTACCCATGCCCTCCTCTAATCACCCAACCAGTTCCATGTACTTATCCAATCACTCTGTCAAAACCGAAGCACTTATAGATTCACGACGCACTCTCCTTGCAGTCCTCTAATCATCCAGTGAGTACCCATGTACGTATGCTATGACCCAAGCACTAACACATGCACTGCTACAATCCCCTGAGCACTACTGATGCAGTCCAGTCATCTCCTTGTCACTACCCATGCAGTCCTCCAATCACCCAACAGGTTCCATGTCCTTATCTAATCACTGCGCCCCCAAAAAAGCACCTATAAATTCACCATGCACTCTCCTTGCAGTACTGTAATCATCCAGTCACTACCCATGTACTCATGCAATGGCCCAGGCACTAATACATGCACTGCTACAATCCCCTGAGCACTACTGATGCAGTCCAGCCATCTCCTTGCCACTACCCATGCGCTCCTCCAATCACTCAGCTAGCACCATGTACTTATCCAATCACTCCGCCAAAACTGAAGCACTTATAGATTCACCACGCACTCTCCTTGCAGTCCTCTAGTCATCCAATGAGTACCCATGTACTTATGCTCTGACCCAAGCACTAACACATGCACTGCTACAATCCCCTGAGCACTACTGATGCAGTCCAGTCATCTTCTTGTCACTACCCATGCAGTCCTCCAATCATCCAACAGGTTCCATATCCTTATCTAATCACTGTGTCCCAAAAAAAGCACCTATAAATTCACCATGCACTCTCTTCGCAGTACTGTAATCGTCCTGTCACTACCCATGTACTCATGCAATGGCCCAGGCACTAACACATGCACTGGTACAAAACCCTGAGTACTCCTGATGCAGTCCAGCCATTTCCTTGTCACTACCCATGCACTCCTCCAATCACCCAGCCAGTTCCATGTACTTAAGCAATTACTACGCCAAAACCGAAGCACTTACAAATTCACCACACACTCTCCTTTCAGTCCTCTAATCATCCAGTGAGTACCCATGTACTTGTGCAATGACCCAAGCACTAACACATGCACTGCTACAATCCCCTGAGCACTACTTACTGATGAAGTCCAGCCATCTCCTTGTCAATACCCATGCAGTTCTCCAATACCCCAACAGGTTCCATGTGCTTATCCAATCACTCCGCCAAAACACAAGCACTTATAAATTGATGATGCAATCTCCTTGCAGTACTCTAATCATCCAGTCAGTACCCATGTACTTACGCAATGGCCCAGGCGCTAACACTTGCACTGCTACAATCGCCTGAGCACTACTGATGCAGTCCAGCCATCTTCTTGTCACTACCTATGCACTCCTCCAATCACCCAGCCAGATCCATTTACTTGTCCAATCACTCCGCCAAAACCGAAGCACTTATAAATTCACCATACACTCTTCTTGCAGAATTCTAATCATCCAGTCAGTACCCATGTACTTATGCAATGGCCCAGGCACTAACACATGCACTGGTACAAAACCCTGAGTACTCCTGATGCAGTCCAGCCATCTCCTTGTCACTACCCATGCACTCCTCCAATCACCCAGCCAGTTCCATGTACTTAAGCAATCACTACGCCAAAACCGAAGCACTTATAAATTCACCACACACTCTCCTTTCAGTCCTCTAATCATCCAGTGAGTACATATGTACTTGTGGAATGACCCAAGCACTAACACATGCACTGCTACAATCCCCTGAGCACTACCTACTGATGAAGTCCAGCCATCTCCTTGTCAATACCCATGCACTCCTCCAATCACCCAGCCAGTTCCATGTCATTATCTAATCACTGCGCCAAAACATTAGCACTTATAAATTCACCATGCACTCTCCTTGCAGTACTGTAATCATCCAGTCACTACCCATGTACTCATGCAATGGCCCAGGCACTAACACATGCACTGCTACAATCCCCTGAGCACTACTGATGCAGTCCAGCCATCTCCTTGCCACTACCCATGCGCTCATCCAATCACCCAGCCAGTCCAATGTCCTTATCTAATCACCGCGCCAAAACACAAGCACATATAAAATCACCATGCACTCTCCTTGCAGTACTGTAATCATCCAGTCACTACCCATGTACTCATGCAATTACCCAGGCACTAACACATGCACTGCTACAGTCCCCTGACCAGTACTGATGCAATCCAGCCATCTCCTTGTCACTACCCATGCAGTCCTCCAATCACCAAGAAAGGTCCATGTCCTTATCTAATCACTGCGCCAAAACATAAGCACATAGAAATTCACCATGCACTCTCCTTGCAGTACTCTAGTCATCCAGTCGCTACCCATGTACTTATGCAATGAGCCAGGCACTAATACATGCACTGCTACAATCCCCTGAGCACTACTGATGCAATCCAGCCAATTCCTTGTCACTACCCATGCACTCCTCCAATCATCCAGCCAACACCATGTACTTATCCAATCACTCCACCAAAACAAAAGCAATTATCAATTCACCATGCACTCTCCTTGCAGTACTGTAATCATCCAGTCACTACCCATGTACTCATGCAATGACCCAGGCACTAACACATGCACTGCTACAATCCCCTGAGCACTGCTGATGCAGTCCAGCCATCGCCCTGTCATTACCCATGCACTCCTCCAATCTCCCAGCCAGATCCATGTACTTATCCAATCTCTCCGCCAAAACCGAAGCACTTATAGATTCACCACGCACTCTACTTGCAGTCCTCTAATCATCCAGTGAGTACCCATGTACTCATGCAATGGCCCAGGCACTAACACATGCACTGGTACAAAACCCTGAGTACTCCTGATGCAGTCCAGCCATTTCCTTGTCACTACCCATGCACTCCTCCAATCACCCAGCCAGTTCCATGTACTTAAGCAATTACTACGCCAAAACCGAAGCACTTACAAATTCACCACACACTCTCCTTTCAGTCCTCTAATCATCCAGTGAGTACCCATGTACTTTTGCAATGACCCAAGCACTAACACATGCACTGCTACAATCCCCTGAGCACTACTTACTGATGAAGTCCAGCCATCTCCTTGTCAATACCCATGCAGTTCTCCAATACCCCAACAGGTTCCATGTGCTTATCCAATCACTCCGCCAAAACACAAGCACTTATAAATTGATGATGCAATCTCCTTGCAGTACTCTAATCATCCAGTCAGTACCCATGTACTTACGCAATGGCCCAGGCGCTAACACATGCACTGCTACAATCGCCTGAGCACTACTGATGCAGTCCAGCCATCTTCTTGTCACTACCTATGCACTCCTCCAATCACCCAGCCAGATCCATTTACTTGTCCAATCACTCCGCCAAAACCGAAGCACTTATAAATTCACCATACACTCTTCTTGCAGAATTCTAATCATCCAGTCAGTACCCATGTACTTATGCAATGGCCCAGGCACTAACACATGCACTGGTACAAAACCCTGAGTACTCCTGATGCAGTCCAGCCATCTCCTTGTCACTACCCATGCACTCCTCCAATCACCCAGCCAGTTCCATGTACTTAAGCAATCACTACGCCAAAACCGAAGCACTTATAAATTCACCACACACTCTCCTTTCAGTCCTCTAATCATCCAGTGAGTACCCATGTACTTGTGGAATGACCCAAGCACTAACACATGCACTGCTACAATCCCCTGAGCACTACCTACTGATGAAGTCCAGCCATCTCCTTGTCAATACCCACGCACTCCTCCAATCACCCAGCCAGTTCCATGTCATTATCTAATCACTGCGCCAAAACATTAGCACTTATAAATTCACCATGCACTCTCCTTGCAGTACTGTAATCATCCAGTCACTACCCATGTACTCATGCAATGGCCCAGGCACTAACACATGCACTGCTACAATCCCCTGAGCACTACTGATGCAGTCCAGCCATCTCCTTGCCACTACCCATGCGCTCATCCAATCACCCAGCCAGTCCAATGTCCTTATCTAATCACCGCGCCAAAACACAAGCACATATAAAATCACCATGCACTCTCCTTGCAGTACTGTAATCATCCAGTCACTACCCATGTACTCATGCAATTACCCAGGCACTAACACATGCACTGCTACAGTCCCCTGACCAGTACTGATGCAATCCAGCCATCTCCTTGTCACTACCCATGCAGTCCTCCAATCACCAAGAAAGGTCCATGTCCTTATCTAATCACTGCGCCAAAACATAAGCACATAGAAATTCACCATGCACTCTCCTTGCAGTACTGTAATCATCCAGTCGCTACCCATGTACTTATGCAATGAGCCAGGCACTAATACATGCACTGCTACAATCCCCTGAGCACTACTGATGCAATCCAGCCAATTCCTTGTCACTACCCATGCACTCCTCCAATCATCCAGCCAACACCATGTACTTATCCAATCACTCCACCAAAACAAAAGCAATTATCAATTCACCATGCACTCTCCTTGCACTACTGTAATCATCCAGTCACTACCCATGTACTCATGCAATGACCCAGGCACTAACACATGCACTGCTACAATCCCCTGAGCACTGCTGATGCAGTCCAGCCATCGCCCTGTCATTACCCATGCACTCCTCCAATCTCCCAGCCAGATCCATGTACTTATCCAATCTCTCCGCCAAAACCGAAGCACTTATAGATTCACCACGCACTCTACTTGCAGTCCTCTAATCATCCAGTGAGTACCCATGTACTTACGCAATGGCCCAGGCACTAACACATGCACTGCTACAATCCCCTGAGCACTACAGATGCAGTCCAGCCATCTTCTTGTCACTACCCATGCCCTCCCCCAATCACCCACCCAGTTCCATGTACTTATCCAATCACTCTGCCAAAACCGAAGCACTTATAGATTCACCACGCACTCTCCTTGCAGTCCTCTAATCATCCAGTGAGTACCCATGTACTTATGCTATGACCCAAGCACTAACACATGCACTGCTACAATCCCCTAAACACTACTGATGCAGTCCAGCCATCTCCTTGTCACTACCCATGCAGTCCTCCAATCACCCAACAGGTTCCATGTCCTTATCTAATCACTGCGCCAAAAAAAGCACTTATAAATTCACCATACACTCTCCTTGCAGAACTCTAATCATCCAGTCACTACCCATGTACTCCTGCAATGATCCAGGCACTAACACATGCACTGCTACAATCCCCTGAGCACTAGTGATGGAGTCCAGCCATCTCCTTGTCACTACCCATGCACTCCTCCAATCACCCAGCCACCACCATGTACTTATCCAATCATTCCGCCAAAACCCAAGCACTAATCAATTCACCATTCACTCTCCTTGCAGTACTCTAAACATCCAGTCACTACCCATGTACTCATGCAATGACCCATGCACTAACACATGCACTGCTACAATCCCCTGAGCACTACTGATGCAGTCCAGCTTTCTCCTTGTACTTCCCATGCACTCTTCCAATCCCCCAGCCAGCACCTTGTACTTATCCAATCACTCCGCCAAAACCCAAGCACTCATAAATTCACCATGCGCTCTCCTTGCGGTACTCTAGTCATCCAGTCAGTACCCATGTACTTATGCAATGACCCAGGCACTAACACATGCACTGCTGCAGTCCCCTGAGCAGTACTGATGCAATCCAGCCATCTCCTTGTCACCATCCATGCACTCATCCAATCACCCAGCGAGGTCCATGTCCTTATCTAATCACTGCGCAAAAAGACAAGCACTTATATATTTACCTTGCTCTACTGTAATCATCCAGTCACTACCCATGTACTCATGCAATGACCCAGGCACTAACGCACGCACTGCTACAATCCCTTGAGCACTACTGATGCAGTCCAGCCATCTTCTTGTCACTACCCATGCACTCCTCCATTCACTCAGCCAGTCCCATGTCCTTATCTAATCACTGCGCCAAAACACAAGCACTTATAATTTCACCATGCACTCTCCTTGCAGTACTGTAATCATCCAGTCACCACCCATGTACTCATTCAATGACCCAGGCACTAACACATGCACTGCTACAATCCCCTGAGCACTACTGATGCAGTCCAGCCACCTCCTTGCCACTACCCATGCGATCCCCCAATCACCCAGCCAGCACCATGTACTTATCCAATCTCTCCGCCAAAACCGAAGCACTTATAGATTCACCACACACTCTCCTTGCATTCATCTAATCATCCAGTGAGTACCCATGTACTTACGCAATGGCCCAGGCACAAACACATGCACTGCTACAATCCCCTGAGCACTACAGATGCAGTCCAGCCATCTTCTTGTCACTACCCATGCCCTCCTCTAATCACCCAACCAGTTCCATGTACTTATCCAATCACTCTGTCAAAACCGAAGCACTTATAGATTCACGACGCACTCTCCTTGCAGTCCTCTAATCATCCAGTGAGTACCCATGTACTTATGCTATGACCCAAGCCGTAACACATGCACTGCTACAATCCCCTGAGCACTACTGATGCAGTCCAGTCATCTCCTTGTCACTACCCATGCAGTCCTCCAATCACCCAACAGGTTCCATGTCCTTATCTAATCACTGCGCCCCCAAAAAAGCACCTATAAATTCACCATGCACTCTCCTTGCAGTACTGTAATCATCCAGTCACTACCCATGTACTCATGCAATGGCCCAGGCACTAACACATGCACTGGTACAAAACCCTGAGTACTCCTGATGCAGTCCAGCCATTTCCTTGTCACTACCCATGCACTCCTCCAATCACCCAGCCAGTTCCATGTACTTAAGCAATTACTACGCCAAAACCGAAGCACTTACAAATTCACCACACACTCTCCTTTCAGTCCTCTAATCATCCAGTGAGTACCCATGTACTTGTGGAATGACCCAAGCACTAACACATGCACTGCTACGATCCCCTGAGCACTACCTACTGATGAAGTCCAGCCATCTCCTTGTCAATACCCATGCAGTTCTCCAATCACCCAACAGGTTCCATGTCCTTATCCAATCACTCCGCCAAAACCCAAGCACTTATCAAGTCACCATGCACTCTCCTTGCAGTACTCTAGTCATCCAGTCAGTACCCATGTACTTATGCAATGACCCAGGCACTAACGCATGCACGGCTACAATTCCCTGAGCACTACTGATGCAGTCCAGCCATCTACTTCTCACAAATCATGCACTCCTCCAATCACCCAGCTAGAACCATGTATTTATCCAATCACTCCGCCACAACCCAAGCACTTATGAATTATCCATGCACTCTCCTTGCAGTACTATAGTCATCCAGTCAGTACCCATGTACATATGCAATGACCCAGGCTCTAACACATGCACTGCTACAACCCCCTGAGCACTACTGATGCAGTCCAGCCATCGCCCTGTCACTACCCATGCACTCCTCCAATCACCCAGCCAGTTCCATGTACTTATCCAATCACTCCGCCAAAACCGAAGCACTTATAAATTCACCATGCACTCTCTTTGTAGTACTCTAATCATCCAATCAGTACCCATGTACTTATGCAATGACCCAGGCACTAACACATGCACTGCTACAAGCCCATGATCACTACTGAAGCAGTCCAGTCATCTCCTTGTCACTACCCATGCACTCCTCCAATCACCCAGCCAGGTCCATGTACTTATGCAATCTCTCCACCAAAACTGAAGCACTTATAGATTCACCACACACTCTCCTTGCAGTCCTCTAATCATCCAGTGAGTACCCATGTACTTGTACAATGACCCAAGCACTAACACATGCACTGCTACAATCCCCTGAGCACTACTGATGCAGTCCAGCCATCTCCTTGTCACTACCCATGCAGTCCTCCCATCACCAAACAGGTTCCATGTCCTTAGCTAATCACTGCGCCAAAACACAAGCACTTATAAATTCACCATGCACTCTCCTTGCAGTACTCTAATCATCCAGTCACTACCCATGTACTCATGCAATGATCCAGGCACTAACACATGCACTGCTACAACCCCCTGAACACTACTGATGCATTCCAGCCATCTAATAGTCACTACCCATGCACTCTTCCAATCACCCAGCGAGCACCATGTACTTATCCAATCACTCCACCAATACTCAAGCACTTATAAATTCACCATGCACTCTCCTTGCAGTACTCTAATCATCCAGTCACCACCCATGTACGTATGCAATGACCCAAGTACTAACACATGCACTGCTACAAGCCCCTGAGCACTACTGATGCAGTCCAGCCATCTCCTTGTCACTACCCATGCACTCCTCCAATCTCCCAACCACCACCATGTACTTATCCAATCACTCCGCCAAAACTGAAGCACTTATAAATTCACGATGCACTCTCCTTGCAGTACTCTAAACATCCAGTCACTACCCATGTACTCATGCAATGACCCATGCACTAACAAATGCACTGCTACAATCCCCTGAGCACTACTGATGCAGTCCAGCCATCTCCTTTCACTACCCATGCACTCCTCCAATCACCTAGCCAGCACCATGTACTTATCCAATCACTCCGCCAAAACCCAAGCATTTATAAATTCACCATGCACTCTCCTTGCAGTACTCTAGTCATCCATTCAGCACGCATGTACTTATGCAATGACCCAGGCACTAGCACATGCACTGCTACAATCCCCCGAGCAATACTGATGCAATCCAGCCATCTCCTTGTCACTACCCATGCAGTCCTCCAATCACCCAGCCAGGTCCATGTCCTTATCTAATCACTGTGCCAAAAAACAAGCACTTATAAATTCACCATGCACTCTCCTTGCAGTACTCTAATCATCTAGTCACTACCCATGTACTCATTCAATGACCCAGGCACTAACACATGCACTGCTACAAGCTCCTGATCACTACTGAAGCAGTCCAGCCATCTCCTTGTCACTACCCATGCACTCCTCCAATCACCGAGCCAGGTCCATGTACTTATGCAATCACTCCACCAAAACTGAAGCACTTATAGATTCACCACACACTCTCCTTGCAGTCCTCTAATCATCCAGTGAGTACCCATGTACTTGTGCAATGACCCAAGCACTAATCCATGCACTGCTACAATCCCCTGAGCACTACTGATGCAGTCTAGCCATCTCCTTGTCACTACCCATGCAGTCCTCCAATCACCCAACAGGTTCCATGTCCTTATCTAATCACTGCGCCAAAACACAAGCACTTAGAAATTCACCATGCGCTCTCCTTGCAGTACTCTATTCATCTAGTCACTACCCATGTACTCATTCAATGACCCAGGCACTAACACATGCACTGCTACAAGCTCCTGATCACTACTGAAGCAGTCCAACCATCTCCTTGTCACTACCCATGCACTCCTCCAATCACCGAGCCAGGTCCATGTACCTATGCAATCACTCCACCAAAACCGAAGCACTTATAGATTCACCACACACTCTCCTTGCAGTCCTCTAATCATCCAGTGAGTACCCATGTACTTGTGCAATGACCCAAGCACTAACACATGCACTGCTTAAATCCCCTGAGCACTACTTACTGATGAAGTCCAGCCATCTCCTTGTCAATACCCATGCAGTTCTCCAATACCCCAACAGGTTCCATGTGCTTATCCAATCACTCCGCCAAAACACAAGCACTTATAAATTGATGATGCAATCTCCTTGCAGTACTCTAATCATCCAGTCAGTACCCATGTACTTACGCAATGGCCCAGGCGCTAACACATGCACTGCTACAATCCCCTGAGCACTACTGATGCAGTCCAGCCATCTTCTTGTCACCACCTATGCACTCCTCCAATCACCCAGCCAGATCCATTTACTTGTCCAATCACGCCGCCAAAACCGAAGCACTTATAAATTCACCATACACTCTTCTTGCAGAATTCTAATCATCCAGTCAGTACCCATGTACTTATGCAATGGCCCAGGCACTAACACATGCACTGGTACAAAACCCTGAGTACTCCTGATGCAGTCCAGCCATCTCCTTGTCACTACCCATGCACTCCTCCAATCACCCAGCCAGTTCCATGTACTTAAGCAATCACTACGCCAAAACCGAAGCACTTATAAATTCACCACACACTCTCCTTTCAGTCCTCTAATCATCCAGTGAGTACCCATGTACTTGTGGAATGACCCAAGCACTAACACATGCACTGCTACAATCCCCTGAGCACTACCTACTGATGAAGTCCAGCCATCTCCTTGTCAATACCCATGCAGTTCTCCAATCACCCAACAGGTTCCATGTCCTTATCCAATCACTCCGCCAAAACCCAAGCACTTATCAAGTCACCATGCACTCTCCTTGCAGTACTCTAGTCATCCAGTCAGTACCCATGTACTTATGCAATGACCCAGGCACTAACGCATGCACGGCTACAATTCCCTGAGCACTACTGATGCAGTCCAGCCATCTACTTCTCACAAATCATGCACTCCTTCAATCACCCAGCTAGAACCATGTATTTATCCAATCACTCCGCCACAACCCAAGCACTTATAAATTATCCATGCACTCTCCTTGCAGTACTATAGTCATCCAGTCAGTACCCATGTACATATGCAATGACCCAGGCACTAACACATGCACTGCTACAACCCCCTGAGCACTACTGATGCAGTCCAGCCATCGCCCTGTCACTACCCATGCACTCCTCCAATCACCCAGCCAGTTCCATGTACTTATCCAATCACTCCGCCAAAACCGAAGCACTTATAAATTCACCATGCACTCTCTTTGCAGTACTCTAATCATCCAATCAGTACCCATGTACTTATGCAATGACCCAGGCACTAACACATGCACTGCTACAAGCCCATGATCACTACTGAAGCAGTCCAGTCATCTCCTTTTCACTACCCATGCACTCCTCCAATCACACAGCCAGGTCCATGTACTTATGCAATCGCTCCACCAAAACTGAAGCACTTATAGATTCACCACACACTCTCCTTGCAGTCCTCTAATCATCCAGTGAGTACCCATGTACTTGTACAATGACCCAAGCACTAACACATGCACTGCTACAATCCCCTGAGCACTACTGATGCAGTCCAGCCATCTCCTTGTCACTACCCATGCAGTCCTCCAATCACCAAACAGGTTCCATGTCCTTAGCTAATCACTGCGCCAAAACACAAGCACTTATAAATTCACCATGCACTCTCCTTGCAGTACTCTAATCATCCAGTCACTACCCATGTACTCATGCAATGATCCAGGCACTAACACATGCACTGCTACAACCCCCTGAACACTACTGATGCATTCCAGCCATCTAATAGTCACTACCCATGCACTCTTCCAATCACCCAGCGAGCACCATGTACTTATCCAATCACTCCACCAATACTCAAGCACTTATAAATTCACCATGCACTCTCCTTGCAGTACTCTAATCATCCAGTCACCACCCATGTACGTATGCAATGACCCAAGTACTAACACATGCACTGCTACAAGCCCCTGAGCACTACTGATGCAGTCCAGCCATCTCCTTGTCACTACCCATGCACTCCTCCAATCTCCCAACCACCACCATGTACTTATCCAATCACTCCGCCAAAACTGAAGCACTTATAAATTCACGATGCACTCTCCTTGCAGTACTCTAAACATCCAGTCACTACCCATGTACTCATGCAATGACCCATGCACTAACAAATGCACTGCTACAATCCCCTGAGCACTACTGATGCAGTCCAGCCATCTCCTTTCACTACCCATGCACTCCTCCAATCCCCTAGCCAGCACCATGTACTTATCCAATCACTCCGGCAAAACCCAAGCATTTATAAATTCACCATGCACTCTCCTTGCAGTACTCTAGTCATCCATTCAGCACGCATGTACTTATGCAATGACCCAGGCACTAGCACATGCACTGCTACAATCCCCCGAGCAATACTGATGCAATCCAGCCATCTCCTTGTCACTACCCATGCAGTCCTCCAATCACCCAGCCAGGTCCATGTCCTTATCTAATCACTGTGCCAAAAAACAAGCACTTATAAATTCACCATGCACTCTCCTTGCAGTACTCTAATCATCTAGTCACTACCCATGTACTCATTCAATGACCCAGGCACTAACACATGCACTGCTACAAGCTCCTGATCACTACTGAAGCAGTCCAGCCATCTCCTTGTCACTACCCATGCACTCCTCCAATCACCGAGCCAGGTCCATGTACTTATGCAATCACTCCACCAAAACTGAAGCACTGATAGATTCACCACACACTCTCCTTGCAGTCCTCTAATCATCCAGTGAGTACCCATGTACTTGTGCAATGACCCAAGCACTAACCCATGCACTGCTACAATCCCCTGAGCACTACTGATGCAGTCTAGCCATCTCCTTGTCACTACCCATGCAGTCCTCCAATCACCCAACAGGTTCCATGTTCTTATCTAATCACTGCGCCAAAACACAAGCACTTAGAAATTCACCATGCGCTCTCCTTGCAGTACTCTAATCATCTAGTCACTACCCATGTACTCATTCAATGACCCAGGCACTAACACATGCACTGCTACAAGCTCCTGATCACTACTGAAGCAGTCCAACCATCTCCTTGTCACTACCCATGCATTCCTCCAATCACCGAGCCAGGTCCATGTACCTATGCAATCACTCCACCAAAACCGAAGCACTTATAGATTCACCACACACTCTCCTTGCAGTCCTCTAATCATCCAGTGAGTACCCATGTACTTGTGCAATGACTCAAGCACTAACACATGCACTGATACAATCCCCTGAGCACTAGTGATGCAGTCCAGCCATCTCCTTGTCACTACCCATGCAGTCCTCCATTCACCTAACAGCTTCCATGTCCTTATCTAATCACTGCGCCAAAACACAAGCACTTATAAATTCACCATTCACTCTCCTTGCAGTACTCTAATCATCCAGTCACTACCCATGTACTCATGCAATGATCCAGGCACTAACACATGCACTGCTACAATCCCCTGAGCACTACTGATGCAGTCCAGCCATCTCCTAGTCAATACCCATGCACTCTTCCAATCACCCAACGATCACCATGTACTTATCCAATCACTCCGCCAAAACCGAAGCACTTAAAAATTCACGATGCACTCTCCTTCCAGTACTCTAAACATCTAGTCACTACCCATGTACTCATTCAATGACCCATGTACTAACACATGCACTGCAACAACCCCCTGAGCACTACTGATGCAGTCCAGCCATCTCCTTGTCACTACCCATGTACTCCTCCAATCTCCCAACCACCACCATGTACTTATCCAATCACTCCGCCAAAACCGAATCACTTATAAATTCACGATGTACTCTCCTTGCAGTACTCTAAACATCCAGTCACTACCCATGTACTCATGCAATGACCCATGCATTAACAAATGCACTGCTACAATCCCCTGAGCACTACTGATGCAGTCCAGCCATCTCCTTGTACTACCCATGCACTCCTCCAATCACCCAGCCAGCACCATGTACTTATCCAATCACTCCACCAATACTCAAG
The DNA here is from genome assembly GCF_964204655.1 of Triturus cristatus. Lineage (NCBI taxonomy): Eukaryota > Metazoa > Chordata > Amphibia > Caudata > Salamandridae > Triturus > Triturus cristatus. The sequence goes on from NC_140579.1 coordinate 922,374,177, forward strand.
CACTTATAAATTCACCATGCACTCTCCTTGCAGTACTCTAAACATCCAGTCACTACCCATGTACTCATTCAATGACCCAGGCACTAACACATGCACTGCTACAAGCCCATGATCACTACTGAAGCAGTCCAGTCATCTCCTTGTCACTACCCATGCACTCCTCCAATCACCCAGCCAGGTCCTTGTACTTATGCAATCACTCCACCAAAACCGAAGCACTTATAGATTCAGCACACACTCTCCTTGCAGTCCTCTAATCATCCAGTGAGTACCCATGTACTTGTGCAATGACCCAAGCACTAATACATGCACTGATACAATCCCCTGAGCACCACTGATGCAGTCCAGCCATCTCCTTGTCACTACCCATGCAGTCCTCCAATCACCCAACAGGTTCCATGTCTTTAGCTAATCACTGCGCCAAAACACACGCACTCATAAATTCACCATGCACTCTCCTTGCAGTACTCTAATCATCCAGTCACTACCCATGTACTCATGCAATGATCCAGGCACTAACACATGCACTGCTACAATCCCCTGAGCACAACTGATGCATTCCAGCCATCTAATAGTCACTACCCATTGACTCTTCCAATCACCCAGCGAGCACCATGTACTTATCCAATCACTCCACCAATACTCAAGCACTTATAAATTCACGATGTACTCTCCTCTCAGTACTCTAAACATCCAGTCACTACCCATGTACTCATGCAATGACCCATGCACTAACAAATGCACTGCTACAATCCCCTGAGCACTACTGATGCAGTCCAGCCATCTCCTTTTACTATCCATGCACTCCTCCAATCACCTAGCCAGCACCATGTACTTATCCAATCACTCCGCCAAAACCCAAGCATTTATAAATTCACCATGCACTCTCCTTGCATTACTCTAGTCATCCATTCAGCACGCATGTACTTATGCAATGACCCAGGCACTAACACATGCACTGCTACAATCCCCCGAGCAATACTGATGCAATCCAGCCATCTCCTTGACACTACCCATGCAGTCCTCCAATCACCCAGCCAGGTCCATCTCCTTATCTAATCACTGCGCCAAAACACAAACACTTATAAATTCACCATGCACTCTCATTGCAGTACTCTAATCATCTAGTCACTACCCATGTACTCATTCAATGACCCAGGCACTAACACATGCACTGCTACAAGCTCCTGATCACTACTGAAGCAGTCCAGCCATCTCCTTGTCACTACCCATGCACTGCTCCAATCACCGAGTCAGGTCCATGTACTTATGCAATCACTCCACCAAAACCGAAGCACTTATAGATTCACCACACACTCTCCTTGCAGTCCTCTAATCATCCAGTGAGTACCCATGTACTTGTGCAATGACCCAAGCACTAACACATGCACTGCTACAATCCCCTGAGCACTACTGATGCAGTCCAGCCATCTCCTTGTCACTACCCATGCAGTCCTCCAATCACCCAACAGGTTCCATGTCCTTATCTAATCACTGCGCCAAAACACAAGCACTTAGAAATTCACCATGCGCTCTCCTTGCAGTACTTTAATCATCTAGTCACTACCCATGTACTCATTCAATGACCCAGGCACCAACACATGCACTGCTACAAGCTCCTGATCACTACTGAAACAGTCCAGCAATCTCCTTGTCACTACCCATGCACTCCTCCAATCACCGAGCCAGGTCCATGTACCTATGCAATCACTCCACCAAAACCGAAGCACTTATAGATTCACCACACACTCTCCTTGCAGTCCTCTAATCATCCAGTGAGTACCCATGTACTTGTGCAATGACCCAAGCACTAACACATGCACTGATACAATCCCCTGAGCACTAGTGATGCAGTCCAGCCATCTCCTTGTAACTACCCATGCATTCCTCCATTCACCCAACAGCTTCCATGTCCTCATCTAACCACTGCGCCAAAACACAAGCACTTATAAATTCACCATGCACTCTCCTTGCAGTACTCTAATCATCCAGTCACTACCAATGTACTCATGCAATGATCCAGGCACTAACACATGCACTGCTACAATCCCCTGAGCACTACTGATGCAGTCCAGCCATCTCCTAGTCAATACCCATGCACTCTTCCAATCACCCAGCGATCACCATGTACTTATCCAATCACTCCAATGATACTCAAGCACTTATAAATTTACCATGCACTCTCCTTGTAGTACTCTAATCATCCAGTCACTATCCATGTACGTATGCAATGACCCAGGTACTAACACATGCACTGCTACAACCCCCTGAGCACTACTGAAGCAGTCCAGCTATCTCCTTGTCACTACCCATGCACTCCTCCAATCTCCCAACCACCACCATGTACTTATCCAATCACTCCGCCAAAACCGAAGCACTTATAAATTCACGATGCACTCTCCTTGCAGTACTCTAAACATCCAGTCACTACCCATGTACTCATGGAATGACCCATGCACTAACAAATGCACTGCTACAATCCCCTGAGCACTACTGATGCCGTTCAGCCATCTCCTTGTACTACCCATGCACTCCTCCAATCACCCAGCCAGCACCATCTACTTATCCAATCACTCCACCAATACTCAAGCACTTATAAATTCACCATGCACTCTCCTTGCAGTACTCTAATCATCCAGTCACTACCCATGTACTTATGCAATGACCCAGGTACTAACACATGCACTGCTACAACCCCCTGAGCACTACTGATGCAGTCCAGCCATCTCCTTGTCACTACCCATGTACTCCTCCAGTCTCCCAACCACCACCATGCACTTATCCAATCACTCCGCCAAAACCGAAGCACTTATAAATTCATGATGCACTCTCCTTCCAGTACTCTAAACATCCAGTCACTACCCATGTACTCATTCAATGACCCATGTACTAACACATGCACTGCTACAACCCCCTGAGCACTACTGATGCAGTCCAGCCATCTCCTTGTCACTACCCATGTACTCCTCCAATCTCCCAACCACCACCATGTACTTATCCAATCACTCCGCCAAAACCGAAGCACTTATAAATTCACAATGCACTCTCCTTGCAGTACCATAAACATCCAGTCACTACCCATGTACTCATGCAATGACCCATGCACTAACAAATGCACTGCTACAATCCCCTGAGCACTACTGATGCAGTCCAGCCATCTCCTTGTACTACCCATGCACTCCTCCAATCACCCAGCCAGCACCATGTACTTATCCAATCACTCCACCAATACTCAAGCACTTATGAATTCACCATGCACTCTCCTTGCAGTACTCTAAACATCCAGTCACTACCCATGTACTCATTCAATGACCCAGGCACTAACACATGCACTGCTACAAGCCCATGATCACTACTGAAGCAGTCCAGTCATCTCCTTGTCACTACCCATGCACTCCTCCAATCACCCAGCCAGGTCCACGTACTTTTGCAATCACTCCACCAAAACCGAAGCACTTATAGATTCAGCATACACTCTCCTTGCAGTCCTCTAATCATCCAGTGAGTCCCCATGTACTTGTACAATGACCCAAGCACTAACACATGCACTGCTACAATCCCCTCAGCACTACTGATGCAGTCCAGCCATCTCCTTGTCACTAGCCATGCAGTCCTCCAATCACCCAACAGGTTCCATGTCCTTAGCTAATCACTGCGCCAAAACACAAGCACTTATAAATTCACCATGCACTCTCCTTGTAGTACTCTAATCATCCAGTCACTACCCATGTACTTAAGCAATGACCCAGGTACTAACACATGCACTGCTACAACCCCCTGAGCACTACTGATGCAGTCCAGCCATCTCCTTGTCACTACCCATGTACTCCTCCAATCTCCCAACCACCACCATGTACTTATCCAATCACTCCGCCAAAACCGAAGCACTTATAAATTCACGATGCACTCTCCTTCCAGTACTCTAAACATCCAGTCACTACCCATGTACTCATTCAATGACCCATGTACTAACACATGCACTGCTACAACCCCCTGAGCACTACTAATGCAGTCCAGCCATCTCCTTGTCACTACCCATGTACTCCTCCAATCTCCCAACCACCACCATGTACTTATCCAATCACTCCGCCAAAACCGAAGCACTTATAAATTCACGATGCACTCTCCTTGCAGTACTCTAAACATCCAGTCACTACCCATGTACTCATGGAATGACCCATGCACTAACAAATGCACTGCTACAATCCCCTGAGCACTACTGATGCCGTTCAGCCATCTCCTTGTACTACCCATGCACTCCTCCAATCACCCAGCCAGCACCATCTACTTATCCAATCACTCCACCAATACTCAAGCACTTATAAATTCACCATGCACTCTCCTTGCAGTACTCTAATCATCCAGTCACTACCCATGTACTTATGCAATGACCCAGGTACTAACACATGCACTGCTACAACCCCCTGAGCACTACTGATGCAGTCCAGCCATCTCCTTGTCACTACCCATGTACTCCTCCAGTCTCCCAACCACCACCATGCACTTATCCAATCACTCCGCCAAAACCGAAGCACTTATAAATTCATGATGCACTCTCCTTCCAGTACTCTAAACATCCAGTCACTACCCATGTACTCATTCAATGACCCATGTACTAACACATGCACTGCTACAACCCCCTGAGCACTACTGATGCAGCCCAGCCATCTCCTTGTCACTACCCATGTACTCCTCCAATCTCCCAACCACCACCATGTACTTATCCAATCACTCCGCCAAAACCGAAGCACTTATAAATTCACGATGCACTCTCCTTGCAGTACTCTAAACATCCAGTCACTACCCATGTACTCATGCAATGACCCATGCACTAACAAATGCACTGCTACAATCCCCTGAGCACTACTGATGCAGTCCAGCCATCTCCTTGTACTACCCATGCACTCCTCCAATCACCCAGCCAGCACCATGTACTTATCCAATCACTCCACCAATACTCAAGCACTTATGAATTCACCATGCACTCTCCTTGCAGTACTCTAAACATCCAGTCACTACCCATGTACTCATTCAATGACCCAGGCACTAACACATGCACTGCTACAAGCCCATGATCACTACTGAAGCAGTCCAGTCATCTCCTTGTCACTACCCATGCACTCCTCCAATCACCCAGCCAGGTCCATGTACTTTTGCAATCACTCCACCAAAACCGAAGCACTTATAGATTCAGCATACACTCTCCTTGCAGTCCTCTAATCATCCAGTGAGTACCCATGTACTTGTACAATGACCCAAGCACTAACACATGCACTGCTACAATCCCCTCAGCACTACTGATGCAGTCCAGCCATCTCCTTGTACTACCCATGCACTCCTCCAATCACCCAGCCAGCACCATGTACTTATCCAATCACTCCACCAATACTCAAGCACTTATGAATTCACCATGCACTCTCCTTGCAGTACTTTAAACATCCAGTCACTACCCATGTACTCATTCAATGACCCAGGCACTAACACATGCACTGCTACAAGCTCCTGATCACTACTGAAGCAGTCCAGCCATCTCCTTGTCACTACCCATGCACTGCTCCAATCACCGAGTCAGGTCCATGTACTTATGCAATCACTCCACCAAAACCGAAGCACTTATAGATTCACCACACACTCTCCTTGCAGTCCTCTAATCATCCAGTGAGTACCCATGTACTTGTGCAATGACCCAAGCACTAACACATGCACTGCTACAATCCCCTGAGCACTACTGATGCAGTCCAGCCATCTCCTTGTCACTACCCATGCAGTCCTCCAATCACCCAACAGGTTCCATGTCCTTATCTAATCACTGCGCCAAAACACAAGCACTTAGAAATTCACCATGCGCTCTCCTTGCAGTACTTTAATCATCTAGTCACTACCCATGTACTCATTCAATGACCCAGGCACCAACACATGCACTGCTACAAGCTCCTGATCACTACTGAAACAGTCCAGCAATCTCCTTGTCACTACCCATGCACTCCTCCAATCACCGAGCCAGGTCCATGTACCTATGCAATCACTCCACCAAAACCGAAGCACTTATAGATTCACCACACACTCTCCTTGCAGTCCTCTAATCATCCAGTGAGTACCCATGTACTTGTGCAATGACCCAAGCACTAACACATGCACTGATACAATCCCCTGAGCACTAGTGATGCAGTCCAGCCATCTCCTTGTAACTACCCATGCATTCCTCCATTCACCCAACAGCTTCCATGTCCTCATCTAACCACTGCGCCAAAACACAAGCACTTATAAATTCACCATGCACTCTCCTTGCAGTACTCTAATCATCCAGTCACTACCAATGTACTCATGCAATGATCCAGGCACTAACACATGCACTGCTACAATCCCCTGAGCACTACTGATGCAGTCCAGCCATCTCCTAGTCAATACCCATGCACTCTTCCAATCACCCAGCGATCACCATGTACTTATCCAATCACTCCAATGATACTCAAGCACTTATAAATTTACCATGCACTCTCCTTGTAGTACTCTAATCATCCAGTCACTATCCATGTACGTATGCAATGACCCAGGTACTAACACATGCACTGCTACAACCCCCTGAGCACTACTGAAGCAGTCCAGCCATCTCCTTGTCACTACCCATGCACTCCTCCAATCTCCCAACCACCACCATGTACTTATCCAATCACTCCGCCAAAACCGAAGCACTTATAAATTCACGATGCACTCTCCTTGCAGTACTCTAAACATCCAGTCACTACCCATGTACTCATGGAATGACCCATGCACTAACAAATGCACTGCTACAATCCCCTGAGCACTACTGATGCCGTTCAGCCATCTCCTTGTACTACCCATGCACTCCTCCAATCACCCAGCCAGCACCATCTACTTATCCAATCACTCCACCAATACTCAAGCACTTATAAATTCACCATGCACCCTCCTTGCAGTACTCTAATCATCCAGTCACTACCCATGTACTTATGCAATGACCCAGGTACTAACACATGCACTGCTACAACCCCCTGAGCACTACTGATGCAGTCCAGCCATCTCCTTGTCACTACCCATGTACTCCTCCAGTCTCCCAACCACCACCATGCACTTATCCAATCACTCCGCCAAAACCGAAGCACTTATAAATTCATGATGCACTCTCCTTCCAGTACTCTAAACATCCAGTCACTACCCATGTACTCATTCAATGACCCATGTACTAACACATGCACTGCTACAACCCCCTGAGCACTACTGATGCAGTCCAGCCATCTCCTTGTCACTACCCATATACTCCTCCAATCTCCCAACCACCACCATGTACTTATCCAATCACTCCGCCAAAACCGAAGCACTTTTAAATTCACGATGCACTCTCCTTGCAGTACCATAAACATCCAGTCACTACCCATGTACTCATGCAATGACCCATGCACTAACAAATGCACTGCTACAATCCCCTGAGCACTACTGATGCAGTCCAGCCATCTCCTTGTACTACCCATGCACTCCTCCAATCACCCAGCCAGCACCATGTACTTATCCAATCACTCCACCAATATTCAAGCACTTATGAATTCACCATGCACTCTCCTTGCAGTACTCTAAACATCCAGTCACTACCCATGTACTCATTCAATGACCCAGGCACTAACACATGCACTGCTACAAGCCCATAATCACTACTGAAGCAGTCCAGTCATCTCCTTGTCACTACCCATGCACTCCTCCAATCACCCAGCCAGGTCCATGTACTTTTGCAATCACTCCACCAAAACCGAAGCACTTATAGATTCAGCATACACTCTCCTTGCAGTCCTCTAATCATCCAGTGAGTACCCATGTACTTGTACAATGACCCAAGCACTAACACATGCACTGCTACAATCCCCTCAGCACTACTGATGCAGTCCAGCCATCTCCTTGTCACTAGCCATGCAGTCCTCCAATCACCCAACAGGTTCCATGTCCTTAGCTAATCACTGCGCCAAAACACAAGCACTTATAAATTCACCATGCACTCTCCTTGTAGTACTCTAATCATCCAGTCACTACCCATGTACTTATGCAATGACCCAGGTACTAACACATGCACTGCTACAACCCCCTGAGCACTACTGATGCAGTCCAGCCATCTCCTTGTCACTACCCATGTACTCCTCCAATCTCCCAACCACCACCATGTACTTATCCAATCACTCCGCCAAAACCGAAGCACTTATAAATTCACGATGCACTCTCCTTCCAGTACTCTAAACATCCAGTCACTACCCATGTACTCATTCAATGACCCATGTACTAACACATGCACTGCTACAACCCCCTGAGCACTACTAATACAGTCCAGCCATCTCCTTGTCACTACCCATGTACTCCTCCAATCTCCCAACCACCACCATGTACTTATCCAATCACTCCGCCAAAACCGAAGCACTTATAAATTCACGATGCACTCTCCTTGCAGTACTCTAAACATCCAGTCACTACCCATGTACTCATGGAATGACCCATGCACTAACAAATGCACTGCTACAATCCCCTGAGCACTACTGATGCCGTTCAGCCATCTCCTTGTACTACCCATGCACTCCTCCAATCACCCAGCCAGCACCATCTACTTATCCAATCACTCCACCAATACTCAAGCACTTATAAATTCACCATGCACTCTCCTTGCAGTCCTCTAATCATCCAGTCACTACCCATGTACTTATGCAATGACCCAGGTACTAACACATGCACTGCTACAACCCCCTGAGCACTACTGATGCAGTCCAGCCATCTCCTTGTCACTACCCATGTACTCCTCCAGTCTCCCAACCACCACCATGCACTTATCCAATCACTCCGCCAAAACCGAAGCACTTATAAATTCATGATGCACTCTCCTTCCAGTACTCTAAACATCCAGTCACTACCCATGTACTCATTCAATGACCCATGTACTAACACATGCACTGCTACAACCCCCTGAGCACTACTGATGCAGCCCAGCCATCTCCTTGTCACTACCCATGTACTCCTCCAATCTCCCAACCACCACCATGTACTTATCCAATCACTCCGCCAAAACCGAAGCACTTATAAATTCACGATGCACTCTCCTTGCAGTACTCTAAACATCCAGTCACTACCCATGTACTCATGCAATGACCCATGCACTAACAAATGCACTGCTACAATCCCCTGAGCACTACTGATGCAGTCCAGCCATCTCCTTGTACTACCCATGCACTCCTCCAATCACCCAGCCAGCACCATGTACTTATCCAATCACTCCACCAATACTCAAGCACTTATGAATTCACCATGCACTCTCCTTGCAGTACTCTAAACATCCAGTCACTACCCATGTACTCATTCAATGACCCAGGCACTAACACATGCACTGCTACAAGCCCATGATCACTACTGAAGCAGTCCAGTCATCTCCTTGTCACTACCCATGCACTCCTCCAATCACCCAGCCAGGTCCATGTACTTTTGCAATCACTCCACCAAAACCGAAGCACTTATAGATTCAGCATACACTCTCCTTGCAGTCCTCTAATCATCCAGTGAGTACCCATGTACTTGTACAATGACCCAAGCACTAACACATGCACTGCTACAATCCCCTCAGCACTACTGATGCAGTCCAGCCATCTCCTTGTACTACCCATGCACTACTCCAATCACCCAGCCAGCACCATGTACTTATCCAATCACTCCACCAATACTCAAGCACTTATGAATTCACCATGCACTCTCCTTGCAGTACTTTAAACATCCAGTCACTACCCATGTACTCATTCAATGACCCAGGCACTAACACATGCACTGCTACAAGCTCCTGATCACTACTGAAGCAGTCCAGCCATCTCCTTGTCACTACCCATGCACTGCTCCAATCACCGAGTCAGGTCCATGTACTTATGCAATCACTCCACCAAAACCGAAGCACTTATAGATTCACCACACACTCTCCTTGCAGTCCTGTAATCATCCAGTGAGTACCCATGTACTTGTGCAATGACCCAAGCACTAACACATGCACTGCTACAATCCCCTGAGCACTACTGATGCAGTCCAGCCATCTCCTTGTCACTACCCATGCAGTCCTCCAATCACCCAACAGGTTCCATGTCCTTATCTAATCACTGCGCCAAAACACAAGCACTTAGAAATTCACCATGCGCTCTCCTTGCAGTACTTTAATCATCTAGTCACTACCCATGTACTCATTCAATGACCCAGGCACCAACACATGCACTGCTACAAGCTCCTGATCACTACTGAAACAGTCCAGCAATCTCCTTGTCACTACCCATGCACTCCTCCAATCACCGAGCCAGGTCCATGTACCTATGCAATCACTCCACCAAAACCGAAGCACTTATAGATTCACCACACACTCTCCTTGCAGTCCTCTAATCATCCAGTGAGTACCCATGTACTTGTGCAATGACCCAAGCACTAACACATGCACTGATACAATCCCCTGAGCACTAGTGCTGCAGTCCAGCCATCTCCTTGTAACTACCCATGCATTCCTCCATTCACCCAACAGCTTCCATGTCCTCATCTAATCACTGCGCCAAAACACAAGCACTTATAAATTCACCATGCACTCTCCTTGCAGTACTCTAATCATCCAGTCACTACCAATGTACTCATGCAATGATCCAGGCACTAACACATGCACTGCTACAATCCCCTGAGCACTACTGATGCAGTCCAGCCATCTCCTAGTCAATACCCATGCACTCTTCCAATCACCCAGCGATCACCATGTACTTATCCAATCACTCCAATGATACTCAAGCACTTATAAATTTACCATGCACTCTCCTTGTAGTACTCTAATCATCCAGTCACTATCCATGTACGTATGCAATGACCCAGGTACTAACACATGCACTGCTACAACCCCCTGAGCACTACTGAAGCAGTCCAGCCATCTCCTTGTCACTACCCATGCACTCCTCCAATCTCCCAACCACCACCATGTACTTATCCAATCACTCCGCCAAAACCGAAGCACTTATAAATTCACGATGCACTCTCCTTGCAGTACTCTAAACATCCAGTCACTACCCATGTACTCATGGAATGACCCATGCACTAACAAATGCACTGCTACAATCCCCTGAGCACTACTGATGCCGTTCAGCCATCTCCTTGTACTACCCATGCACTCCTCCAATCACCCAGCCAGCACCATCTACTTATCCAATCACTCCACCAATACTCAAGCACTTATAAATTCACCATGCACTCTCCTTGCAGTACTCTAATCATCCAGTCACTACCCATGTACTTATGCAATGACCCAGGTACTAACACATGCACTGCTACAACCCCCTGAGCACTACTGATGCAGTCCAGCCATCTCCTTGTCACTACCCATGTACTCCTCCAATCTCCCAACCACCACCATGTACTTATCCAATCACTCCGCCAAAACCGAAGCACTTATAAATTCACGATGCACTCTCCTTGCAGTACCATAAACATCCAGTCACTACCCATGTACTCATGCAATGACCCATGCACTAACAAATGCACTGCTACAATCCCCTGAGCACTACTGATGCAGTCCAGCCATCTCCATGTACTACCCATGCACTCCTCCAATCACCCAGCCAGCACCATGTACTTATCCAATCACTCCACCAATACTCAAGCACTTATGAATTCACCATGCACTCTCCTTGCAGTACTCTAAACATCCAGTCACTACCCATGTACTCATTCAATGACCCAGGCACTAACACATGCACTGCTACAAGCCCATGATCACTACTGAAGCAGTCCAGTCATCTCCTTGTCACTACCCATGCACTCCTCCAATCACCCAGCCAGGTCCATGTACTTTTGCAATCACTCCACCAAAACCGAAGCACTTATAGATTCAGCATACACTCTCCTTGCAGTCCTCTAATCATCCAGTGAGTACCCATGTACTTGTACAATGACCCAAGCACTAACACATGCACTGCTACAATCCCCTCAGCACTACTGATGCAGTCCAGCCATCTCCTTGTCACTAGCCATGCAGTCCTCCAATCACCCAACAGGTTCCATGTCCTTAGCTAATCACTGCGCCAAAACACAAGCACTTATAAATTCACCATGCACTCTCCTTGTAGTACTCTAATCATCCAGTCACTACCCATGTACTCATTCAATGACCCATGTACTAACACATGCACTGCTACAACCCCCTGAGCACTACTAATGCAGTCCAGCCATCTCCTTGTCACTACCCATGTACTCCTCCAATCTCCCAACCACCACCATGTACTTATCCAATCACTCCGCCAAAACCGAAGCACTTATAAATTCACGATGCACTCTCCTTGCAGTACTCTAAACATCCAGTCACTACCCATGTACTCATGGAATGACCCATGCACTAACAAATGCACTGCTACAATCCCCTGAGCACTACTGATGCCGTTCAGCCATCTCCTTGTACTACCCATGCACTCCTCCAATCACCCAGCCAGCACCATCTACTTATCCAATCACTCCACCAATACTCAAGCACTTATAAATTCACCATGCACTCTCCTTGCAGTACTCTAATCATCCAGTCACTACGCATGTACTTATGCAATGACCCAGGTACTAACACATGCACTGCTACAACCCCCTGAGCACTACTGATGCAGTCCAGCCATCTCCTTGTCACTACCCATGTACTCCTCCAGTCACCCAACCACCACCATGCACTTATCCAATCACTCCGCCAAAACCGAAGCACTTATAAATTCATGATGCACTCTCCTTCCAGTACTCTAAACATCCAGTCACTACCCATGTACTCATTCAATGACCCATGTACTAACACATGCACTGCTACAACCCCCTGAGCACTACTGATGCAGCCCAGCCATCTCCTTGTCACTACCCATGTACTCCTCCAATCTCCCAACCACCACCATGTACTTATCCAATCACTCCGCCAAAACCGAAGCACTTATAAATTCACGATGCACTCTCCTTGCAGTACTCTAAACATCCAGTCACTACCCATGTACTCATGCAATGACCCATGCACTAACAAATGCACTGCTACAATCCCCTGAGCACTACTGATGCAGTCCAGCCATCTCCTTGTACTACCCATGCACTCCTCCAATCACCCAGCCAGCACCATGTACTTATCCAATCACTCCACCAATACTCAAGCACTTATGAATTCACCATGCACTCTCCTTGCAGTACTCTAAACATCCAGTCACTACCCATGTACTCATTCAATGACCCAGGCACTAACACATGCACTGCTACAAGCCCATGATCACTACTGAAGCAGTCCAGTCATCTCCTTGTCACTACCCATGCACTCCTCCAATCACCCAGCCAGGTCCATGTACTTTTGCAATCACTCCACCAAAACCGAAGCACTTATAGATTCAGCATACACTCTCCTTGCAGTCCTCTAATCATCCAGTGAGTACCCATGTACTTGTACAATGACCCAAGCACTAACACATGCACTGCTACAATCCCCTCAGCACTACTGATGCAGTCCAGCCATCTCCTTGTACTACCCATGCACTCCTCCAATCACCCAGCCAGCACCATGTACTTATCCAATCACTCCACCAATACTCAAGCACTTATGAATTCACCATGCACTCTCCTTGCAGTACTTTAAACATCCAGTCACTACCCATGTACTCATTCAATGACCCAGGCACTAACACATGCACTGCTACAAGCTCCTGATCACTACTGAAGCAGTCCAGCCATCTCCTTGTCACTACCCATGCACTGCTCCAATCACCGAGTCAGGTCCATGTACTTATGCAATCACTCCACCAAAACCGAAGCACTTATAGATTCACCACACACTCTCCTTGCAGTCCTCTAATCATCCAGTGAGTACCCATGTACTTGTGCAATGACCCAAGCACTAACACATGCACTGCTACAATCCCCTGAGCACTACTGATGCAGTCCAGCCATCTCCTTGTCACTACCCATGCAGTCCTCCAATCACCCAACAGGTTCCATGTCCTTATCTAATCACTGCGCCAAAACACAAGCACTTAGAAATTCACCATGCGCTCTCCTTGCAGTACTTTAATCATCTAGTCACTACCCATGTACTCATTCAATGACCCAGGCACCAACACATGCACTGCTACAAGCTCCTGATCACTACTGAAACAGTCCAGCAATCTCCTTGTCACTACCCATGCACTCCTCCAATCACCGAGCCAGGTCCATGTACCTATGCAATCACTCCACCAAAACCGAAGCACTTATAGATTCACCACACACTCTCCTTGCAGTCCTCTAATCATCCAGTGAGTACCCATGTACTTGTGCAATGACCCAAGCACTAACACATGCACTGATACAATCCCCTGAGCACTAGTGATGCAGTCCAGCCATCTCCTTGTAACTACCCATGCATTCCTCCATTCACCCAACAGCTTCCATGTCCTCATCTAACCACTGCGCCAAAACACAAGCACTTATAAATTCACCATGCACTCTCCTTGCAGTACTCTAATCATCCAGTCACTACCAATGTACTCATGCAATGATCCAGGCACTAACACATGCACTGCTACAACCCCCTGAGCACTACTGAAGCAGTCCAGCCATCTCCTTGTCACTACCCATGTACTCCTCCAATCTCCCAACCACCACCATGTACTTATCCAATCACTCCGCCAAAACCGAAGCACTTATAAATTCACGATGCACTCTCCTTCCAGTACTCTAAACATCCAGTCACTACCCATGTACTCATTCAATGACCCATGTACTAACACATGCACTGCTACAACCCCCTGAGCACTACTAATGCAGTCCAGCCATCTCCTTGTCACTACCCATGTACTCCTCCAATCTCCCAACCACCACCATGTACTTATCCAATCACTCCGCCAAAACCGAAGCACTTATAAATTCACGATGCACTCTCCTTGCAGTACTCTAAACATCCAGTCACTACCCATGTACTCATGGAATGACCCATGCACTAACAAATGCACTGCTACAATCCCCTGAGCACTACTGATGCCGTTCAGCCATCTCCTTGTACTACCCATGCACTCCTCCAATCACCCAGCCAGCACCATCTACTTATCCAATCACTCCACCAATACTCAAGCACTTATAAATTCACCATGCACTCTCCTTCCAGTACTCTAATCATCCAGTCACTACCCATGTACTTATGCAATGGCCCAGGTACTAACACATGCACTGCTACAACCCCCTGAGCACTACTGATGCAGTCCAGCCATCTCCTTGTCACTACCCATGTACTCCTCCAGTCTCCCAACCACCACCATGCACTTATCCAATCACTCCGCCAAAACCGAAGCACTTATAAATTCATGATGCACTCTCCTTCCAGTACTCTAAACATCCAGTCACTACCCATGTACTCATTCAATGACCCATGTACTAACACATGCACTGCTACAACCCCCTGAGCACTACTGATGCAGTCCAGCCATCTCCTTGTCACTACCCATGTACTCCTCCAATCTCCCAACCACCACCATGTACTTATCCAATCACTCCGCCAAAACCGAAGCACTTATAAATTCACGATGCACTCTCCTTGCAGTACTCTAAACATCCAGTCACTACCCATGTACTCATGCAATGACCCATGCACTAACAAATGCACTGCTACAATCCCCTGAGCACTACTGATGCAGTCCAGCCATCTCCTTGTACTACCCATGCACTCCTCCAATCACCCAGCCAGCACCATGTACTTATCCAATCACTCCACCAATACTCAAGCACTTATAAATTCACCATGCACTCTCCTTGCAGTACTCTAATCATCCAGTCACTACGCATGTACTTATGCAATGACCCAGGTACTAACACATGCACTGCTACAACCCCCTGAGCACTACTGATGCAGTCCAGCCATCTCCTTGTCACTACCCATGTACTCCTCCAGTCACCCAACCACCACCATGCACTTATCCAATCACTCCGCCAAAACCGAAGCACTTATAAATTCATGATGCACTCTCCTTCCAGTACTCTAAACATCCAGTCACTACCCATGTACTCATTCAATGACCCATGTACTAACACATGCACTGCTACAACCCCCTGAGCACTACTGATGCAGCCCAGCCATCTCCTTGTCACTACCCATGTACTCCTCCAATCTCCCAACCACCACCATGTACTTATCCAATCACTCCGCCAAAACCGAAGCACTTATAAATTCACGATGCACTCTCCTTGCAGTACTCTAAACATCCAGTCACTACCCATGTACTCATGCAATGACCCATGCACTAACAAATGCACTGCTACAATCCCCTGAGCACTACTGATGCAGTCCAGCCATCTCCTTGTACTACCCATGCACTCCTCCAATCACCCAGCCAGCACCATGTACTTATCCAATCACTCCACCAATACTCAAGCACTTATGAATTCACCATGCACTCTCCTTGCAGTACTCTAAACATCCAGTCACTACCCATGTACTCATTCAATGACCCAGGCACTAACACATGCACTGCTACAAGCCCATGATCACTACTGAAGCAGTCCAGTCATCTCCTTGTCACTACCCATGCACTCCTCCAATCACCCAGCCAGGTCCATGTACTTTTGCAATCACTCCACCAAAACCGAAGCACTTATAGATTCAGCATACACTCTCCTTGCAGTCCTCTAATCATCCAGTGAGTACCCATGTACTTGTACAATGACCCAAGCACTAACACATGCACTGCTACAATCCCCTCAGCACTACTGA
This sequence comes from Triturus cristatus, assembly GCF_964204655.1. Lineage (NCBI taxonomy): Eukaryota > Metazoa > Chordata > Amphibia > Caudata > Salamandridae > Triturus > Triturus cristatus. The sequence continues at coordinate 922,390,912 of NC_140579.1, forward strand.
TGCAGTCCAGCCATCTCCTTGTACTACCCATGCACTCCTCCAATCACCCAGCCAGCACCATGTACTTATCCAATCACTCCACCAATACTCAAGCACTTATGAATTCACCATGCACTCTCCTTGCAGTACTTTAAACATCCAGTCACTACCCATGTACTCATTCAATGACCCAGGCACTAACACATGCACTGCTACAAGCTCCTGATCACTACTGAAGCAGTCCAGCCATCTCCTTGTCACTACCCATGCACTGCTCCAATCACCGAGTCAGGTCCATGTACTTATGCAATCACTCCACCAAAACCGAAGCACTTATAGATTCACCACACACTCTCCTTGCAGTCCTCTAATCATCCAGTGAGTACCCATGTACTTGTGCAATGACCCAAGCACTAACACATGCACTGCTACAATCCCCTGAGCACTACTGATGCAGTCCAGCCATCTCCTTGTCACTACCCATGCAGTCCTCCAATCACCCAACAGGTTCCATGTCCTTATCTAATCACTGCGCCAAAACACAAGCACTTAGAAATTCACCATGCGCTCTCCTTGCAGTACTTTAATCATCTAGTCACTACCCATGTACTCATTCAATGACCCAGGCACCAACACATGCACTGCTACAAGCTCCTGATCACTACTGAAACAGTCCAGCAATCTCCTTGTCACTACCCATGCACTCCTCCAATCACCGAGCCAGGTCCATGTACCTATGCAATCACTCCACCAAAACCGAAGCACTTATAGATTCACCACACACTCTCCTTGCAGTCCTCTAATCATCCAGTGAGTACCCATGTACTTGTGCAATGACCCAAGCACTAACACATGCACTGATACAATCCCCTGAGCACTAGTGATGCAGTCCAGCCATCTCCTTGTAACTACCCATGCATTCCTCCATTCACCCAACAGCTTCCATGTCCTCATCTAACCACTGCGCCAAAACACAAGCACTTATAAATTCACCATGCACTCTCCTTGCAGTACTCTAATCATCCAGTCACTACCAATGTACTCATGCAATGATCCAGGCACTAACACATGCACTGCTACAACCCCCTGAGCACTACTGAAGCAGTCCAGCCATCTCCTTGTCACTACCCATGTACTCCTCCAATCTCCCAACCACCACCATGTACTTATCCAATCACTCCGCCAAAACCGAAGCACTTATAAATTCACGATGCACTCTCCTTCCAGTACTCTAAACATCCAGTCACTACCCATGTACTCATTCAATGACCCATGTACTAACACATGCACTGCTACAACCCCCTGAGCACTACTAATGCAGTCCAGCCATCTCCTTGTCACTACCCATGTACTCCTCCAATCTCCCAACCACCACCATGTACTTATCCAATCACTCCGCCAAAACCGAAGCACTTATAAATTCACGATGCACTCTCCTTGCAGTACTCTAAACATCCAGTCACTACCCATGTACTCATGGAATGACCCATGCACTAACAAATGCACTGCTACAATCCCCTGAGCACTACTGATGCCGTTCAGCCATCTCCTTGTACTACCCATGCACTCCTCCAATCACCCAGCCAGCACCATCTACTTATCCAATCACTCCACCAATACTCAAGCACTTATAAATTCACCATGCACTCTCCTTCCAGTACTCTAATCATCCAGTCACTACCCATGTACTTATGCAATGGCCCAGGTACTAACACATGCACTGCTACAACCCCCTGAGCACTACTGATGCAGTCCAGCCATCTCCTTGTCACTACCCATGTACTCCTCCAGTCTCCCAACCACCACCATGCACTTATCCAATCACTCCGCCAAAACCGAAGCACTTATAAATTCATGATGCACTCTCCTTCCAGTACTCTAAACATCCAGTCACTACCCATGTACTCATTCAATGACCCATGTACTAACACATGCACTGCTACAACCCCCTGAGCACTACTGATGCAGTCCAGCCATCTCCTTGTCACTACCCATGTACTCCTCCAATCTCCCAACCACCACCATGTACTTATCCAATCACTCCGCCAAAACCGAAGCACTTATAAATTCACGATGCACTCTCCTTGCAGTACTCTAAACATCCAGTCACTACCCATGTACTCATGCAATGACCCATGCACTAACAAATGCACTGCTACAATCCCCTGAGCACTACTGATGCAGTCCAGCCATCTCCTTGTACTACCCATGCACTCCTCCAATCACCCAGCCAGCACCATGTACTTATCCAATCACTCCACCAATACTCAAGCACTTATGAATTCACCATGCACTCTCCTTGCAGTACTCTAAACATCCAGTCACTACCCATGTACTCATTCAATGACCCAGGCACTAACACATGCACTGCTACAAGCCCATGATCACTACTGAAGCAGTCCAGTCATCTCCTTGTCACTACCCATGCACTCCTCCAATCACCCAGCCTGTTCCATGTACTTTTGCAATCACTCCACCAAAACCGAAGCACTTATAGATTCAGCATACACTCTCCTTGCAGTCCTCTAATCATCCAGTGAGTACCCATGTACTTGTACAATGACCCAAGCACTAACACATGCACTGCTACAATCCCCTCAGCACTACTGATGCAGTCCAGCCATCTCCTTGTCACTAGCCATGCAGTCCTCCAATCACCCAACAGGTTCCATGTCCTTAGCTAATCACTGCGCCAAAACACAAGCACTTATAAATTCACCATGCACTCTCCTTGTAGTACTCTAATCATCCAGTCACTACCCATGTACTTATGCAATGACCCAGGTACTAACACATGCACTGCTACAACCCCCTGAGCACTACTGATGCAGTCCAGCCATCTCCTTGTCACTACCCATGTACTCCTCCAATCTCCCAACCACCACCATGTACTTATCCAATCACTCCGCCAAAACCGAAGCACTTATAAATTCACGATGCACTCTCCTTCCAGTACTCTAAACATCCAGTCACTACCCATGTACTCATTCAATGACCCATGTACTAACACATGCACTGCTACAACCCCCTGAGCACTACTAATGCAGTCCAGCCATCTCCTTGTCACTACCCATGTACTCCTCCAATCTCCCAACCACCACCATGTACTTATCCAATCACTCCGCCAAAACCGAAGCACTTATAAATTCACGATGCACTCTCCTTGCAGTACTGTAAACATCCAGTCACTACCCATGTACTCATGCAATGACCCATGCACTAACAAATGCACTGCACCAATCCCCTGAGCACTACTGATGCAGTCCAGCCATCTCCTTGTACTACCCATGCACTCCTCCAATCACCCAGCCAGCACCATGTACTTATCCAATCACTCCACCAATACTCAAGCACTTATAAATTCACCAGGCACTCTCCTTGCAGTACTCTAGTCATCCATTCAGCACGCATGTACTTATGCAATGACCCAGGCACTAACACATGCACTGCTACAATCCCCCGAGCAATACTGATGCAATCCAGCCATCTCCTTGTCACTACCCATGCAGTCCTCCAATCACCCAGCCAGGTCCATGTCCTTATCTAATCTCTGCGCCAAAACACAAGCACTTAGAAATTCACCATGCACTCTCCTTGCAGTACTCTAATCATCTAGTCACTACCCATGTACTCATTCAATGACCCAGGCACTAACAGATGCACTGCTACAAGCCCCTGATCACTACTGAAGCAGTTCATCCATCTCCTTGTCACTACCCATGCACTCCTCCAATCACCGAGCCAGGTCCATGTACTTATGCAATCACTCCACCAAAACCGAAGCACTTATAGATTCACCACACACTCTCCTTGCAGTCCTCTAATCATCCAGTGAGTACCCATGTACTTGTGCAATGACCCAAGCACTAACACATGCACTGCTCCAATCCCCTGAGCACTACTGATGCAGTCCAGCCATCTCCTTGTCACTACCCATGCAGTCCTGCAATCACCCAACAGGTTCCATGTCCTTATCTAATCACTGCGCCAAAACACAAGCACTTAGAAATTCACCATGCACTCTCCTTGCAGTACTCTAATCATCTACTCACTACCCGTGTACTCATTCAATGACCCAGGCACTAACACATGCACTTCTACTAGCCCCTGATCACTACTGAAGCAGTCCAGTCATCTCCTTGTCACTACCTATGCAGTCCTCCAATCACCGAGCCAGGTCCATGTACTTATGCAATCACTCCACCAAAACCGAAGCACTTATAGATTCACCACACACTCTCCTTGCAGTCCTCTAATCATCCAGTGAGTACCAATGTACTTGTGCAATGACCCAAGCACTAATACATGCACTGATACAATCCCCTGAGCACTACTGATGCAGTCCAGCCATCTCCTTGTCACTACCCATGCAGTCCTCCATTCACCCAACAGGTTCCATGTCCTTATCTAATCACTGCGCCAAAACACAAGCACTTATAAATTCACCATGCACTCTCCTTGCAGTACTCTAATCATCCAGTCACTACCCATGTACTCATGCAATAATCCAGGCACTAACACATGCACTGCTACAATCTCCTGAGCACTACTGATGCAGTCCAGCCATCTCCTAGTCAATATCCATGCACTCTTCCAATCACCCAGCGAGCACCATGTACTTATCCAATCACTCCAACAATACTCAAGCACTTATAAATTCACCATGCACTCTCCTTGTAGTACTCTAATCATCCAGTCACTACCCATGTACGTATGCAATGACCCAGGTACTAACACATGCACTGCTACAACCCCCTGAGCACTACTGAAGCAGTCCAGCCATCTCCTTGTCACTACCCATGCACTCCTCCAATCTCCCAACCACCACCATGTACTTATCCAATCACTCCGCCAAAACCGAAGCACTTATAAATTCATCATACACTCTCCTTGCAGTACTCTAATAATCCAGTCACTACCCATGTGCTCAAGCAATGACCCAGGCACTAACACATGCACTGCTACAGTCCCCTGAGCAGTACTGATGCAATCCAGCCATCTCCTTGTCACTAACCATGCAGTCCTCCAATCACCAAGACAGGTCCATGTCCTTATCTAATCACTGCGCCAAAACATAAGCACTTATAAATTCACCATGCACTCTCCTTGCAGTACTCTAATCATCCAGTCACTACACATGTACTCATTCAATGGCCCAGGCACTAACACATGCACTGCTACAAGCCCCTGATCACTACTGATGCAGTCCAGCCATCTCCTTGCCACTACCCATGCGCTCCTCCAATCACCCAGCCAGCACCATGTACTTATCCAATCATTCCGCCAAAACCAAAGCACTTATAAATTCACCATGCACTCTCCTTGCAGTACTCTAATCTTCCAGTCACTACACATATACTCATTCAATGACCCAGGCACTAACACATGCACTGCTACAAGCCCATGATCACTACTGAAGCAGTCCAGTCATCTCCTTGTCACTACCCATGCACTCCTCCAATCACCCAGCCAGGTCCATGTACTTATGCAATCACTCCACCAAAACCGAAGCACTTATAGATTCAGCATACACTCTCCTTGCAGTCCTCTAATCATCCAGTGAGTACCCATGTACTTGTACAATGACCCAAGCACTAAAACATGCACTGCTACAATCCCCTGAGCACTACTGATGCAGTCCAGCCATCTCCTTGTCACTACCCATGCAGTCCTCCAATCACCCAACAGTTTCCATGTCCTTAGCTAATCACTGCGCCAAAACACAAGCACTTATAAATTCACCATGCACTCTCCTTGCTGTACTCTAATCATCCAGTCACTACCCATGTACTCATGCAATGATCCAGGCACTAACACATGCACTGCTACAATCCCCTGAGCACTACTGATGCATTCCAGCCATCTAATAGTCACTACCCATGCACTCGTCCTTTCACCCAGCGAGCACCATGTACTTATCCAATCACTCCACCAATACTCAAGCACTTATAAATTCACCATGCACTCTCCTTGCAGTACTCTAATCATCCAGTCACTACCCATGTACGTATGCAATGACCCAGGTACTAACACATGCACTGCTACAACCCCCTGAGCACTACTGATGCAGTCCAGCCATCTCCTTGTCACTACCCATGAACTCCTCCAATCTCCCAACCACCACCATGTACTTATCCAATCACTCCGCCTAAACCGAAGCACTTATAAATTCACGATGCACTCTCCTTGCGGTACTCTAAACATCCAGTCACTACCCATGTACTCATGCAATGACCCATGCACTAACAAATGCACTGCTACAATCCCCTGAGAACTACCGATGCAGTCCTCCAATCACCAAGACAGGTCCATGTCCTTATCTAATCACTGCGCCAAAACATAAGCACTTATAAATTCACCAGGCGCTCTCCTTGCAGTACTCTAATCATCCAGTCACTACACATGTACTCATTCAATGGCCCAGGCACTAACACATGCACTGCTACAAGCCCCTGATCACTACTGATGCAGTCCAGCCATCTCCTTGCCACTACCCATGCGCTCCTCCAATCACCCAGCCAGCACCATGTACTTATCCAATCACTCCGCCAAAACCGAAGCACTTATAAATTCACCATGCACTCTCCTTGCAGCATTCTAATCATCCAGTCAGTACCCATGTACTTATGCAATGGCCCAGGCACTAACACATGCACTGGTACAAAACCCTGAGTACTACTGATGCAGTCCGGCCATCTCCATGTCACTACCCATGCACTCCTCCATTCACCCAACAGGTTCCATGTCCTTATCTAATCACTGCGCCAAAACACAAGCACTTATAAATTCTAAATTCACTCTCCTTGCAGTACTCTAATCATCCAGTCACTACCCATGTACTCATGCAATGACCCATGCACTAACAAATCCACTGCTACAATCCCCTGAGCACTACTGATGCAGTCCAGCCATCTCCTAGTCAATATCCATGCACTCTTCCAATCACCCAGCGAGCACCATGTACTTATCCAATCACTCCAACAATACTCAAGCACTTATAAATTCACCATGCACTCTCCTTGTAGTACTCTAATCATCCAGTCACTACCCATGTACGTATGCAATGACCCAGGTACTAACACATGCACTGCTACAACCCCCTGAGCACTACTGAAGCAGTCCAGCCATCTCCTTGTCACTACCCATGCACTCCTCCAATCTCCCAACCACCACCATGTACTTATCCAATCACTCCGCCAAAACCGAAGCACTTATAAATTCACGATGCACTCTCCTTGCAGTACTCTAAACATCCAGTCACTACCCATGTACTCATGCAATGACCCATGCACTAACAAATCCACTGCTACAATCCCCTGAGCACTACTGATGCAGTCCAGCCATCTCCTTGTACTACCCATGCACTCCTCCAATCACCCAGCCAGCACCATGTACTTATCCAATCACTCCACCAATACTCAAGCACTTATAAATTCACCATGCACTCTCCTTGCAATACTCTAATCATCCAGTCACTACCCATGTACTTATGCAATGACCCAGGTACTAACACATGCACTGCTACAACCCCCTGAGCACTACTGATGCAGTCCAGCAATCTCCTTGTCACTACCCATGTACTCCTCCAATCTCCCAACCACCACCAAGTACTTATCCAATCACTCCGCCAAAACCGAAGCACTTATAAATTCACCATGCACTCTCCTTGCAGTACTCTAGTCAATCATTCAGTACGCATGCACTTATGCAATGACCCAGGTACTAACACATGCACTGCTACAACCCCCTGAGCACTACTGATGCAGTCCAGCCATCTCCTTGTCACTACCCATGCACTCCTCCAATCTCCCAACCACCACCATGTACTTATCCAATCACTCCGCCAAAACCGAAGCACTTATAAATTCACGATGCACTCTCCTTGCAGTACTCTAAACATCCAGTCACTACCCATGTACTCATGCAATGACCCATGCACTAACAAATGCACTGCTACAATCCCCTGAGCACTACTGATGCAGTCCAGCCATCCCCTTGTACTACCCATGCACTCCTCCAATCACCTAGCCACCACCATGTACTTATCCAATCACTCCGCCAAAACACAAGCACTTATATATTCACCATGCACTCTCCTTGCAGTACTCTAGTCATCCATTCAGTACGCATGTACTTATGCAATGACCCAGGTACTAACACATGCACTGCTACAACCCCCTGAGCACTACTGATGCAGTCCAGCCATCTCCTTGTCACTACCCATGTACTCCTCCAATCTCCCAACCACCACCATGTACTTATCCAATCACTCCGCCAAAACCGAAGCACTTATAAATTCACGATGCACTCTCCTTCCAGTACACTAAACATCCAGTCACTACCCATGTACTCATTCAATGACCCATGTACTAACACATGCACTGCTACAACCCCCTGAGCACTACTAATGCAGTCCAGCCATCTCCTTGTCACTACCCATGTACTCCTCCAATCTCCCAACCACCACCATGTACTTATCCAATCACTCCGCCAAAACCGAAGCACTTATAAATTCACGATGCACTCTCCTTGCAGTACTGTAAACATCCAGTCACTACCCATGTACTCATGCAATGACCCATGCACTAACAAATGCACTGCACCAATCCCCTGAGCACTACTGATGCAGTCCAGCCATCTCCTTGTACTACCCATGCACTCCTCCAATCACCCAGCCAGCACCATGTACTTATCCAATCACTCCACCAATACTCAAGCACTTATGAATTCACCATGCACTCTCCTTGCAGTACTCTAAACATCCAGTCACTACCCATGTACTCATTCAATGACCCAGGCACTAACACATGCACTGCTACAAGCCCATGATCACTACTGAAGCAGTCCAGTCATCTCCTTGTCACTACCCATGCACTCCTCCAATCACCCAACAGGTTCCATGTCCTTAGCTAATCACTGCGCCAAAACACAAGCACTTATAAATTCACCATGCACTCTCCTTGCAGTACTCTAATCATCCAGTCACTACCCATGTACTCATGCAATGATCCAGGCACTAACACATGCACTGCTACAATCCCCTGAGCACTACTGATGCATTCCAGCCATCTAATAGTCACTACCCATGCACTCTTCCAATCACCCAGCGAGCACAATGTACTTATCCAATCACTTCACCAATACTCAAGCACTTATAAATTCACCATGCACTCTCCTTGCAGTACTCTAATCATCCAGTCACTACCCATGTACGTATGCAATGACCCAGGTACTAACACATGCACTGCTACAACCCCCTGAGCACCTACTGATGCAGTCCAGCCATCTCCTTGTGACTACCCATGCACTCCTCCAATCTCCCAACCACCCCCATGTACTTATCCAATCACTCCGCCTAAACCGAAGCACTTATAAATTCACGATGCACTCTCCTTGCGGTACTCTAAACATCCAGTCACTACCCATGTACTCATGCAATGACCCATGCACTAACAAATGCACTGCTACAATCCCCTGAGAACTACCGATGCAGTCCAGCAATCTCCTTTTACTACCCATGCACTCCTCCAATCACCTAGCCAGCACCATGTACTTATCCAATCACTCCGCCAAAACCCAAGCATTTATAAATTCACCATGCACTCTCCTTGCAGTACTCTAGTCATCCATTCAGCACGCATGTACTTATGCAATAACCCAGGCACTAACACATGCACTGCTACAATCCCCCGAGCAATACTGATGCAATCCAGCCATCTCCTTGTCACTACCCATGCAGTCCTCCAATCACCCAGCCAAGTCCATGTCCTTATCTAATCACTGCGCCAAAACACAAGCACTTATAAATTCACCATGCACTTTCCTTGCAGTACTCTAATCATCTAGTCACTACCCATGTACTCATTCAATGACCCAGGCACTAACACATGCACTGCTACAAGCCCCTGATCACTACTGAAGCAGTTCAGTCATCTCCTTGTCACTACCCATGCACTCCTCCAATCACCGAGCCAGGTCCATGTACTTATGCAATCACTCCACCAAAACCGAAGCACTTATAGATTCACCACACACTCTCCTTGCAGTCCTCTAATCATCCAGTGAGTACCCATGTACTTGTGCAATGACCCAAGCACTAACACATGCACTGCTACAATCCCCTGAGCACTACTGATGCAGTCCAGCCATCTCCTTGTCACTACCCATGCAGTCCTCCAATCACCCAACAGGTTCCATGTCCTTATCTAATCACTGCGCCAAAACACAAGCACTTAGAAATTCACTATGCACTCTCCTTGCAGTACTCTAATCATCTACTCACTACCCATGTACTCATTCAATGACCCAGGCACTAACACATGCACTGCTACAAGCTCCTGGTCACTACTGAAGCAGTCCAGCCATCTCCTTGTCACTACCCATGCACTCCTCCAATCACTGAGCCAGGTCCATGTACTTATGCAATCACTCCACCAAAACCGAAGCACTTATAGATTCACCACACACTCTCCTTGCAGTCCTCTAATCATCCAGTGAGTCCCCTTGTACTTGTGCAATGACCCAAGCACTAATACATGCACTGATACAATCCCCTGAGCACTACTGATGCAGTCCAGCCATCTCCTTGTCACTACCCATGCAGTCCTCCATTCACCCAACAGGTTCCATGTACTTATCTAATCACTGCGCCAAAACACAAGCACTTATAAATTCACCATGTACTCTCCTTGCAGTACTCTAATCATCCAGTCACTACCCATGTACTCATGCAATGATCCAGGCACTAACACATGCACTGCTACAATCCCCTGAGCACTACTGATGCAGTCCAGCCATCTCCTAGTCAATATCCATGCACTCTTCAAATCACCCAGCGAGCACCATGGACTTATCCAATCACTCCAACAATACTCAAGCACTTATAAATTCACCATGCACTCTCCTTGTAGTACTCTAATCATCCAGTCACTACCCATGTACGTATGCAATGACCCAGGTACTAACACATGCACTGCTACAACCCCCTGAGCACTACTGAAGCAGTCTAGCCATCTCCTTGTCACTACCCATGCACTCCTCCAATCTCCCAACCACCACCATGTACTTATCCAATCACTCCGCCAAAACCGAAGCACTTATAAATTCACCATACACTCTCCTTGCAGTACTCTAATAATCCAGGCACTACCCATGTGCTCAAGCAATGACCCAGGCACTAAGACATGCACTGCTACAGTCCCCTGAGCAGTACTGATGCAATCCAGCCATCTCCTTGTCACTACCCATGCAGTCCTCCAATCACCAAGACAGGTCCATGTCCTTATCTAATCACTGCGCCAAAACATAAGCACTTATAAATTCACCATGCACTCTCCTTGCAGTATTCTAATCATCCAGTCACTACACATGTACTCATTCAATGACCCAGGCACTAACACATGCACTGCTACAAGCCCATGATCACTACTGAAGCAGTCCAGTCATCTCCTTGTCACTACCCATGCACTCCTCCAATCACCCAGCCAGGTCCATGTACTTATGCAATCACTCCACCAAAACCGAAGCACTTATAGATTCAGCATACACTCTCCTTGCAGTCCTCTAATCATCCAGTGAGTACCCATGTACTTGTACAATGACCCAAGCACTAACACATGCACTGCTACAATCCCCTGAGCACTACTGATGCAGTCCAGCCATCTCCTTGTCACTACCCATGCAGTCCTCCAATCACCTAACAGGTTCCATGTCCTTAGCTAATCACTGCGCCAAAACACAAGCACTTATAAATTCACCAGGCACTCTCCTTGCAGTACTCTAGTCATCCATTCAGCACGCATGTACTTATGCAATGACCCAGGCACTAACACATGCACTGCTACAATCCCCCGAGCAATACTGATGCAATCCAGCCATCTCCTTGTCATTACCCATGCAGTCCTCCAATCACCCAGCCAGGTCCATGTCCTTATCTAATCACTGCGCCAAAACACAAGCACTTATAAGTTCACCAGGCACTCTCCTTGCAGTACTCTAATCATCCAGTCACTACACATGTACTCATTCAATGGCCCAGGCACTAACACATGCACTGCTACAAGCCCCTGATCACTACTGATGCAGTCCAGCCATCTCCTTGCCACTACCCATGCGCTCCTCCAATCACCCAGCCAGCACCATGTACTTATCCAATCATTCCGCCAAAACCAAAGCACTTATAAATTCACCATGCACTCTCCTTGCAGTACTCTAATCATCCAGTCACTACACATATACTCATTCAATGACCCAGGCACTAACACATGCACTGCTACAAGCCCATGATCACTACTGAAGCAGTCCAGTCATCTCCTTGTCACTACCCATGCACTCCTCCAATCACCCAGCCAGGTCCATGTACTTATGCAATCACTCCACCAAAACCGAAGCACTTATAGATTCAGCATACACTCTCCTTGCAGTCCTCTAATCATCCAGTGAGTACCCATGTACTTGTACAATGACCCAAGCACTAAAACATGCACTGCTACAATCCCCTGAGCACTACTGATGCAGTCCAGCCATCTCCTTGTCACTACCCATGCAGTCCTCCAATCACCCAACAGTTTCCATGTCCTTAGCTAATCACTGCGCCAAAACACAAGCACTTATAAATTCACCATGCACTCTCCTTGCTGTACTCTAATCATCCAGTCACTACCCATGTACTCATGCAATGATCCAGGCACTAACACATGCACTGCTACAATCCCCTGAGCACTACTGATGCATTCCAGCCATCTAATAGTCACTACCCATGCACTCGTCCATTCACCCAGCGAGCACCATGTACTTATCCAATCACTCCACCAATACTCAAGCACTTATAAATTCACCATGCACTCTCCTTGCAGTATTCTAATCATCCAGTCACTACACATTTACTCATTCAATGACCCAGGCACTAACACATGCACTGCTACAAGCCCATGATCACTACTGAAGCAGTCCAGTCATTTCCTTGTCACTACCCATGCACTCCTCCAATCACCCAGCCAGGTCCATGTACTTATGCAATCACTCCACCAAAACCGAAGCACTTATAGATTCAGCATACACTCTCCTTGCAGTCCTCTAATCATCCAGTGAGTACCCATGTACTTGTACAATGACCCAAGCACTAACACATGCACTGCTACAATCCCCTGAGCACTACTGATGCAGTCCAGCCATCTCCTTGTCACTACCCATGCAGTCCTCCAATCACCTAACAGGTTCCATGTCCTTAGCTAATCACTGCGCCAAAACACAAGCACTTATAAATTCACCAGGCACTCTCCTTGCAGTACTCTAGTCATCCATTCAGCACGCATGTACTTATGCAATGACCCAGGCACTAACACATGCACTGCTACAATCCCCCGAGCAATACTGATGCAATCCAGCCATCTCCTTGTCACTACCCATGCAGTCCTCCAATCACCCAGCCAGGTCCATGTCCTTATCTAATCACTGCGCCAAAACACAAGCACTTATAAATTCACCAGGCACTCTCCTTGCAGTACTCTAATCATCCAGTCACTACACATGTACTCATTCAATGGCCCAGGCACTAACACATGCACTGCTACAAGCCCCTGATCACTACTGATGCAGTCCAGCCATCTCCTTGCCACTACCCATGCGCTCCTCCAATCACCCAGCCAGCACCATGTACTTATCCAATCATTCCGCCAAAACCAAAGCACTTATAAATTCACCATGCACTCTCCTTGCAGTACTCTAATCATCCAGTCACTACACATATACTCATTCAATGACCCAGGCACTAACACATGCACTGCTACAAGCCCATGATCACTACTGAAGCAGTCCAGTCATCTCCTTGTCACTACCCATGCACTCCTCCAATCACCCAGCCAGGTCCATGTACTTATGCAATCACTCCACCAAAACCGAAGCACTTATAGATTCAGCATACACTCTCCTTGCAGTCCTCTAATCATCCAGTGAGTACCCATGTACTTGTACAATGACCCAAGCACTAAAACATGCACTGCTACAATCCCCTGAGCACTACTGATGCAGTCCAGCCATCTCCTTGTCACTACCCATGCAGTCCTCCAATCACCCAACAGTTTCCATGTCCTTAGCTAATCACTGCGCCAAAACACAAGCACTTATAAATTCACCATGCACTCCCCTTGCTGTACTCTAATCATCCAGTCACTACCCATGTACTCATGCAATGATCCAGGCACTAACACATGCACTGCTACAATCCCCTGAGCACTACTGATGCATTCCAGCCATCTAATAGTCACTACCCATGCACTCGTCCATTCACCCAGCGAGCACCATGTACTTATCCAATCACTCCACCAATACTCAAGCACTTATAAATTCACCATGCACTCTCCTTGCAGTACTCTAATCATCCAGTCACTACCCATGTACGTATGCAATGACCCAGGTACTAACACATGCACTGCTACAACCCCCTGAGCACTACTGATGCAGTCCAGCCATCTCCTTGTCACTACCCATGAACTCCTCCAATCTCCCAACCACCACCATGTACTTATCCAATCACTCCGCCTAAACCGAAGCACTTATAAATTCACGATGCACTCTCCTTGCGGTACTCTAAACATCCAGTCACTACCCATGTACTCATGCAATGACCCATGCACTAACAAATGCACTGCTACAATCCCCTGAGAACTACCGATGCAGTCCAGCCATCTCCTTTTACTACCCATGCACTCCTCCAATCACCTAGCCAGCACCATGTACTTATCCAATCACTCCGCCAAAACCCAAGCATTTATAAATTCACCATGCACTCTCCTTGCAGTACTCTAGTCATCCATTCAGCACGCATGTACTTATGCAATGACCCAGGCACTAACACATGCGCTGCTACAATCCCCCGAGCAATACTGATGCAATCCAGCCATCTCCTTGTCACTACCCATGCAGTCCTCCAATCACCAAGACAGGTCCATGTCCTTATCTAATCACTGCGCCAAAACATAAGCACTTATAAATTCACCAGGCACTCTCCTTGCAGTACTCTAATCATCCAGTCACTACACATGTACTCATTCAATGGCCCAGGCACTAACACATGCACTGCTACAAGCCCCTGATCACTACTGATGCAGTCCAGCCATCTCCTTGCCACTACCCATGCGCTCCTCCAATCACCCAGCCAGCACCATGTACTTATCCAATCACTCCGCCAAAACCGAAGCACTTATAAATTCACCATGCACTCTCCTTGCAGCATTCTAATCATCCAGTCAGTACCCATGTACTTATGCAATGGCCCAGGCACTAACACATGCACTGGTACAAAACCCTGAGTACTACTGATGCAGTCCGGCCATCTCCATGTCACTACCCATGCACTCCTCCATTCACCCAACAGGTTCCATGTCCTTATCTAATCACTGCGCCAAAACACAAGCACTTATAAATTCAAAATTCACTCTCCTTGCAGTACTCTAATCATCCAGTCACTACCCATGTACTCATGCAATGACCCATGCACTAACAAATCCACTGCTACAATCCCCTGAGCACTACTGATGCAGTCCAGCCATCTCCTAGTCAATATCCATGCACTCTTCCAATCACCCAGCGAGCACCATGTACTTATCCAATCACTCCAACAATACTCAAGCACTTATAAATTCACCATGCACTCTCCTTGTAGTACTCTAATCATCCAGTCACTACCCATGTACGTATGCAATGACCCAGGTACTAACACATGCACTGCTACAACCCCCTGAGCACTTCTGAAGCAGTCCAGCCATCTCCTTGCCACTACCCATGCACTCCTCCAATCTCCCAACCACCACCATGTACTTATCCAATCACTCCGCCAAAACCGAAGCACTTATAAATTCACGATGCACTCTCCTTGCAGTACTCTAAACATCCAGTCACTACCCATGTACTCATGCAATGACCCATGCACTAACAAATCCACTGCTACAATCCCCTGAGCACTACTGATGCAGTCCAGCCATCTCCTTGTACTACCCATGCACTCCTCCAATCACCCAGCCAGCACCATGTACTTATCCAATCACTCCACCAATACTCAAGCACTTATAAATTCACCATGCACTCTCCTTCCAATACTCTAATCATCCAGTCACTACCCATGTACTTATGCAATGACCCAGGTACTAACACATGCACTGCTACAACCCCCTGAGCACTACTGATGCAGTCCAGCAATCTCCTTGTCACTACCCATGTACTCCTCCAATCTCCCAACCACCACCATGTACTTATCCAATCACTCCGCCAAAACCGAAGCACTTATAAATTCACCATGCACTCTCCTTGCAGTACTCTAGTCAATCATTCAGTACGCATGCACTTATGCAATGACCCAGGTACTAACACATGCACTGCTACAACCCCCTGAGCACTACTGATGCAGTCCAGCCATCTCCTTGTCACTACCCATGCACTCCTCCAATCTCCCAACCACCACCATGTACTTATCCAATCACTCCGCCAAAACCGAAGCACTTATAAATTCACGATGCACTCTCCTTGCAGTACTCTAAACATCCAGTCACTACCGATGTACTCATGCAATGACCCATGCACTAACAAATGCACTGCTACAATCCCCTGAGCACTACTGATGCAGTCCAGCCATCCCCTTGTACTACCCATGCACTCCTCCAATCACCTAGCCACCACCATGTACTTATCCAATCACTCCGCCAAAACACAAGCACTTTTATATTCACCATGCACTCTCCTTGCAGTACTCTAGTCATCCATTCAGTACGCATGTACTTATGCAATGACCCAGGCACTAACACATGCACTGCTACATTCCCCCGAGCAATACTGATGCAATCCAGCCATCTCCTTGTCACTACCCATGCAGTCCTCCAATCACCCATCCAGGTCTATGTCCTTATCTAATCACTGCGCCAAAACACAAGCACTTAGAAATTCACCATGCACTCTCCTTGCAGTACTCTAATCATCTAGTCACTACCCATGTACTCATTGAATGACCCAGGCACTAACACATGCACTGCTACAAGCCCCTGATCACTACTGAAGCAGTCCAGCCATCTCCTTGTCACTACCCATGCACTCCTCCAATCACCGAGCCAGGTCCATGTACTTATGTATTCACTCCACCAAAACCGAAGCACTTATAGATTCACCACACACTCTCCTTGCAGTCCTCTAATCATCCAGTGAGTACCCATGTACTTGTGCAATGACCCAAGCACTAATACATGCACTGATACAATCCCCTGAGCACTACTGATGCAGTCTAGCCATCTCCTTGTCACTACCCATGCAGTCCTCCATTCACCCAACAGGTTCCATGTCCTTATCTAATCACTGCGCCAAAACACAAGCACTTATAAATTCACCATGCACTCTCCTTGCAGTACTATAATCATCCGGTCACTACCCATGTACTCATGCAATAATCCAGGCACTAACACATGCACTGCTACAATCCCCTGAGCACTACTGATGCAGTCCAGCCATCTCCTAGTCAATATCCATGCACTCTTCCAATCACCCAGCGAGCACCATGTACTTATCCAATCACTCCAACAATACTCAAGCACTTATAATTCACCATGCACTCTCCTTGTAGTACTCTAATCATCCAGTCACTACCCATGTACGTATGCAATGACCCAGGTACTAACACATGCACTGCTACAACCCCCTGAGCACTACTGAAGCAGTCCAGCCATCTCCTTGTCACTACCCATGCACTCCTCCAATCTCCCAACCACCACCATGTACTTATCCAATCACTCCGCCAAAACCGAAGCATTTATAAATTCACCATACACTCTCCTTGCAGTACTCTAATAATCCAGTCACTACCCATGTGCTCAAGCAATGACCCAGGCACTAACACATGCACTGCTACAGTCCCCTGAGCAGTACTGATGCAATCCAGCCATCTCCTTGTCACTACCCATGCAGTCCTCCAATCACCAAGACAGGTCCATGTCCTTATCTAATCACTGCGCCAAAACATAAGCACTTATAAATTCACCATGCACTCTCTTTGCAGTACTCTAATCATCCAGTCACTACACATGTACTCATTCAATGGCCCAGGCACTAACACATGCACTGCCACAAGCCCCTGATCACTACTGATGCAGTCCAGCCATCTCCTTGCCACTACCCATGCGCTCCTCCAATCACCCAGCCAGCACCATGTACTTATCCAATCACTCCGCCAAAACCAAAGCACTTATAAATTCACCATGCACTCTCCTTGCAGCATTCTAATCATCCAGTCAGTACCCATGTACTTATGCAATGGCTCAGGCACTAACACATGCACTGATACAATCCCCTGAGCACTACTGATGCAGTCCAGCCATCTCCTTGCCACTACCCATGCGCTCCTCCAATCACCCAGCCAGCACCATGTACTTATCCAATCACTCCGCCAAAACCAAAGCACTTATAAATTCACCATGCACTCTCCTTGCAGCATTCTAATCATCCAGTCAGTACCCATGTACTTATGCAATGGCTCAGGCACTAACACATGCACTGATACAATCCCCTGAGCACTACTGATGCAGTCCAGCCATCTCCTTGTCACTACCCATGCAGTCCTCCATTCACCCAACAGGTTCCATGTCCTTATCTAATCACTGCGCCAAAACACAAGCACTTATAAATTCACCATGCACTCTCCTTGCAGTACTCTAATCATCCAGTCACTACCCATGTACTCATGCAATGATCCAGGCACTAACACATGCACTGCTACAATCCCCTGAGCACTACTGATGCAGTCCAGCCATCTCCTAGTCAATATCCATGCACTCTTCCAATCACCCAGCGAGCACCATGTACTTATCAAATCACTCCAACAATACTCAAGCACTTATAAATTCACCATGCACTCTCCTTGCAGTACTCTAATCATCCAGTCACTACTCATGTACTTATGCAATGACCCAGATACTAACACATGCACTGCGACAACCCCCTGAGCACTACTGATGCAGTCCAGCCATCTCCTTGTCACTACCCATGTACTCCTCCAATCTCCCAACCACCAACATGTACTTATCCAATCACTCCGCCAAAACCGAAGCACTTATAAATTCATGATGCACTCTCCTTCCAGTACTCTAAACATCCAGTCACTACCCATGTACTCATTCAATGACCCATGTACTAACACATGCACTGCTACAACCCCCGGAGCCCTACTGATGCAGTCCAGCCATCTCCTTGTCACTACCGATGTACTCCTCCAATCTCCCAACCACCACCATGTACTTATCCAATCACTCCACCAAAACCGAAGCACTTATAAATTCACGATGCACTCTCCTTGCAGTACTCTAAACATCCAGTCACTACCCATGTACTCATTCAATGACCCATGCACTAACAAATGCACTGCTACAAGCCCCTGATCACTACTGAAGCTGTCCAGCCATCTCCTTGTCACTACCCATGCACTCCTCCAATCACCGAGCCAGGTCCATGTACTTATGCAATCACTCCACCAAAACCGAAGCACTTATAGATTCACCACACACTCTCCTTGCAGTCCTCTAATCATGCAGTGAGTACCCATGTACTTGTGCAATGACCCAAGCGCTAACACATGCACTGCTACAATCCCCTGAGCACTACTGATGCAGTCCAGCCATCTCCTTGTCACTACCCATGCAGTCCTCCATTCACCCAACAGGTTCCATATCCTTATCTAATCACTGCGCCAAAACACAAGCACTTATAAATTCACCATGCACTCTCCTTGCAGTACTCTAATCATCCAGTCACTACCCATGTACTCATGCAATGATCCAGGCACTAACACATGCACTGCTACAATCCCCTGAGCACTACTGATGCAGTCCAGCCATCTCCTAGTCACTACCCATGCACTCTTCCAATCACCCAGCGAGCACCATGTACTTATCCAATCACTCCACCAATACTCAAGCACTTATAAATTCACCATGCACTCTCCTTGCAGTACTCTAATCATCAAGGCACTTCCCTTGTACGTATGCAATGACCCAGGTACTAACACATGCACTGCTACAACCACCTGAGCACTACTGATGCAGTCCAGCCATCTCCTTGTCACTACCCATGCACTCCTCCAATCTCCCAACCACCACCATGTACTTATCCAATCACTCCGCCAAAACCGAAGCACTTATAAATTCACGATGCACTCTCCTTGCAGTACTCTAAACATCCAGTCACTACCCATGTACTCATGCAATGACCCATGCACTAACAAATGCACTGCTACAATCCCCTGAGCACTACTGATGCAGTCCAGCCATCCCCTTGTACTACCCATGCACTCCTCCAATCACCTAGCCACCACCATGTACTTATCCAATCACTCCGCCAAAACACAAGCACTTATACATTCACCATGCACTCTCCTTGCAGTACTCTAGTCATCCATTCAGTACGCATGTACTTATGCAATGACCTAGGCACTAACATATGCACTGCTACAATCCCCCGAGCAATACTGATGCAATCCAGCCATCTCCTTGTCACTACCCATGCAGTCCTCCAATCACCCATCCAGGTCCATGTCCTTATCTAATCACTGCGCCAAAACACAAGCACTTAGAAATTCACCATGCACTCTCCTTGCAGTACTCTAATCATCTAGTCACTACCCATGTACTCATTCAATGACCCAGGCACTAACACATGCACTGCTACAAGCCGCTGATCACTACTGAAGCAGTACAGCCATCTCCTTGTCACTACCCATGCACTCCTCCAATCACCGAGCCAGGTCCATGTACTTATGCAATCACTCCACCAAAACCGAAGCACTTATAGATTCACCACACACTCTCCTTGCAGTCCTCTAATCATCCAGTGAGTACCCATGTACTTGTGCAATGACCCAAACACTAATACATGCACTGATACAATCCCCTGAGCACTACTGATGCAGTCCAGCCATCTCCTTGTCACTACCCATGCGGTCCTCCATTCACCCAACAGGTTCCATGTCCTTATCTAATCACTGCGCCAAAACACAAGCACTTATAAATTCACCATGCACTCTCCTTGCAGTACTCTAATAATCCAGTCACTACCCATGTACTCATGCAATGACCCAAGCTCTAACACATGCACTGCTACGGTCCCCTGAGCAGTACTGATGCAATCCAGCCATCTCCTTGTCACTACCTATGCAGACCTCCAATCACCCAGCCAGGTCCATGTCCTTATCTAATCACTGCGCCAAAACACAAGCACTTAGAAATTCACCATGCACTCTCCTTGCAGTACTCTAATAATCCAGTCACTACCCATGTACTCATTCAATGACCCAGGCACTAACACATGCACTGGTACAAGCCCCTGATCACTACTGAAGCAGTCCAGCCATCTCCTTGCCGCTACCCATGCACTCCTCCATTCACCCAGCGAGCACCATGTACTTATCCAATCACTCCACCAATACTCAAGCACTTATAAATTCACCATGCACTCTCCTTGCAGTACTCTAATCATCCAGTCACTACCCATGTACTCATGCAATGATCCAGGCACTAACACATGCACTGCTACAATCCCCTGAGCACTACTGATGCAGTCCAGCCATCTCCTAGTCAATATCCATGCACTCTTCCAATCACCCAGCGAGCACCATGTACTTATCCAATCACTCCAACAATACTCAAGCACTTATAAATTCACCATGCACTCTCCTTGTAGTACTCTAATCATCCAGTCACTACCCATATACGTATGCAATGACCCAGGTACTAACACATGCACTGCTACAACCCCCTGAGCACTACTGAAGCAGTCCAGCCATCTCCTTGTCACTACCCATGCACTCCTCCAATCTCCCAACCACCACCATGTACTTATCCAATCACTCCGCCAAAACCGAAGCACTTATAAATTCACCATACACTCTCCTTGCAGTACTCTAATAATCCAGTCACTACCCATGTGCTCAAGCAATGACCCAGGCACTAACACATGCACTGCTACAGTCCCCTGAGCAGTACTGATGCAATCCAGCCATCTCCTTGTCACTACCCATGCAGTCCAATCACCAAGACAGGTCCATGTCCTTATCTAATCACAGCGCCAAAACATAAGCACTTATAAATTCACCATGCACTCTCCTTGCAGTACTCTAATCATCCAGTCACTACACATGTACTCATTCAATGGCCCAGGCACTAACACATGCACTGCTACAAGCCCCTAATCACTACTGATGCAGTCCAGCCATCTCCTTGCCACTACCCATGCGCTCCTCCAATCACCCAGTCAGCACCATGTACTTATCCAATCACTCCGCCAAAACCGAAGCACTTATAAATTCACGATGCACTCTCCTTGCAGTACTCTAAACATCCAGTCACTACCCATGTACTCATTCAATGACCCATGCACTAACAAATGCACTGCTACAAGCCCCTGATCACTACTGAAGCAGTCCAGCCATCTCCTTGTCACTACCCATGCACTCCTCCAATCACCTAGCCAGCACCATGTACTTGTCCAATCACTCCGCCAAAACCCAAGCACTTATAAATTCACCATGCACTCTCCTTGCAGTACTCTAGTCAATCATTCAGTATGCATGCACTTATGCAATGACCCAGGCACTAACACATGCACTGCTACAATCCCCGAGCAATACTGATGCAATCCAGCCATCTCCTTGTCACTACCCATGCAGTCCTCCAATCACCCAGCCAGGTCCATGTCCTTATCTAATCACTGCGCCAAAACACAAGCACTTAGAAATTCACCATGCATTCTCCTTGCAGTACTCTAATCATCCAGTCACTACCCATGTACTTATGCAATGACCCAGGTACTAACACATGCACTGCTACAACCCCCTGAGCACTACTGATGCAGTCCAGCCATCTCCTTGTCACTACCGATGTACTCCTCCAATCTCCCAACCACCACCATGTACTTATCCAATCACTCCGCCAAAACCGAAGCACTTATAAATTCACGATGCACTCTCCTTGCAGTACTCTAAACATCCAGTCACGACCCATGTACTCATTCAGTGACCCATGCACTAACAAATGCACTGCTACAAGCCCCTGATCACTACTGAAGCAGTCCAGCCATCTCCTTGTCACTACCCATGCACTCCTCCAATCACCTAGCCAGCACCATGTACTTATCCAATCACTACGCCAAAATCCAAGCACTTATGAATTCACCATGCACTCTCCTTGCAGTACTCTAGTCAATCATTCAGTATGCATGCACTTATGCAATGACCCAGGCACTAACACATGCACTGCTACAAGCCCCTGATCACTACTGAAGCAGTCCAGCCATCTCCTTGTCACTACCCATGCACTCCTCCAATCACCGAGCCAGGTCCATGTACTTATGCAATCACTCCACCAAAACCGAAGCACTTATAGATTCACGACACACTCTCCTTGCAGTCCTCTAATCATCCAGTGAGTACCCATGTACTTGTGCAATGACCCAAGCACTAACACATGCACTGCTACAATCCCCTGAGCACTACTGATGCAGTCCAGCCATCTCCTTGTCACTACCCATGCAGTCCTCCATTCACCCAACAGGTTCCATGTCCTTATCTAATCACTGCGCCAAAACACAAGCACTTATAAATTCACCATGCACTCCCCTTGCAGTACTCTAATCATCCAGTCACTACCCATGTACTCATGCAATGATCCAGGCACTAACACATGCACTGCTACAATCCCCTGAGCACTACTGATGCAGTCTAGCCATCTCCTAGTCACTACCCATGCACTCTTCCAATCACCCAGCGAGCACCATGTACTTATCCAATCACTCCACCAATACTCAAGCACTTATAAATTCACCATGCACTCTCCTTGCAGTACTCTAATCATCCAGTCACTTCCCTTGTACGTATGCAATGACCCAGGTACTAACACATGCACTGCTACAACCACCTGAGCACTACTGATGCAGTCCAGCCATCTCCTTGTCACTACCCATGCACTCCTCCAATCTCCCAACCACCACCATGTACTTATCCAATCACTCCGCCAAAACCGAAGCACTTATAAATTCACGATGCACTCTCCTTGCAGTACTCTAAACATCCAGTCACTACCCATGTACTCATGCAATGACCCATGCACTAACAAATGCACTGCTACAATCCCCTGAGCACTACTGATGCAGTCCAGCCATCCCCTTGTACTACCCATGCACTCCTCCAATCACCTAGCCACCACCATGTACTTATCCAATCACTCTGCCAAAACACAAGCACTTATATATTCAACATGCACTCTCCTTGCAGTACTCTAGTCATCCATTCAGTACGCATGTACTTATGCAATGACCCAGGCACTAACACATGTACTGCTACAATCCCCCGAGCAATACTGATGCAATCCAGCCATCTCCTTGTCACTACCCATGCAGTCCTCCAATAACCCATCCAGGTCCATGTCCTTATCTAATCACTGCGCCAAAACACAAGCACTTAGAAATTCACCATGCTCTCTCCTTGCAGTACTCTAATCATCTAGTCACTACCCATGTACTCATTCAATGACCCAGGCACTAACACATGCACTGCTACAAGCCCCTGATCACTACTGAAGCAGTCCAGCCATCTCCTTGTCACTACCCATGCACTCCTCCAATCACCGAGCCAGGTCCATGTACTTATGCAATCACTCCACCAAAACCGAAGCACTTATAGATTCACCACACACTCTCCTTGCAGTCCTCTAATCATCCAGTGAGTACCCATGTACTTGTGCAATGACCCAAGCACTAACACATGCACTGCTACAATCTCCTGAGCACTACTGATGCTGTCCTGCCATCTCCTTGTCACTAACCATGCAGTCCTCTATTCACCCAACAGGTTCCATGTCCTTATCTAATCACTGCGCCATAACACAAGCACTTATAAATTCACCATGCACTCTCCTTGCAGTACTCTAATCATCCAGTCACTAACCATATACTTATGCAATGACCCAGGTACTAACACATGCACTGCTACAACCCCCTGAGCACTACTGATGCAGTCCAGCCATCTCCTTGTCACTACCCATGTACTCCTCCAATCTCCCAACCACTACCATGTACTTATCCAATCACTCCGCCAAAACCGAAGCACTTATAAATTCACGATGCACTCTCCTTGCAGTACTCTAAACATCCAGTCACTACCCATGTACTCATGCAATGACCCATGCACTAACAAATGCACTGCTACAATCTCCTGAGCACTACTGATGCAGTCCAGCCATCTCCTTGTACTACCCATGCACTCCTCCAATCACCCAGCCAGCACCATGTACTTATCTAATCACTGCGCCAAAACACAAGCACTTATAAATTCACCATGCACTCTCTTTGCAGTACTCTAATAATCCAGTCACTACCCGTGTACTCATGCAATGACCCAAGCTCTAACACATGCACTGCTACGGTCCCCTGAGCAGTACTGATGCAATCCAGCCATCTCCTTGTCACTACCCATGCAGTCCTCCAATCACCCAGCCAGGTACATGTCCTTATCTAATCACTCCACCAATACTCAAGCACTTATAAATTCACCATGCACTCTCCTTGCAGTACTCTAATCATCCAGTCACTACCCATGTACTCATTCAATGACCCAGGTACTAACACATGCACTGCTACAACCACCTGAGCACTACTGATGCAGTCCAGCCATCTCCTTGTCACTACCCATGCACTCCTCCAATCTCCCAACCACCACCATGTACTTATCCAATCACTCCGCCAAAACCGAAGCACTTATAAATTCACGATGCACTCTCCTTGCAGTACTCTAATCATCCAGTAACTACCCATGTACTCATGCAATGACCCAGGCACTAACACATGCACTGCTACAATCCCCTGAGCACTACTGATGCAGTCCAGCCATCTCCTAGTCACCACCCATGCACTCTTCCAATCACCCAGCGAGCACCATGTACTTATCAAATCACTCCACCAATACTCAAGCACTTATAAATTCACCATGCACTCTCCTTGCAGTACTCTAATCATCTAGTCACTACCCATGTACTCATTCAATGACCCAGGCACTAACACATGCACTGCTACAAGCCCCTGATCACTACTGAAGCAGTCCAGCCATCTCCCTGTCACTACCCATGCACTCCTCCATTCACCCAGCGAGCACCATGTACTTATCCAATCACTCCACCAATACTCAAGCACTTATAAATTCACCATGCACTCTCCTTGCAGTACTCTAATCATCCAGTCACTACCCATGTAAGTATGCAATAACCCAGGCACTAACACATTCACTTCTACAAGCCCCTGATCACTACTGAAGCAGTCCAGTCATCTCTTTGTCACTACCCATGCACTCCTCCAATCACCCAGCCAGGTCCATGTACTTATGCAATCACTCCACCAAAACCGAAGCACTTATAGATTCACCACACACTCTCCTTGCAGTCCGCTAATCATCCAGTGAGTACCCATGTACTTGTGCAATGACCCAAGCACTAACACATGCACTGCTACAATCCCCTGAGCACTACTGATGCAGTCCAGCCATCTCCTTGTCACTACCCATGCAGTCCTCCGATCACCCAACAGGTTCCATGTCCTTAGCTAATCACTGCGCCAAAACACAAGCACTTATAAATTCACCATGCCCTCTCCTTGCAGTACTCTAATCATCCAGTCACTACCCATGTACTTATGCAATGACGCAGGTACTAACACATGCACTGCTACAACCCCCGAGCACTACTGATGCAGTCCAGCCATCTCCTTGTCACTACCCATGCACTCCTCCAAACTCCCAACCACCACCATGTACTTATTCAATCACTCTGCCAAAACCGAAGCACTTATAAATTCACGATGCACTCTCCTTGCAGTACTCTAAACATCCAGTCACTACCCATGTACTCATGCAATGACCCATGCACTAACAAATGCACTGCTACAATCCCCTGAGCACTACTGATAAAGTCCAGCCATCTCCTTGTACTACCCATGCACTCTTCCAATCACCTAGCCAGCACCATGAACTTATCCAATCACTCCGCCAAAACCCAAGCACTTATAAATTCATCATGCACTCTCCTTGCAGTACTCTAGTCTTCCAGTCACTACCCATATACTTATGGAATGACCCAGGTACTAACACATGCACTGCTACAACCCCCTGAGCACGACTGATGCAGTCCAGCCATCTCCTTGTCACTACCCATGTACTCCTCCAATCTCCCAACCACTACCATGTACTTATCCAATCACTCCGCCCAAACCGAAGCACTTATAAATTCACGATGCACTCTCCTTGCAGTACTCTAATAATCCAGTCACTACCCATGTACTCATGCAATGACCCAGGCTCTAACACATGCACTGCTACGGTCCCCTGAGCAGTACTGATGCAATCCAGCCATCTCCTTGTCACTACCTATGCAGACCTCCAATCACCCAGCCAGGTCCATGTCCTTATCTAATCACTGCGCCAAAACACAAGCACTTAGAAATTCACCATGCACTCTCCTTGCAGTACTCTAGTCAATCATTCAGTATGCATGCACTTATGCAATGACCCAGGCACTAACACATGCACTGCTACAATCCCCGAGCAATACTGATGCAATCCAGCCATCTCCTTGTCACTACCCATGCAGTCCTCCAATCACCCAGCCAGGTCCATGTCCTTATCTAATCACTGCGCCAAAACACAAGCACTTAGAAATTCACCATGCATTCTCCTTGCAGTACTCTAATCATCCAGTCACTACCCATGTACTTATGCAATGACCCAGGTACTAACACATGCACTGCTACAACCCCCTGAGCACTACTGATGCAGTCCAGCCATCTCCTTGTCACTACCGATGTACTCCTCCAATCTCCCAACCACCACCATGTACTTATCCAATCACTCCGCCAAAACCGAAGCACTTATAAATTCACGATGCACTCTCCTTGCAGTACTCTAAACATCCAGTCACTACCCATGTACTCATTCAGTGACCCATGCACTAACAAATGCACTGCTACAAGCCCCTGATCACTACTGAAGCAGTCCAGCCATCTCCTTGTCACTACCCATGCACTCCTCCAATCACCTAGCCAGCACCATCTACTTATCCAATCACTCCGCCAAAACCCAAGCACTTATAAATTCACCATGCACTCTCCTTGCAGTACTCTAGTCAATCATTCAGTATGCATGCACTTATGCAATGACCCAGGCACTAACACATGCACTGCTACAATCCCCGAGCAATACTGATGCAATCCAGCCATCTCCTTGTCACTACCCATGCACTCCTCCAATCACCTAGCCAGCACCATGTACTTATCCAATCACTCCGCCAAAATCCAAGCACTTATAAATTCACCATGCACTCTCCTTGCAGTACTCTAGTCAATCATTCAGTATGCATGCACTTATGCAATGACCCAGGCACTAACACATGCACTGCTACAAGCCCCTGATCACTACTGAAGCAGTCCAGCCATCTCCTTGTCACTACCCATGCACTCCTCCAATCACCGAGCCAGGTCCATGTACTTATGCAATCACTCCACCAAAACCGAAGCACTTATAGATTCACGACACACTCTCCTTGCAGTCCTCTAATCATCCAGTGAGTACCCATGTACTTGTGCAATGACCCAAGCACTAACACATGCACTGCTACAATCCCCTGAGCACTACTGATGCAGTCCAGCCATCTCCTTGTCACTACCCATGCAGTCCTCCATTCACCCAACAGGTTCCATGTCCTTATCTAATCACTGCGCCAAAACACAAGCACTTATAAATTCACCATGCACTATCCTTGCAGTACTCTAATCATCCAGTCACTACCCATGTACTCATGCAATGATCCAGGCACTAACACATGCACTGCTACAATCCCCTGAGCACTACTGATGCAGTCTAGCCATCTCCTAGTCACTACCCATGCACTCTTCCAATCACCCAGCGAGCACCATGTACTTATCCAATCACTCCACCAATACTCAAGCACTTATAAATTCACCATGCACTCTCCTTGCAGTACTCTAATCATCCAGTCACTTCCCTTGTACGTATGCAATGACCCAGGTACTAACACATGCACTGCTACAACCACCTGAGCACTACTGATGCAGTCCAGCCATCTCCTTGTCACTACCCATGAACTCCTCCAATCTCCCAACCACCACCATGTACTTATCCAATCACTCCGCCAAAACCGAAGCACTTATAAATTCACGATGCACTCTCCTTGCAGTACTCTAAACATCCAGTCACTACCCATGTACTCATGCAATCACCCATGCACTAACAAATGCACTGCTACAATCCCCTGAGCACTACTGATGCAGTCCAGCCATCCCCTTGTACTACCCATGCACTCCTCCAATCACCTAGCCACCACCATGTACTTATCCAATCACTCCGCCAAAACACAAGCACTTATATATTCAACATGCACTCTCCTTGCAGTACTCCAGTCATCCATTCAGTACGCATGTACTTATGCAATGACCCAGGCACTCACACATGTACTGCTACAATCCCCCGAGCAATACTGATGCAATCCAGCCATCTCCTTGTCACTACCCATGCAGTCCTCCAATCACCTAGCCACCACCATGTACTTATCCAATCACTCCGCCAAAACACAAGCACTTATATATTCAACATGCACTCTCCTTGCAGTACTCTAATCATCTAGTCACTACCCATGTACTCATGCAATCACCCATGCACTAACAAATGCACTGCTACAATCCCCTGAGCACTACTGATGCAGTCCAGCCATCCCCTTGTACTACCCATGCACTCCTCCAATTACCTAGCCACCACCATGTACTTATCCAATCACTCCGCCAAAACACAAGCACTTATATATTCAACATGCACTCTCCTTGCAGTACTCCAGTCATCCATTCAGTACGCATGTACTTATGCAATGACCCAGGCACTCACACATGTACTGCTACAATCCCCCGAGCAATACTGATGCAATCCAGCCATCTCCTTGTCACTACCCATGCAGTCCTCCAATCACCTAGCCACCACCATGTACTTATCCAATCACTCCGCCAAAACCCAAGCACTTATAAATTCATCATGCACTCTCCTTGCAGCACTCTAGTCATCTATTCAGTTTGCATGTACCTATGCAATGACCCAGGCACTAACACATGCACTGCTACAATCCCCCGAGCAATACTGATGCAATCCAGCCATCTCCTTGTCACTACCTATGCAGACCTCCAATCACCCAGCCAGGTCCATGTCCTTATCTAATCACTGCGCCAAAACACAAGCACTTAGAAATTCACCATGCACTCTCCTTGCAGAACTCTAGTCAATCATTCAGTATGCATGCACTTATGCAATGACCCAGGCACTAACACATGCACTGCTACAATCCCCGAGCAATACTGATGCAATCCAGCCATCTCCTTGTCACTACCCATGCAGTCCTCCAATCACCCAGCCAGGTCCATGTCCTTATCTAATCACTGCGCCAAAACACAAGCACTTAGAAATTCACCATGCATTCTCCTTGCAGTACTCTAATCATCCAGTCACTACCCATGTACTTATGCAATGACCCAGGTACTAACACATGCACTGCTACAACCCCCTGAGCACTACTGATGCAGTCCAGCCATCTCCTTGTCACTACCGATGTACTCCTCCAATCTCCCAACCACCACCATGTACTTATCCAATCACTCCGCCAAAACCGAAGCACTTATAAATTCACGATGCACTCTCCTTGCAGTACTCTAAACATCCAGTCACTACCCATGTACTCATTCAGTGACCCATGCACTAACAAATGCACTGCTACAAGCCCCTGATCACTACTGAAGCAGTCCAGCCATCTCCTTGTCACTACCCATGCACTCCTCCAATCACCTAGCCAGCACCATGTACTTATCCAATCACTCCGCCAAAACCCAAGCACTTATAAATTCACCATGCACTCTCCTTGCAGTACTCTAGTCAATCATTCAGTATGCATGCACTTATGCAATGACCCAGGCACTAACACATGCACTGCTACAATCCCCGAGCAATACTGATGCAATCCAGCCATCTCCTTGTCACTACCCATGCACTCCTCCAATCACCTAGCCAGCACCATGTACTTATCCAATCACTCCGCCAAAATCCAAGCACTTATAAATTCACCATGCACTCTCCTTGCAGTACTCTAGTCAATCATTCAGTATGCATGCACTTATGCAATGACCCAGGCACTAACACATGCACTGCTACAAGCCCCTGATCACTACTGAAGCAGTCCAGCCATCTCCTTGTCACTACCCATGCACTCCTCCAATCACCGAGCCAGGTCCATGTACTTATGCAATCACTCCACCAAAACCGAAGCACTTATAGATTCACGACACACTCTCCTTGCAGTCCTCTAATCATCCAGTGAGTACCCATGTACTTGTGCAATGACCCAAGCACTAACACATGCACTGCTACAATCCCCTGAGCACTACTGATGCAGTCCAGCCATCTCCTTGTCACTACCCATGCAGTCCTCCATTCACCCAACAGGTTCCATGTCCTTATCTAATCACTGCGCCAAAACACAAGCACTTATAAATTCACCATGCACTCTCCTTGCAGTACTCTAATCATCCAGTCACTACCCATGTACTCATGCAATGATCCAGGCACTAACACATGCACTGCTACAATCCCCTGAGCACTACTGATGCAGTCTAGCCATCTCCTAGTCACTACCCATGCACTCTTCCAATCACCCAGCGAGCACCATGTACTTATCCAATCACTCCACCAATACTCAAGCACTTATAAATTCACCATGCACTCTCCTTGCAGTACTCTAATCATCCAGTCACTTCCCTTGTACGTATGCAATGACCCAGGTACTAACACATGCACTGCTACAACCACCTGAGCACTACTGATGCAGTCCAGCCATCTCCTTGTCACTACCCATGAACTCCTCCAATCTCCCAACCACCACCATGTACTTATCCAATCACTCCGCCAAAACCGAAGCACTTATAAATTCACGATGCACTCTCCTTGCAGTACTCTAAACATCCAGTCACTACCCATGTACTCATGCAATCACCCATGCACTAACAAATGCACTGCTACAATCCCCTGAGCACTACTGATGCAGTCCAGCCATCCCCTTGTACTACCCATGCACTCCTCCAATCACCTAGCCACCACCATGTACTTATCCAATCACTCCGCAAAAACACAAGCACTTATATATTCAACATGCACTCTCCTTGCAGTACTCCAGTCATCCATTCAGTACGCATGTACTTATGCCATTACCCAGGCACTCACACATGTACTGCTACAATCCCCCGAGCAATACTGATGCAATCCAGCCATCTCCTTGTCACTACCCATGCAGTCCTCCAATCACCTAGCCACCACCATGTACTTACCCAATCACTCCGCCAAAACACAAGCACTTATATATTCAACATGCACTCTCCTTGCAGTACTCTAATCATCTAGTCACTACCCATGTACTCATTCAATGACCCAGGCACTAACACATGCACTGCTACAAGCCCCTGATCACTATTGAAGCAGTCCAGCCATCTCCTTGTCACTACCCATGCACTCCTCCCATCCCTGAGCCAGGTCCATGTACTTATGCAATCACTCCACCAAAACCGAAGCACTTATAGATTCACCACACACTCTCCTTGCAGTCCTCTAATCATCCAGTGAGTACCCATGTACTTGTGCAATGACCCAAGCACTAACACATGCACTGCTACAATCTCCTGAGCACTACTGATGCTGTCCTGCCATCTCCTTGTCACTAACCATGCAGTCCTCCATTCACCCAACAGGTTCCATTTCCTTATCTAATCACTGCGCCATAACACAAGCACTTATAAATTCACCATGCACTCTCCTTGCAGTACTCTAATCATCCAGTCACTAACCATATACTTATGCAATGACCCAGGTACTAACACATGCACTGCTACAACCCCCTGAGCACTACTGATGCAGTCCAGCCATCTCCTTGTCACTACCCACGTACTCCTCCAATCTCCCAACCACTACCATGTACTTATCCAATCACTCCGCCAAAACCGAAGCACTTATAAATTCACGATGCACTCTCCTTGCAGTACTCTAAACATCCAGTCACTACCCATGTACTCATGCAATGACCCATGCACTAACAAATGCACTGCTACAATCTCCTGAGCACTACTGATGCAGTCCAGCCATCTCCTTGTACTACCCATGCACTCCTCCAATCACCCAGCCAGCACCATGTACTTATCTAATCACTGCGCCAAAACACAAGCACTTATAAATTCACCATGCACTCTCCTTGCAGTACTCTAATAATCCAGTCACTACCCGTGTACTCATGCAATGACCCAAGCTCTAACACATGCACTGCTACGGTCCCCTGAGCAGTACTGATGCAATCCAGCCATCTCCTTGTCACTACCTATGCAGACCTCCAATTACCCAGCCAGGTCCATGTCCTTATCTAATCACTGCGCCAAAACACAAGCACTTAGAAATTCACCATGCACTCTCCTTGCAGTACTCTAATAATCCAGTCACTACCCATGTACTCATTCAATGACCCAGGCACTAACACATGCACTGGTACAAGCCCCTGATCACTACTGAAGCAGTCCAGCCATCTCCTTGTCACTACCCATGCACTCCTCCATTCACCCAGCGAGCACCATGTACTTATCCAATCACTCCACCAATACTCAAGCACTTATAAATTCACCATGCACTCTCCTTGCAGTACTCTAATCATCCAGTCACTACCCATGTAAGTATGCAATAACCCAGGCACTAACACATTCACTTCTACAAGCCCCTGATCACTACTGAAGCAGTCCAGTCATCTCCTTGTCACTACCCATGCACTCCTCCAATCACCCAGCCAGGTCCATGTACTTATGCAATCACTCCACCAAAACCGAAGCACTTATAGATTCACCACACACTCTCCTTGCAGTCCGCTAATCATCCAGTGAGTACCCATGTACTTGTGCAATGACCCAAGCACTAACACATGCACTGCTACAATCCCCTGAGCACTACTGATGCAGTCCAGCCATCTCCTTGTCACTACCCATGCAGTCCTCCGATCACCCAACAGGTTCCATGTCCTTAGCTAATCACTGCGCCAAAACACAAGCACTTATGAATTCACCATGCCCTCTCCTTGCAGTACTCTAATCATCCAGTCACTACCCATGTACTTATGCAATGACGCAGGTACTAACACATGCACTGCTACAACCCCCGAGCACTACTGATGCAGTCCAGCCATCTCCTTGTCACTACCCATGCACTCCTCCAAACTCCCAACCACCACCATGTACTTATTCAATCACTCTGCCAAAACCGAAGCACTTATAAATTCACGATGCACTCTCCTTGCAGTACTCTAAACATCCAGTCACTACCCATGTACTCATGCAATGACCCATGCACTAACAAATGCACTGCTACAATCCCCTGAGCACTACTGATACAGTCCAGCCATCTCCTTGTACTACCCATGCACTCTTCCAATCACCTAGCCAGCACCATGAACTTATCCAATCACTCCGCCAAAACCCAAGCACTTATAAATTCATCATGCACTCTCCTTGCAGTACTCTAGTCATCCATTCAGTACGCATGTACTTATGCAATGACCCAGGCACTAACACATGCACTGCTACAGTCCCCCGAGCAATACTGATGCAATCCAGCCATCTCCTTGTCACTACCCATGCAGTCCTCCAATCACCCAGCCAGGTACATGTCCTTATCTAATCACTCCACCAATACTCAAGCACTTATAAATTCACCATGCACTCTCCTTGCAGTACTCTAATCATCCAGTCACTACCCATGTACTCATTCAATGACCCAGGTACTAACACATGCACTGCTACAACCACCTGAGCACTACTGATGCAGTCCAGCCATCTCCTTGTCACTACCCATGCACTCCTCCAATCTCCCAACCACCACCATGTACTTATGCAATCACTCCGCCAAAACCGAAGCACTTATAAATTCACGATGCACTCTCCTTGCAGTACTCTAATCATCCAGTAACTACCCATGTACTCATGCAATGACCCAGGCACTAACACATGCACTGCTACAATCCCCTGAGCACTACTGATGCAGTCCAGCCATCTCCTAGTCACCACCCATGCACTCTTCCAATCACCCAGCGAGCACCATGTACTTATCCAATCACTCCACCAATACTCAAGCACTTATAAATTCACCATGCACTCTCCTTGCAGTACTCTAATCATCTAGTCACTACCCATGTACTCATTCAATGACCCAGGCACTAACACATGCACTGCTACAAGCCCCTGATCACTACTGAAGCAGTCCAGCCATCTCCTTGTCACTACCCATGCACTCCTCCATTCACCCAGCGAGCACCATGTACTTATCCAATCACTCCACCAATACTCAAGCACTTATAAATTCACCATGCACTCTTCTTGCAGTACTCTAATCATCCAGTCACTACCCATGTAAGTATGCAATAACCCAGGCACTAACACATTCACTTCTACAAGCCCCTGATCACTACTAAAGCAGTCCAGTCATCTCTTTGTCACTACCCATGCACTCCTCCAATCACCCAGCCAGGTCCATGTACTTATGCAATCACTCCACCAAAACCGAAGCACTTATAGATTCACCACACACTCTCCTTGCAGTCCGCTAATCATCCAGTGAGTACCCATGTACTTGTGCAATGACCCAAGCACTAACACATGCACTGCTACAATCCCCTGAGCACTACTGATGCAGTCCAGCCATCTCCTTGTCACTACCCATGCAGTCCTCCGATCACCCAACAGGTTCCATGTCCTTAGCTAATCACTGCGCCAAAACACAAGCACTTATAAATTCACCATGCCCTCTCCTTGCAGTACTCTAATCATCCAGTCACTACCCATGTACTTATGCAATGACGCAGGTACTAACACATGCACTGCTACAACCCCCGAGCACTACTGATGCAGTCCAGCCTTCTCCTTGTCACTACCCATGCACTCCTCCAAACTCCCAACCACCACCATGTACTTATTCAATCACTCTGCCAAAACCGAAGCACTTATAAATTCACGATGCACTCTCCTTGCAGTACTCTAAACATCCAGTCACTACCCATGTACTCATGCAATGACCCATGCACTAACAAATGCACTGCTACAATCCCCTGAGCACTACTGATACAGTCCAGCCATCTCCTTGTACTACCCATGCACTCTTCCAATCACCTAGCCAGCACCATGAACTTATCCAATCACTCCGCCAAAACCCAAGCACTTATAAATTCATCATGCACTCTCCTTGCAGTACTCTAGTCATCCATTCAGTACGCATGTACTTATGCAATGACCCAGGCACTAACACATGCACTGCTACAGTCCCCCGAGCAATACTGATGCAATCCAGCCATCTCCTTGTCACTACCCATGCAGTCCTCCAATCACCCAGCCAGGTACATGTCCTTATCTAATCACTCCACCAATACTCAAGCACTTATAAATTCACCATGCACTCTCCTTGCAGTACTCTAATCATCCAGTCACTACCCATGTACTCATTCAATGACCCAGGTACTAACACATGCACTGCTACAACCACCTGAGCACTACTGATGCAGTCCAGCCATCTCCTTGTCACTACCCATGCACTCCTCCAATCTCCCAACCACCACCATGTACTTATCCAATCACTCCGCCAAAACCGAAGCACTTATAAATTCACGATGCACTCTCCTTGCAGTACTCTAATCATCCAGTAACTACCCATGTACTCATGCAATGACCCAGGCACTAACACATGCACTGCTACAATCCCCTGAGCACTACTGATGCAGTCCAGCCATCTCCTAGTCACCACCCATGCACTCTTCCAATCACCCAGCGAGCACCATGTACTTATCCAATCACTCCACCAATACTCAAGCACTTATAAATTCACCATGCACTCTCCTTGCAGTACTCTAATCATCTACTCACTACCCATGTACTCATTCAATGACCCAGGCACTAACACATGCACTGCTACAAGCCCCTGATCACTACTGAAGCAGTCCAGCCATCTCCTTGTCACTACCCATGCACTCCTCCCTTCACCCAGCGAGCACCATGTACTTATCCAATCACTCCACCAATACTCAAGCACTTATAAATTCACCATGCACTCTCCTTGCAGTACTCTAATCATCCAGTCACTACCCATGTAAGTATGCAATAACCCAGGCACTAACACATTCACTTCTACAAGCCCCTGATCACTACTGAAGCAGTCCAGTCATCTCTTTGTCACTACCCATGCACTCCTCCAATCACCCAGCCAGGTCCATGTACTTATGCAATCACTCCACCAAAACCGAAGCACTTATAGATTCACCACACACTCTCCTTGCAGTCCGCTAATCATCCAGTGAGTACCCATGTACTTGTGCAATGACCCAAGCACTAACACATGCACTGCTACAATCCCCTGAGCACTACTGATGCAGTCCAGCCATCTCCTTCTCACTACCCATGCAGTCCTCCGATCACCCAACAGGTTCCATGTCCTTAGCTAATCACTGCGCCAAAACACAAGCACTTATAAATTCACCATGCCCTCTCCTTGCAGTACTCTAATCATCCAGTCACTACCCATGTACTTATGCAATGACGCAGGTACTAACACATGCACTGCTACAACCCCCGAGCACTTCTGATGCAGTCCAGCCATCTCCTTGTCACTACCCATGCACTCCTCCAAACTCCCAACCACCACCATGTACTTATTCAATCACTCTGCCAAAACCGAAGCACTTATAAATTCACGATGCACTCTCCTTGCAGTACTCTAAACATCCAGTCACTACCCATGTACTCATGCAATGACCCATGCACTAACAAATGCACTGCTACAATCCCCTGAGCACTACTGATAAAGTCCAGCCATCTCCTTGTACTACCCATGCACTCTTCCAATCACCTAGCCAGCACCATGAACTTATCCAATCACTCCGCCAAAACCCAAGCACTTATAAATTCATCATGCACTCTCCTTGCAGTACTCTAGTCATCCAGTCACTACCCATATACTTATGGAATGACCCAGGTACTAACACATGCACTGCTACAACCCCCTGAGCACGACTGATGCAGTCCAGCCATCTCCTTGTCACTACCCATGTACTCTTCCAATCTCCCAACCACTACCATGTACTTATCCAATCACTCCGCCCAAACCGAAGCACTTATAAATTCACGATGCACTCTCCTTGCAGTACTCTAATAATCCAGTCACTACCCATGTACTCATGCAATGACCCAGGCTCTAACACATGCACTGCTACGGTCCCCTGAGCAGTACTGATGCAATCCAGCCATCTCCTTGTCACTACCTATGCAGACCTCCAATCACCCAGCCAGGTCCATGTCCTTATCTAATCACTGCGCCAAAACACAAGCACTTAGAAATTCACCATGCACTCTCCTTGCAGTACTCTAATCATCTAGTCACTACCCATGTACTCATTCAATGACCCAGGCACTAACACATGCACTACTACAAGCCCCTGATCACTACTGAAGCAGTCCAGCCATCTCCTTGTCACTACCCATGCACTCCTCAAATCACCGAGCCAGGTCCATGTACTTATGCAATCACTCCATCAAAACCGAAGCACCTATAGATTCAACACACACTCTCCTTGCAGTCCTCCAATCATCCAGTGAGTACCCATGTACTTGTGCAATGACCCAAGCACTAACACATGCACTGCTACAATCCCCTGAGCACTACTGATGCAGTCCAGCCATCTCCTTGTCACTACCCATGCAGTCCTCCAATCACCCAACAGGTTCCATATCCTTATCTAATCACTGCGCCAAAACACAAGCACTTATAAATTCACCATGCCCTCTCCTTGTAGTACTCTAATCATCCAGTCACTACCCATGTACGTATGCAATGACGCAGGTACTAAAACATGCACTGCTACAACCCCCGAGCACTACTGATGCAGTCCAGCCATCTCCTTGTCACTACCCATGCACTCCTCCAATCTCCCAACCACCACCATGTACTTATTCAATCACTCCGCCAAAACCGAAGCACTTATAAATTCATGATGCACTCTCCTTGCAGTACTCTAAACATCCAGTCACTACCCATGTACTCATGCAATGACCCATGCACTAACAAATGCACTGCTACAGTCCCCTGAGCACTACTGATGCAGTCCAGCCATCTCCTTGTCACTACCCATGCACTCCTCCAATCTCCCAACCACCACCATGTACTTATCCAATCACTCCGCCAAAACCGAAGCACTTATAAATTCACGATGCACTCTCCTTGCAGTACTCTAATCATCCAGTAACTACCCATGTACTCATGCAATGACCCAGGCACTAACACATTCACTTCTACAAGCCCCTGATCACTACTGAAGCAGTCCAGACATCTCCTTGTCACTACCCATGCACTCCTCCAATCACCCAGCCAGGTCCATGTACTTATGCAATCACTCCACCAAAACCGAAGCACTTATAGATTCACCACACACTCTCCTTGCAGTCCGCTAATCATCCAGTGAGTACCCATGTACTTGTGCAATGACCCAAGCACTAACACATGCACTGCTACAATCCCCTGAGCACTACTGATGCAGTCCAGCCATCTCCTTGTCACTACCCATGCAGTCCTCCGATCACCCAACAGGTTCCATGTCCTTAGCTAATCACTGCGCCAAAACACAAGCACTTATAAATTCAACATGCACTCTCCTTGCAGTACTCTAATCATCCAGTCACTACCCATGTACTCATGCAATGACCCAGGCACTAACACATGCACTGCTAAAATCCCCTGAGCACTACTGATGCAGTCCAGCCATCTCCTAGTCACTACCCATGCACTCTTCCAATCACCCAGCGAGCACCATGTACTTATCCAATCACTCCACCAATACTCAAGCACTTATAAATTCACCATGCACTCTCCTTGCAGTACTCTAATCATCCAGTCACTACCCATGTACGTATGCAATGACCCAGGTACTAATACATGCACTGCTACAACCCCCTGAGCACTACTGATGCAGTCCAGCCATCTCCTTGTCACTACCCATGCACTCCTCCAATCTCCCAACCACCACCATGTACTTATCCAATCACTCCGCCAAAACCGAAGCACTTATAAATTCATGATGCACTCTCCTTGCAGTACTCTAAACATCTAGTCACTACCCATGTACTCATGCAATGACCCATGCACTAACAAATGCACTGCTACAATCCCCTGAGCACTACTGATGCAGTCCAGCCATCTCAATGTACTACCCATGCACTCCTCCAATCACCTAGCCAGCACCATGTACTTATCCAATCACTCCGCCAAAACCAAAGCACTTATAAATTCACCATGCACTCTCCTTGCAGTACTCTAGTCAATCATTCAGTATGCATGCACTTATGCAATGACCCAGGCACTAACACATGCACTGCTACAATCCCCCGAGCAATACTGATGCAATCCAGCCATCTCCTTGTCACTATCCATGCAGTCCTCCAATCACCCAGCCAGGTCCATGTCCTTATCTAATCACTGCGCCAAAACACAAGCACTTAGAAATTCACCATGCACTCTCCTTGCAGTACTCTAATCATCCAGTCACTACCCATGTAGGTATGCAATGAGCCAGGCACTAACACATGCACTGCTACAAACACCTGAGCACTATTGATGCAGTCCAGCCATCTCCTTGTCACTACCCATGCACTCCTCCAATCTCCCAGCCAGGTCCATATACTTATCCAATCACTCCGCCAAAACCAAAGCACTTATAAATTCACGCTGCACTCTCCTTGCAGTCCGCTAATCATCCAGTGAGTACCCATGTACTTGTGCAATGACCCAAGCACTAACACATGCACTGCTACAATCCCCTGAGCACTACTGATGCAGTCCAGCCATCTCCTTGTCACTACCCATGCAGTCCTCCGATCACCCAACAGGTTCCATGTCCTTAGCTAATAACTGCGCCAAAACACAAGCACTTATAAATTCACTATGCACTCTCCTTGCAGTACTCTAATCATCCAGTCACTACCCATGTACTCATGCAATGACCCAGGCACTAACACATGCACTGCTACAATCCCCTGAGCACTACTGATGCAGTCCAGCCATCTCCTAGTCACTACCCATGCACTCTTCCAATCACCCAGCGAGCACCATGTACTTATCCAATCACTCCACCAATACTCAAGCACTTATAAATTCACCATGCACTCTCCTTGCAGTACTCTAATCATCCAGTCACTACCCATGTACGTATGCAATGACCCAGGTACTAACACATGCACTGCTACAACCCCCTGAGCACTACTGATGCAGTCCAGCCATCTCCTTGTCACTACCCATGCACTCCTCCAATCTCCCAACCACCACCATGTACTTATCCAATCACTCCGCCAAAACCGAAGCACTTATAAATTCACGATGCACTCTCCTTGCAGTACTCTAAACATCCAGTCACTACCCATGAACTCATGCAATGACCCATGCATTAACAAATGCACTGCTACAATCCCCTGAGCACTACTGATGCAATCCAGCCATCTCCTTGTCACTATCCATGCAGTCCTCCAATCACCCAGCCAGGTCCATGTCCTTATCTAATCACTGCGCCAAAACACAAGCACTTAGAAATTCACCATGCACTCTCCTTGCAGTACTCTAATCATCCAGTCACTACCCATGTAGGTATGCAATGACCCAGGTACTAACACATGCACTGCTACAACCACCTGAGCACTATTGATGCAGTCCAGCCATCTCCTTGTCACTACCCATGCACTCCTCCAATCTCCCAGCCAGGTCCATGTACTTATCCAATCACTCCGCCAAAACCAAAGCACTTATAAATTCACGCTGCACTCTCCTTGCAGTACTCTAATCATCCAGTAACTACCCATGTACTCATGCAATGACCCAGGCACTAACACATTCACTTCTACAAGCCCCTGATCACTACTGAAGCATTCAAGTCATCTCCTTGTCACTACCCATGCACTCCTCCAATCACCCAGCCAGGTCCATGTACTTATGCAATCACTCCACCAAAACCGAAGCACTTATAGATTCACCACACACTCTCCTTGCAGTCCGCTAATCATCCAGTGAGTACCCATGTACTTGTGCAATGACCCAAGCACTAACCCATGCACTGCTACAATCCCTTGAGCACTACTGATGCAGTCCAGCCATCTCCTTGTCACTACCCATGCAGTCCTCCGATCACCCAACAGGTTCCATGTCCTTAGCTAATCACTGCGCCAAAACACAAGCACTTATAAATTCACCATGCACTTTCCTTGCAGTACTCTAATCATCCAGTCACTACCCATGTACTCATGCAATGACCCAGGCACTAACACATGCACTGCTACAATCCCCTGAGCACTACTGATGCAGTCCAGCCATCTCCTAGTCACTACCCATGCACTCTTCCAATCACCCAGCGAGCACCATGTACTTATCCAATCACTCCACCAATACTCAAGCACTTATAAATTCACCATGCACTCTCCTTGCAGTACTCTAATCATCCAGTCACTACCCATGTACATATGCAATGACCCAGGTACTAACACATGCACTGCTACAACCCCCTGAGCACTACTGATGCAGTCCAGCCATCTCCTTGTCACTACCCATGCACTCCTCCAATCTCCCAACCACCACCATGTACTTATCCAATCACTCCGCCAAAACCGAAGCACTTATAAATTCACGATGCACTCTCCTTGCAGTACTCTAAACATCCAGTCACTACCCATGTACTCATGCAATGACCCATGCACTAACAAATGCACTGCTACAATCCCCTGAGCACTATTGATGCAGTCCAGCCCTCTCCTTGTACTACCCATGCACTCCTCCAATCACACAGCCAGCACAATGTACTTATCTAATCACTGCGCTAAAACACAAGCACTTATAATTTCACCATGCACTCTCCTTGCAGTACTCTAATAATCCAGTCACTACCCATGTGCTCATGCAATGACCCAGGCTCTAACACATGCACTGCTACAGTCCCCTGAGCAG
Source organism: Triturus cristatus (assembly GCF_964204655.1). Lineage (NCBI taxonomy): Eukaryota > Metazoa > Chordata > Amphibia > Caudata > Salamandridae > Triturus > Triturus cristatus. Next base: position 922,434,038 of record NC_140579.1, read on the forward strand.
TACTGATGCAATCCAGCCATCTCCTTGTCACTACCTATGCAGACCTCCAATCACCCAGCCAGGTCCATGTCCTTATCTAATCACTGCGCCAAAACACAAGCACTTAGAAATTCACCATGCACTCTCCTTGCAGTACTCTAATCATCTAGTCACTACCCATGTACTCAGTCAATGACCCAGGCACTAACACATGCACTGCTACAAGCCCCTGATCACTACTGAAGCAGTCCAGCCATCTCCTTGTCACTACCCATGCACTCCTCAAATCACCGAGCCAGGTCCATGTACTTATGCAATCACTCCACCAAAACCGAAGCACTTATAGATTCAACACACACTCTCCTTGCAGTCCTCTAATCATCCAGTGAGTACCCATGTACTTGTGCAATGACCCAAGCACTAACACATGCACTGCTACAATCCCCTGAGCACTACTGATGCAGTCCAGCCATCTCCTTGTCACTACCCATGCAGTCCTCCGATCACCCAACAGGTTCCATGTCCTTAGCTAATCACTGCGCCAAAACACAAGCACTTATAAATTCACCATGCACTCTCCTTGCAGTACTCTAATCATCCAGTCACTACCCATGTACTCATGCAATGACCCAGGCACTAACACATGCACTGCTACAAGCCCCTGATCACTACTGATGCAGTCCAGTCATCTCCTTGTCACTACCCATGCACTCCTCCAATCACCCAGCCAGGTCCATGTACTTATGCAATCACTGCGCAAAAACACAAGCACTTATAAATGCACCATGCACTCTCCTTGCAGTACTCTAGTCATCCATTCAGTACGCATGTACTTATGCAATGACCCAGGCACTAACACATGCACTGCTACAGTCCCCCGAGCAATACTGATGCAATCCAGCCATCTTCTTGTCACTACCCATGCAGTCCTCCAATCACCCAGCCAGGTCCATGTCCTTATCTAATCACTGCGCCAAAACACAAGCACTTAGAAATTCACCATGCACTCTCCTTGCAGTACTCTAATCATCTAGTCACTACCCATGTACTCATTCAATGACCCAGGCACTAACACATGCACTGCTACAAGCCCCTGATCACTACTGAAGCAGTCCAGCCATCTCCTTGTCACTACCCATGCACTCCTCCAATCACTGAGCCAGGTCCATGTACTTATGCAATCCCTCCACCAAAACCAAAGCACTTATAGATTCACCACACACTCTCCTTGCAGTCCTCTAACCATCCAGTGAGTACCCATGTACTTGTGCAATGACCCAAGCACTAACACATGCACTGTTACAATCCCCTGAGCACTACTGATGCAGTCCAGCCATCTCCTTGTCACTACCCATGCTGTCCTCCATTCACCCAACAGGTTCCATGTCCTTATCTAATCACTGCGCCAAAACACAAGCACTTATAAATTCACCATGCACTCTCCTTGCAGTACTCTAAACATCCAGTCACTACCCATGTACTCATGCAATGACCCATGCACTAACAAATGCACTGCTACAATCCCCTGAGCACTACTGATGCTGTCCAGCCATCTCCTTGCACTACCCATGCACTCCTCCAATCACCCAGCGAGCACCATGTACTTATCCAATCACTCCACCAATACTCAAGCACTTATAAATTCACCATGCACTCTCCTTGCAGTACACTAATCATCCAGTCACTTCCCATGTACGTATGCAATGACCCAGGTACTAACACATGCACTGCTACAACCACCTGAGCACTACTGATGCAGTCCAGCCATCTCCTTGTACTACCCATGCACTCCTCCAATCACCTAGCCAGCACCATGAACTTATCCAATCACTCCGCCAAAACCCAAGCACTTATAAATTCATCATGCACTCTCCTTGCAGCACTCTAGTCATCCATTCAGTTTGCATGTACCTATGCAATGACCCAGGCACTAACACATGCACTGCTACAATCCCCCGAGCAATACTGATGCAATCCAGCCATCTCCTTGTCACTACCCATGCAGTCCTCCAATCACCCATCCAGGTCCATGTCCTTATCTAATCACTGCGCCAAAACACAAGCACTTAGAAATTCACCATGCACTCTCCTTGCAGTACTCTAATCAGCTAGTCACTACCCATGTACTCGTTCAATGACCCAGGCACTAACACATGCACTGCTACAAGCCCCTGATCACTACTGAAGCAGTCCGGCCATCTCCTTGTCACTGCCCATGCACTCCTCCAATCTCCCAACCACCACCATGTACTTATTCAATCACTCCACCAATACTCAAGCACTTAGAAATTCACCATGCACTCTCCTTGCAGTACTCTAATCATCCAGTCACTACCCATGTACTTATGCAAAGACCCAGGTACTAACACATGCACTGCTACAACCCCCTGAGCACTACTGATGCAGTCCAGCCATCTCCTTGTCACTACCCATGTACTCCTCCAATCTCCCAACCACTACCATGTACTTATCCAATCACTCCGCCAAAACCGAAGCACTTATAAATTCACGATGCACTCTCCTTGCAGTACTCTAAACATCCAGTCACTACCCATGTACTCATGCAATGACCCATGCACTAACAAATGCACTGCTACAATCCCCTGAGCACTATTGATGCAGTCCAGCCATCTCCTTGTACTACCCATGCACTCCTCCAATCACCCAGCCAGGTCCATGTGCTTATCTAATCACTGCGCCAAAACACAAGCACTTAGAAATTCACCATGCACTCTCCTTGCAGTACTCTAATCATCTAGTCACTACCCATGTACTCATTCAATGACCCAGGCACTAACACATGCACTGCTACAAGCCCCTGATCACTACTGAAGCAGACCAGCCATCTCCTTGTCACTACCCATGCACTCCTCCAATGACCGAGCCAGGTCCATGTACTTATGCAATCCCTCCACCAAAACCGAAGCACTTATAGATTCACCACACACTCTCCTTGCAGTCCTCTAATCATCCAGTGAATACCCATGTACTTGTGCAATGACCCAAGCACTAACACATGCACTGTTACAATCCCCTGAGCACTACTGATGCAGTCCAGCCATCTCCTAGTCACTACCCATGCACTTTTCCAATCACCCAGCGAGCACCATGTACTTATCCAATCACTCCACCAATACTCAAGCACTTATAAATTCACCATGCACTCTCCTTGCAGTACTTTAATCATTCAGTCACTACCCATGTACTGATGCAATGATCCAGGCACTAACACATGCACTGCTACAATCCCCTGAGCACTACTGATGCAGTCCAGCCATCTCCTAGTCACTACCCATGCACTCTTCCAATCACCCAGCGAGCACCATGTACTTATCCAATCACTCCACCAATACTCAAGCACTTATAAATTCACCATGCACTCTCCTTGCAGTACTCTAATCATCCAGTCACTACCCATGTACTTATGCAAAGACCCAGGTACTAACACATGCACTGCTACAACCCCCTGAGCACTACTGATGCAGTCCAGCCATCTCCTTGTCACTACCCATGTACTCCTCCAATCTCCCAACCACTACCATGTACTTATCCAATCACTCCGCCAAAACCGAAGCACTTATAAATTCACGATGCACTCTCCTTGCAGTACTCTAAACATCCAGTCACTACCCATGTACTCATGCAATGACCCATGCACTAACAAATGCACTGCTACAATCCCCTGAGCACTATTGATGCAGTCCAGCCATCTCCTTGTACTACCCATGCACTCCTCCAATCACCCAGCAAGGTCCATGTCCTTATCTAATCACTCCACCAATACTCAAGCACTTATAAATTCACCATGCACTCTCCTTGCAGTACTCTAATCATCCAGTCACTACCCATGTACGTATGCAATGACCCAGGCACTAACACATTCACTTCTACAAGCCCCTGATCACTACTGAAGCAGTCCAGTCATCTCCTTGTCACTACCCATGCACTCCTCCAATCACCCAGCCAGGTCCATGTACTTATGCAATCACTCCACCAAAACCGAAGTACTTATAGATTCACCACACACTCTCCTTGCAGTCCACTAATCATCCAGTGAGTACCCATGTACTTGTGCAATGACCCAAGCACTAACACATGCACTGCTACAATCCCCTGAGCACTACTGAAGCAGTCCAGTCATCTCCTAGTCACTACCCATGCACTCTTCCAATCACCCAGCGAGCACCATGTACTTATCCAATCACTCCACCAATCCTCAAGCACTTATAAATTCACCATGCACTCTCCTTGCAGTACTCTAAACATCCAGTCACTACCCATGTACTCATGCAATGACCCATGCACTAACAAATGCACTGCTTCAATCCCCTGAGCACTATTGATGCAGTCCAGCCATCTCCTTGTACTACCCATGCACTCCTCCAATCACCCAGCCAGCACCATGTACTTATCTAATCACTGCGCTAAAACACAAGCACTTATATATTCACCATGCACTCTCCTTGCAGTACTCTAATAATCCAGTCACTACCCATGTGCTCATGCAATGACCCAGGCTCTAACACATGCACTGCTACAGTCCCCTGAGCAGTACTGATGCAATCCAGCCATCTCCTTGTCACTACCTATGCAGACCTCCAATCACCCAGCCAGGTCCATGTCCTTATCTAATCACTGCGCCAAAACACAAGCACTTAGAAATTCACCATGCACTCTCCTTGCAGTACTCTAATCATCTAGTCACTACCCATGTACTCATTCAATGACCCAGGCACTAACACATGCACTGCTACAAGCCCCTGATCACTCCTGAAGCAGTCCAGCCATCTCCTTGTCACTACCCATGCACTCCTCAAATCACCGAGCCAGGTCCATGTACTTATGCAATGACTCCACCAAAACCGAAGCACTTATAGATTCAACACACACTCTCCTTGCAGTCCTCTAATCATCCAGTGAGTACCCATGTACTTGTGCAATGACCCAAGCACTAACACATGCACTGCTACAATCCCCTGAGCACTACTGATGCAGTCCAGCCATCTCCTTGTCACTACCCATGCAGTCCTCCAATCACCCAACAGGTTCCATGTCCTTATCTAATCACTGCGCCAAAACACAAGCACTTATAAATTCACCATGCACTCTCCTTGCAGTAATCTAATCATCCAGTAACTACCCATGTACTCATGCAATGACCCAGGCACTAACACATTCACTTCTACAAGCCCCTGATCACTACTGAAGCAGTCCAGTCATCACCTTGTCACTACCCATCCACTCCTCCAATCACCCAGCCAGGTCCATGTACTTATGCAATCACTCCACCAAAACCGAAGCACTTATAGATTCACCACACACTCTCCTTGCAGTCCGCTAATCATCCAGTGAGTACCCATGTACTTGTGCAATGACCCAAGCACTAACACATGCACTGCTACAATCCCCTGAGCACTACTGATGCAGTCCAGCCATCTCCTTGTCACTACCCATGCAGTCCTCCGATCACCCAACAGGTTCCATGTCCTTAGCTAATCACTGCGCCAAAACACAAGCACTCATAAATTCACCATGCACTCTCCTTGCAGTACTCTAATCATCCAGTCACTACCCATGTACTCATGCAATGACCCAGGCACTAACACATGCACTGCTACAATCCCCTGAGCACTACTGATGCAGTCCAGCCATCTCCTAGTCACTACCCATGCACTCTTCCAATCACCCAGCGAGCACCATGTACTTATCCAATCACTCCACCAATACTCAAGCACTTATAAATTCACCATGCACTCTACTTGCAGTACTCTAATCATCCAGTCACTACCCATGTACGTATGCAATGACCCAGGTACTAACACATGCACTGCTACAACCCCCTGAGCACTACTGATGCAGTCCAGCCATCTCCTTGTCACTACCCATGCACGCCTCCAATCTCCCAACCACCACCATGTACTTATCCAATCACTCCGCCAAAACCGAAGCACTTATAAATTCACGATGCACTCTCCTTGCAGTACTCTAAACATCCAGTCACTACCCATGTACTCATGCAATGACCCATGCACTAACAAATGCACTGCTACAATCCCCTGAGCACTATTGATGCATTCCAGCCATCTCCTTGTACTACCCATGCACTCCTACAATCACCCATCCAGCACCATGTACTTATCTAATCACTGCACAAAAACACAAACACTTATAAATGCACCATGCACTCTCCTTGCAGTACTCTAGTCATCCATTCAGTACGCATGTACTTATGCAATGACCCAGGCACTAACATATGCACTGCTACAGTCCCCCGAGCAATACTGATGCAATCCAGCCATCTCCTTGTCACTACCCATGCAGTCCTCCAATCACCCAGCCAGGTCCATGTCCTTATCTAATCACTGCGCCAAAACACAAGCACTTAGAAATTCACCATGCACTCTCCTTGCAGTACTCTAATCATCTAGTCACTACCCATGTACTCATTCAATGACCCAGGCACTAACACATGCACTGCTACAAGCCCCTGATCACTACTGAAGCAGTCCAGCCATCTCCTTGTCACTACCCATGCTGTCCTCCATTCACCCAACAGGTTCCATGTCCTTATCTAATCACTGCACCAAAACACAAGCACTTATAAATTCACCATGCACTCTCCTTGCAGTACTCTAATCATCCAGTCACTACCCATGTACGTATGCAATGACGCAGGTACTAACACATGCACTGCTACAACCCCCTGAGCACTACTGATGCAGTCCAGCCATCTCCTTGTCACTACCCATGCACTCCTACAATCTCCCAACCACCACCATGTACTTATTCAATCACTCCACCAAAACCGAAGCACTTATAAATTCACGATGCACTCTCCTTGCAGTACTCTAAACATCCAGTCACTACCCATGTACTCAAGCAATAACCCATGCACTAACACATGCACTGCTACAATCCCCTGAGCACTACTGATGCAGTCCAGCCATCTACTAGTCACTACCCATGCACTCTTCCAATCACCCAGCGAGCACCATGTACTTATCCAATCCCTCCACCAATACTCAAGCACTTATAAATTCACCATGCACTCTCCTTGCAGTACTCTAATCATCCAGTCACTTCCCATGTACGTATGCAATGACCCAGGTACTAACACATGCACTGCTACAACCACCTGAGCACTACTGATGCAGTCCAGCCATCTCCTTGTACTACCCATGCACTCCTCCAATCACCTAGCCAGCGCCATGAACTTATCCAATCACTCCGCCAAAACCCAAGCACTTATAAATTCATCATGCACTCTCCTTGCAGCACTCTAGTCATCCATTCAGTTTGCATGTACCTATGCAATGACCCAGGCACTAACACATGCACTGCTACAATCCCCCGAGCAATACTGATGCAATCCAGCCATCTCCTTGTCACTACCCATGCAGTCCTCCAATCACCCATCCAGGTCCATGTCCTTATCTAATCACTGCGCCAAAACACAAGCACTTAGAAATTCACCATGCACTCTCCTTGCAGTACTCTAATCATCTAGTCACTACCCATGTACTCGTTCAATGACCCAGGCACTAACACATGCACTGCTACAAGCCCCTGATCACTACTGAAGCAGTCCAGCCATCTCCTTGTCACTGCCCATGCACTCTTCCAATCTCCCAACCACCACCATGTACTTATTCAATCACTCCACCAAAACCGAAGCACTTATAAATTCACGATGCATTCTCCTTGCAGTACTCTAAACATCCAGTCACTACCCATGTATTCATGCAATGACCCATGCACTAACCAATGCACTACTACAATCCCCTGAGCACTACTGATGCAGTCCAGCCATCTCCTTGTACTACCCATGCACTCCTCCAATCACCTAGCCAGCACCATGAACTTATCCAATCACTCCGCCAAAACCCAAGCACTTATAAATTCATCTTGCACTCTCCTTGCAGCACTCTAGTCATCCATTCAGTACGCATGTACTTATGCAATGACCCAGGCACTAACACATGCACTGCTACAGTCCCCCGAGCAATACTGATGCAATCCAGCCATCTCCTTGTCACTACCCATGCAGTCCTCCAATCACCCAGCCAGGTCCATGTCCTTATCTAATCACTGCGCCATAACACAAGCACTTATAAATTCCCCATGCACTCTCCTTGCAGTACTCTAATCATCCAGTCACTACCCATGTACTCATGCAATGATCCAGGCACTAACACATGCACTGCTACAATCCCCTGAGCACTACTGATGCAGTCCAGCCATCTCCTAGTCACTACCCATGCACTCTTCCAATCACCCAGCAAGCACCATGTACTTATCCAATCACTCCACCAATACTCAAGCACTTATAAATTCACCATGCACTCTCCTTGCAGTACTCTAATAATCCAGTCACTACCCATGTACTCATGCAATGACCCATGCACTAACAAATGCACTGCTACAATCCCCTGAGCACTACTGATGCAGTCCAGCCATCTCCTTGTCACTACCCATGTACTCCTCCAATCTCCCAACCACTACCATGTACTTATCCAATCACTGCGCCAAAACCGAAACACTTATAAATTCACGATGCACTCTCCTTGCAGTACTCTAAACATCCAGTCACTACCCATGTACTCATGCAATGACCCATGCACTAACAAATGCACTGCTACAATCCCCTGAGCACTATTGATGCAGTCCAGCCATCTCCTTGTACTACCCATGCACTCCTCCAATCACCCAGCCAGGTCCATGTGCTTATCTAATCACTGCGCCAAAACACAAGCACTTAGAAATTCACCATGCACTCTCCTTGCAGTACTCTAATCATCCAGTCACTACCCGTGTACATATGCAATGACCCAGGTACTAACACATGCACTGCTACAACCCCCTGAGCACTACTGATGCAGTCCAGCCATCTCCTTGTCACAACCCATGCACTCCTCCAATCTCCCAACCACCACCATGTACTTATCCAATCACTCCGCCAAAACCGAAGCACTTATAAATTAACGATGCACTCTCCTTGCAGTACTCTAAACATCCAGTCACTACCCATGTACTCATGCAATGACCCATGCACTAACAAATGCACTGCTACAATCCCCTGAGCACTATTGATGCAGTCCAGCCATCTCCTTGTACTACCCATGCACTCCTCCAATCACACAGCCAGCACCATGTACTTATCTAATCACTGCGCTAAAACACAAGCACTTATAATTTCACCATGCACTCTCCTTGCAGTACTCTAATAATCCAGTCACTACCCATGTGCTCATGCAATGACCCAGGCTCTAACACATGCACTGCTACAGTCCCCTGAGCAGTACTGATGCAATCCAGCCATCTCCTTGTCACTACCTATGCAGACCTCCAATCACCCAGCCAGGTCCATGTCCTTATCTAATCACTGCGCCAAAACACAAGCACTTAGAAATTCACCATGCACTCTCCTTGCAGTACTCTAATCATCTAGTCACTACCCATGTACTCATTCAATGACCCAGGCACTAACACATGCACTGCTACAAGCCCCTGATCACTACTGAAGCAGTCCAGCCATCTCCTTGTCACTACCCATGCACTCCTCAAATCACCGAGCCAGGTCCATGTACTTATGCAATCACTCCACCAAAACCGAAGCACTCATAGATTCAACACACACTCTCCTTGCAGTCCTCTAATCATCCAGTGAGTACCCATGTACTTGTGCAATGACCCAAGCACTAACACATGCACTGCTACAATCCCCTGAGCACTACTGATGCAGTCCAGCCATCTCCTTGTCACTACCCATGCAGTCCTCCGATCACCCAACAGGTTCCATGTCCTTAGCTAATCACTGCGCCAAAACACAAGCATTTATAAATTCACCATGCACTCTCCTTGCAGTACTCTAATCATCCAGTCACTACCCATGTACTCATGCAATGACCCAGGCACTAACACATGCACTGCTACAAGCCCCTGATCACTACTGATGCAGTCCAGTCATCTCCTTGTCACTACCCATGCACTCCTCCAATCACCCAGCCAGGTCCATGTACTTATGCAATCACTGCACAAAAACACAAGCACTTATAAATGCACCATGCACTCTCCTTGCAGTACTCTAGTCATCCATTCAGTACGCATGTACTTATGCAATGACCCAGGCACTAACACATGCACTGCTACAGTCCCCCGAGCAATACTGATGCAATCCAGCCATCTCCTTGTCACTACCCATGCAGTCCTCCAATCACCCAGCCAGGTCCATGTCCTTATCTAATCACTGCGCCAAAACACAAGCACTTAGAAATTCACCATGCACTCTCCTTGCAGTACTCTAATCATCTAGTCACTACCCATGTACTCATTCAATGACCCAGGCACTAACACATGCACTGCTACAAGCCCCTGATCACTACTGAAGCAGTCCAGCCATCTCCTTGTCACTACCCATGCACTCCTCCAATCACCGAGCCAGGTCCATGTACTTATGCAATCCCTCCACCAAAACCAAAGCACTTATAGATTCACCACACACTCTCCTTGCAGTCCTCTAACCATCCAGTGAGTACCCATGTACTTGTGCAATGACCCAAGCACTAACACATGCACTGTTACAATCCCCTGAGCACTACTGATGCAGTCCAGCCATCTCCTTGTCACTACCCATGCTGTCCTCCATTCACCCAACAGGTTCCATGTCCTTATCTAATCACTGCGCCAAAACACAAGCACTTATAAATTCACCATGCACTCTCCTTGCAGTACTCTAATCATCCAGTCACTACCCATGTACGTATGCAATGACGCAGGTACTAACACATGCACTGCTACAACCCCCTGAGCACTACTGATGCAGTCCATCCATCTCCTTGTCACTACCCATGCACTCCTACAATCTCCCAACCACCACCATGTACTTATCCAATCACTCCACCAATACTCAAGCACTTATAAATTCACCATGCACTCTCCTTGCAGTACTCTAATCATCCAGTCACTTCCCATGTACGTATGCAATGACCCAGGTACTAACACATGCACTGCTACAACCACCTGAGCACTACTGATGCAGTCCAGCCATCTCCTTGTACTACCCATGCACTCCTCCAATCACCTAGCCAGCACCATGAACTTATCCAATCACTCCGCCAAAACCCAAGCACTTATAAATTCATCATGCACTCTCCTTGCAGCACTCTAGTCATCTATTCAGTTTGCATGTACCTATGCAATGACCCAGGCACTAACACATGCACTGCTACAATCCCCCGAGCAATACTGATGCAATCCAGCCATCTCCTTGTCACTACCCATGCAGTCCTCCAATCACCCATCCAGGTCCATGTCCTTATCTAATCACTGCGCCAAAACACAAGCACTTAGAAATTCACCATGCACTCTCCTTGCAGTACTCTAATCAGCTAGTCACTACCCATGTACTCGTTCAATGACCCAGGCACTAACACATGCACTGCTACAAGCCCCTGATCACTACTGAAGCAGTCCGGCCATCTCCTTGTCACTGCCCATGCACTCCTCCAATCTCCCAACCACCACCATGTACTTATTCAATCACTCCACCAATACTCAAGCACTTAGAAATTCACCATGCACTCTCCTTGCAGTACTCTAATCATCCAGTCACTACCCATGTACTTATGCAAAGACCCAGGTACTAACACATGCACTGCTACAACCCCCTGAGCACTACTGATGCAGTCCAGCCATCTCCTTGTCACTACCCATGTACTCCTCCATTCTCCCAACCACTACCATGTACTTATCCAATCACTCCGCCAAAACCGAAGCACTTATAAATTCACGATGCACTCTCCTTGCAGTACTCTAAACATCCAGTCACTACCCATGTACTCATGCAATGACCCATGCACTAACAAATGCACTGCTACAATCCCCTGAGCACTATTGATGCAGTCCAGCCATCTCCTTGTACTACCCATGCACTCCTCCAATCACCCAGCCAGGTCCATGTGCTTATCTAATCACTGCCCCAAAACACAAGCACTTAGAAATTCACCATGCACTCTCCTTGCAGTACTCTAATCATCTAGTCACTACCCATGTACTCATTCAATGACCCAGGCACTAACACATGCACTGCTACAAGCCCCTGATCACTACTGAAGCAGACCAGCCATCTCCTTGTCACTACCCATGCACTCCTCCAATGACCGAGCCAGGTCCATGTACTTATACAATCCCTCCACCAAAACCGAAGCACTTATAGATTCACCACACACTCTCCTTGCAGTCCTCTAATCATCCAGTGAATACCCATGTACTTGTGCAATGACCCAAGCACTAACACATGCACTGTTACAATCCCCTGAGCACTACTGATGCAGTCCAGCCATCTCCTTGCCACTACCCATGCAGTCCTCCATTCACCCAACAGGTTCCATGTCCTTATCTGATCACTGCACCAAAACACAAGCACTTATAAATTCACCATGCACTCTCCTTGCAGTACTTTAATCATCCAGTCACTACCCATGTACTGATGCAATGATCCAGGCACTAACACATGCACTGCTACAATCCCCTGAGCACTACTGATGCAGTCCAGCCATCTCCTAGTCACTACCCATGCACTTTTCCAATCACCCAGCTAGCACCATGTACTTATCCAATCACTCCACCAATACTCAAGCACTTATAAATTCACCATGCACTCTCCTTGCAGTACTTTAATCATTCAGTCACTACCCATGTACTGATGCAATGATCCAGGCACTAACACATGCACTGCTACAATCCCCTGAGCACTACTGATGCAGTCCAGCCATCTCCTAGTCACTACCCATGCACTCTTCCAATCACCCAGCGAGCACCATGTACTTATCCAATCACTCCACCAATACTCAAGCACTTATAAATTCACCATGCACTCTCCTTGCAGTACTCTAATCATCCAGTCACTACCCATGTACTTATGCAAAGACCCAGGTACTAACACATGCACTGCTACAACCCCCTGAGCACTACTGATGCAGTCCAGCCATCTCCTTGTCACTACCCATTTACTCCTCCAATCTCCCAACCACTACCATGTACTTATCCAATCACTCCGCCAAAACCGAAGCACTTATAAATTCACGATGCACTCTCCTTGCAGTACTCTAAACATCCAGTCACTACCCATGTACTCATGCAATGACCCATGCACTAACAAATGCACTGCTACAATCCCCTGAGCACTATTGATGCAGTCCAGCCATCTCCTTGTACTACCCATGCACTCCTCCAATCACCCAGCAAGGTCCATGTCCTTATCTAATCACTCCACCAATACTCAAGCACTTATAAATTCACCATGCACTCTCCTTGCAGTACTCTAATCATCCAGTCACTACTCATGTACGTATGCAATGACCCAGGCACTAACACATTCACTTCTACAAGCCCCTGATCACTACTGAAGCAGTCCAGTCATCTCCTTGTCACTACCCATGCACTCCTCCAATCACCCAGCCAGGTCCATGTACTTATGCAATCACTCCACCAAAACCGAAGCACTTATAGATTCACCACACACTCTCCTTGCAGTCCGCTAATCATCCAGTGAGTACCCATGTACTTGTGCAATGACCCAAGCACTAACACATGCACTGCTACAATCCCCTGAGCACTACTGAAGAAGTCCAGTCATCTCCTAGTCACTACCCATGCACTCTTCCAATCACCCAGCGAGCACCATGTACTTATCCAATCACTCCACCAATACTCAAGCACTTATAAATTCACCATGCACTCTCCTTGCAGTACTCTAAACATCCAGTCACTACCCATGTACTCATGCAATGACCCATGCACTAACAAATGCACTGCTACAATCCCCTGAGCACTATTGATGCAGTCCAGCCATCTCCTTGTACTACCCATGCACTCCTCCAATCACCCAGCCAGCACCATGTACTTATCTAATCACTGTGCTAAAACACAAGCACTTATATATTCACCATGCACTCTCCTTGCAGTACTCTAATAATCCAGTCACTACCCATGTGCTCATGCAATGACCCAGGCTCTAACACATGCACTGCTACAGTCCCCTGAGCAGTACTGATGCAATCCAGCCATCTCCTTGTCACTACCTATGCAGACCTCCAATCACCCAGCCAGGTCCATGTCCTTATCTAATCACTGCGCCAAAACACAAGCACTTAGAAATTCACCATGCACTCTCCTTGCAGTACTCTAATCATCTAGTCACTACCCATGTACTCATTCAATGACCCAGGCACTAACACATGCACTGCTACAAGCCCCTGATCACTACTGAAGCAGTCCAGCCATCTCCTTGTCACTACCCATGCACTCCTCAAATCACCGAGCCAGGTCCATGTACTTATGCAATGACTCCACCAAAACCGAAGCACTTATAGATTCAACACACACTCTCCTTGCAGTCCTCTAATCATCCAGTGAGTACCCATGTACTTGTGCAATGACCCAAGCACTAACACATGCACTGCTACAATCCCCTGAGCACTACTGATGCAGTCCAGCCATCTCCTTGTCACTACCCATGCAGTCCTCCAATCACCCAACAGGTTCCATGTCCTTATCTAATCACTGCGCCAAAACACAAGCACTTATAAATTCACCATGCACTCTCCTTGCAGTAATCTAATCATCCAGTAACTACCCATGTACTCATGCAATGACCCAGGCACTAACACATTCACTTCTACAAGCCCCTGATCACTACTGAAGCAGTCCAGTCATCTCCTTGTCACTACCCATCCACTCCTCCAATCACCCAGCCAGGTCCATGTACTTATGCAATCACTCCACCAAAACCGAAGCACTTATAGATTCACCACACACTCTCCTTGCAGTCCGCTAATCATCCAGTGAGTACCCATGTACTTGTGCAATGACCCAAGCACTAACACATGCACTGCTACAATCCCCTGAGCACTACTGATGCAGTCCAGCCATCTCCTTGTCACTACCCATGCAGTCCTCCGATCACCCAACAGGTTCCATGTCCTTAGCTAATCACTGCGCCAAAACACAAGCACTCATAAATTCACCATGCACTCTCCTTGCAGTACTCTAATCATCCAGTCACTACCCATGTACTCATGCAATGACCCAGGCACTAACACATGCACTGCTACAATCCCCTGAGCACTACTGATGCAGTCCAGCCATCTCCTAGTCACTACCCATGCACTCTTCCAATCACCCAGCGAGCACCATGTACTTATCCAATCACTCCACCAATACTCAAGCACTTATAAATTCACCATGCACTCTACTTGCAGTACTCTAATCATCCAGTCACTACCCATGTACGTATGCAATGACCCAGGTACTAACACATGCACTGCTACAACCCCCTGAGCACTACTGATGCAGTCCAGCCATCTCCTTGTCACTACCCATGCACGCCTCCAATCTCCCAACCACCACCATGTACTTATCCAATCACTCCGCCAAAACCGAAGCACTTATAAATTCACGATGCACTCTCCTTGCAGTACTCTAAACATCCAGTCACTACCCATGTACTCATGCAATGACCCATGCACTAACAAATGCACTGCTACAATCCCCTGAGCACTATTGATGCATTCCAGCCATCTCCTTGTACTACCCATGCACTCCTCCAATCACCCAGCCAGCACCATGTACTTATCTAATCACTGCACAAAAACACAAACACTTATAAATGCACCATGCACTCTCCTTGCAGTACTCTAGTCATCCATTCAGTACGCATGTACTTATGCAATGACCCAGGCACTAACATATGCACTGCTACAGTCCCCCGAGCAATACTGATGCAATCCAGCCATCTCCTTGTCACTACCAATGCAGTCCTCCAATCACCCAGCCAGGTCCATGTCCTTATCTAATCACTGCGCCAAAACACAAGCACTTAGAAATTCACCATGCACTCTCCTTGCAGTACTCTAATCATCTAGTCACTACCCATGTACTCATTCAATGACCCAGGCACTAACACATGCACTGCTACAAGCCCCTGATCACTACTGAAGCAGTCCAGCCATCTCCTTGTCACTACCCATGCTGTCCTCCATTCACCCAACAGGTTCCATGTCCTTATCTAATCACTGCGCCAAAACACAAGCACTTATAAATTCACCATGCACTCTCCTTGCAGTACTCTAATCATCCAGTCACTACCCATGTACGTATGCAATGACGCAGGTACTAACACATGCACTGCTACAACCCCCTGAGCACTACTGATGCAGTCCAGCCATCTCCTTGTCACTACCCATGCACTCCTACAATCTCCCAACCACCACCATGTACTTATTCAATCACTCCACCAAAACCGAAGCACTTATAAATTCACAATGCACTCTCCTTGCAGTACTCTAAACATCCAGTCACTACCCATGTACTCAAGCAATAACCCATGCACTAACAAATGCACTGCTACAATCCCCTGAGCACTACTGATGCAGTCCAGCCATCTCCTTGTACTACCCATGCACTCCTCCAATCACCTAGCCAGCACCATGAACTTATCCAATCACTCCGCCAAAACCCAAGCACTTATAAATTCATCATGCACTCTCCTTGCAGCACTCTAGTCATCCATTCAGTACGCATGTACTTATGCAATGACCCACGCACTAACACATGCACTGCTACAAACCCCTGAGCACTACTGATGCAGTCCAGCCATCTCCTAGTCACTACCCATGCACTCTTCCAATCACCCAGCGAGCACCATGTACTTATCCAATCACTCCACCAATACTCAAGCACTTATAAATTCACCATGCACTCTCCTTGCAGTACTCTAATCATCCAGTCACTTCCCATGTACGTATGCAATGACCCAGGTACTAACACATGCACTGCTACAACCACCTGAGCACTACTGATGCAGTCCAGCCATCTCCTTGTACTACCCATGCACTCCTCCAATCACCTAGCCAGCGCCATGAACTTATCCAATCACTCCGCCAAAACCCAAGCACTTATAAATTCATCATGCACTCTCCTTGCAGCACTCTAGTCATCCATTCAGTTTGCATGTACCTATGCAATGACCCAGGCACTAACACATGCACTGCTACAATCCCCCGAGCAATACTGATGCAATCCAGCCATCTCCTTGTCACTACCCATGCAGTCCTCCAATCACCCATCCAGGTCCATGTCCTTATCTAATCACTGCGCCAAAACACAAGTACTTAGAAATTCACCATGCACTCTCCTTGCAGTACTCTAATCATCTAGTCACTACCCATGTACTCGTTCAATGACCCAGGCACTAACACATGCACTGCTACAAGCCCCTGATCACTACTGAAGCAGTCCAGCCATCTCCTTGTCACTGCCCATGCACTCCTCCAATCTCCCAACCACCACCATGTACTTATTCAATCACTCCACCTAAACCGAAGCACTTATAAATTCACGATGCATTCTCCTTGCAGTACTCTAAACATCCAGTCACTACCCATGTACTCATGCAATGACCCATGCACTAACCAATGCACTACTACAATCCCCTGA
Source organism: Triturus cristatus (assembly GCF_964204655.1). Lineage (NCBI taxonomy): Eukaryota > Metazoa > Chordata > Amphibia > Caudata > Salamandridae > Triturus > Triturus cristatus. Next base: position 922,451,513 of record NC_140579.1, read on the forward strand.
GCACTACTGATGCAGTCCAGCCATCTCTTTGTACTACCCATGCACTCCTCCAATCACCTAGCCAGCACCATGAACTTATCCAATCACTCCGCCAAAACCCAAGCACTTATAAATTCATCTTGCACTCTCCTTGCAGCACTCTAGTCATCCATTCATTACGCATGTACTTATGCAATGACCCAGGCACTAACACATGCACTGCTACAGTCCCCCGAGCAATACTGATGCAATCCAGCCATCTCCTTGTCACTACCCATGCAGTCCTCCAATCACCCAGCCAGGTCCATGTCCTTATCTAATCACTGCGCCATAACACAAGCACTTATAAATTCCCCATGCACTCTCCTTGCAGTACTCTAATCATCCAGTCACTACCCATGTACTCATGCAATGATCCAGGCACTAACACATGCACTGCTACAATCCCCTGAGCACTACTGATGCAGTCCAGCCATCTCCTAGTCACTACCCATGCACTCTTCCAATCACCCAGCGAGCACCATGTACTTATCCAATCACTCCACCAATACTCAAGCAATTAGAAATTCACCATGCACTCTACTTGCAGTACTCTAATAATCCAGTCACTACCCATGTACTCATGCAATGACCCATGCACTAACAAATGCACTGCTACAATCCCCTGAGCACTACTGATGCAGTCCAGCCATCTCCTTGTCACTACCCATGTACTCCTCCAATCTCCCGACCACTACCATGTACTTATCCAATCACTCCGCCAAAACCGAAGCACTTATAAATTCACGATGCACTCTCCTTGCAGTACTCTAAACATCCAGTCACTACCCATGTACTCATGCAATGACCCATGCACTAACAAATGCACTGCTACAATCCCCTGAGCACTATTGATGCAGTCCAGCCATCTCCTTGTACTACCCATGCACTCCTCCAATCACCCAGCCAGGTCCATGTGCTTATCTAATCACTGCGCCAAAACACAAGCACTTAGAAATTCACCATGCACTCTCCTTGCAGTACTCTAATCATCTAGTCACTACCCATGTACTCATTCAATGACCCAGGCACTAACACATGAACTGCTACAAGCCCCTGATCACTACTGAAGCAGTCCAGCCATCTCCTTGTCACTACCCATGCACTCCTCCAATGACCGAGCCAGGTCCATGTACTTATGCAATCCCTCCACCAAAACCGAAGCACTTATAGATTCACCACACACTCTCCTTGCAGTCCTCTAATCATCCAGTGAGTACCCATGTACTTGTGCAATGACCCAAGCACTAACACATGCACTGTTACAATCCCCTGAGCACTACTGATGCAGTCCAGCCATCTCCTTGCCACTACCCATGCAGTCCTCCATTCACCCAACAGGTTCCATGTCCTTATCTAATCACTGCACCAAAACACAAGCACTTATAAATTCACCATGCACTCTCCTTGCAGTACTTTAATCATCCAGTCACTACCCATGTACTGATGCAATGATCCAGGCACTAACACATGCACTGCTACAATCCCCTGAGCACTACTGATGCAGTCCAGCCATCTCCTAGTCACTACCCATGCACTTTTCCAATCACCCAGCGAGCACCATGTACTTATCCAATCACTCCACCAATACTCAAGCACTTATAAATTCACCATGCACTCTCCTTGCAGTACTTTAATCATCCAGTCACTACCCATGTACTGATGCAATGATCCAGGCACTAACACATGCACTGCTACAAGCCCCTGATCACTACTGAAGCAGTCCAGCCATCTCCTTGTCACTGCCCATGCACTCCTCCAATCTCCCAACCACCACCATGTACTTATTCAATCACTCCACCAAAACCGAAGCACTTATAAATTCACGATGCATTCTCCTTGCAGTACTCTAAACATCCAGTCACTACCCATGTACTCATGCAATGACCCATGCACTAACCAATGCACTACTACAATCCCCTGAGCACTACTGATGCAGTCCAGCCATCTCCTTGTACTACCCATGCACTCCTCCAATCACCTAGCCAGCACCATGAACTTATCCAATCACTCCGCCAAAACCCAAGCACTTATAAATTCATCTTGCACTCTCCTTGCAGCACTCTAGTCATCCATTCAGTACGCATGTACTTATGCAATGACCCAGGCACTAACACATGCACTGCTACAGTCCCCCGAGCAATACTGATGCAATCCAGCCATCTCCTTGTCACTACCCATGCAGTCCTCCAATCACCCAGCCAGGTCCATGTCCTTATCTAATCACTGCGCCATAACACAAGCACTTATAAATTCCCCATGCACTCTCCTTGCAGTACTCTAATCATCCAGTCACTACCCATGTACTCATGCAATGATCCAGGCACTAACACATGCACTGCTACAATCCCCTGAGCACTACTGATGCAGTCCAGCCATCTCCTAGTCACTACCCATGCACTCTTCCAATCACCCAGCGAGCACCATGTACTTATCCAATCACTCCACCAATACTCAAGCACTTAGAAATTCACCATGCACTCTCCTTGCAGTACTCTAATAATCCAGTCACTACCCATGTACTCATGCAATGACCCATGCACTAACAAATGCACTGCTACAATCCCCTGAGCACTACTGATGCAGTCCAGCCATCTCCTTGTCACTACCCATGTACTCCTCCAATCTCCCAACCACTACCATGTACTTATCCAATCACTCCGCCAAAACCGAAGCACTTATAAATTCACGATGCACTCTCCTTGCAGTACTCTAAACATCCAGTCACTACCCATGTACTCATGCAATGACCCATGCACTAACAAATGCACTGCTACAATCCCCTGAGCACTATTGATGCAGTCCAGCCATCTCCTTGTACTACCCATGCACTCCTCCAATCACCCAGCCAGGTCCATGTGCTTATCTAATCACTGCGCCAAAACACAAGCACTTAGAAATTCACCATGCACTCTCCTTGCAGTACTCTAATCATCTAGTCACTACCCATGTACTCATTCAATGACCCAGGCACTAACACATGCACTGCTACAAGCCCCTGATCACCACTGAAGCAGTCCAGCCATCTCCTTGTCACTACCCATGCACTCCTCCAATGACCGAGCCAGGTCCATGTACTTATGCAATCCCTCCACCAAAACCGAAGCACTTATAGATTCACCACACACTCTCCTTGCAGTCCTCTAATCATCCAGTGAGTACCCATGTACTTGTGCAATGACCCAAGCACTAACACATGCACTGTTACAATCCCCTGAGCACTACTGATGCAGTCCAGCCATCTCCTTGCCACTACCCATGCAGTCCTCCATTCACCCAACAGGTTCCATGTCCTTATCTAATCACTGCACCAAAACACAAGCACTTATAAATTCACCATGCACTCTCCTTGCAGTACTTTAATCATCCAGTCACTACCCATGTACTGATGCAATGATCCAGGCACTAACACATGCACTGCTACAATCCCCTGAGCACTACTGATGCAGTCCAGCCATCTCCTAGTCACTACCCATGCACTTTTCCAATCACCCAGCGAGCACCATGTACTTATCCAATCACTCCACCAATACTCAAGCACTTATAAATTCACCATGCACTCTCCTTGCAGTACTTTAATCATCCAGTCACTACCCATGTACTGATGCAATGATCCAGGCACTAACACATGCACTGCTACAATCCCCTGAGCACTACTGATGCAGTCCAGCCATCTCCTTGTCACTACCCATGTACTCCTCCAATCTCCCAACCACTACCATGTACTTATCCAATCACTCCGCCAAAACCGAAGCACTTATAAATTCACGATGCACTCTCCTTGCAGTACTCTAAATATCCAGTCACTACCCATGTACTCATGCAATGACCCATGCACTAACAAATGCACTGCTACAATCCCCTGAGCACTATTGATGCAGTCCAGCCATCTCCTTGTACTACCCATGCACTCCTCCAATCACCCAGCCAGGTCCATGTCCTTATCTAATCACTCCACCAATACTCAAGCACTTATAAATTCACCATGCACTCTCCTTGCAGTACTCTAATTATCCAGTCACTACCCATGTACGTATGCAATGACCCAGGTACTAACACATGCACTGCTACAACCCCCTGAGCACTACTGATGCAGTCCAGCCATCTCCTTGTCACTACCCATGCACTCCTCCAATCTCCCAACCACCACCATGTACTTATCCAATCACTCCGCCAAAACCGAAGCACTTATATATTCACGATGCACTCTCCTTGCAGTACTCTAAACATCCAGTCACTACCCATGTACTCATGCAATGACCCATGCACTAACAAATGCACTGCTACAATCCCCTGAGCACTATTGATGCAGTCCAGCCATCTCCTTGTACTACCCATGCACTCCTCCAATCACCCAGCCAGCACCATGTACTTATCTAATCACTGCGCTAAAACACAAGCACTTATAAATTCACCATTCACTGTCCTTGCAGTACTCTAATAATCCAGTCACTACCCATGTGCTCATGCAATGACCCAGGCTCTAACACATGTACTGCTACAGTCCCCTGAGCAGTACTGATGCAATCCAGCCATCTCCTTGTCAGTACCAATGCAGACCTCCAATCACCCAGCCAGGTCCATGTACTTATGCAATCACTCCACCAAAACTGAAGCACTTATAGATTCACCACACACTCTCCTTGCAGTCCGCTAATCATCCAGTGAGTACCCATGTACTTGTGCAATGACCCAAGCACTAACACATGCACTGCTACAATCCCCTGAGCACTACTGATGCAGTCCAGCCATCTCCTTGTCACTACCCATGCAGTCCTCCGATCACCCAACAGGTTCCATGTCCTTAGCTAATCACTGCGCCAAAACACAAGCACTCATAAATTCACCATGCACTCTCCTTGCAGTACTCTAATCATCCAGTCACTACCCATGTACTCATGCAATGACCCAGGCACTAACACATGCACTGCTACAATCCCCTGAGCACTACTGATGCAGTCCAGCCATCTCCTAGTCACTACCCATGCACTCTTCCAATCACCCAGCGAGCACCATGTACTTATCCAATCACTCCACCAATACTCAAGCACTTATAAATTCACCATGCACTCTTCTTGCAGTACTCTAATCATCCAGTCACTACCCATGTACGTATGCAATGACCCAGGTACTAACACATGCACTGCTACAACCCCCTGAGCACTACTGATGCAGTCCAGCCATCTCCTTGTCACTACCCATGCACTCCTCCAATCTCCCAACCACCACCATGTACTTATCCAATCACTCCGCCAAAACCGAAGCACTTATAAATTCACGATGCACTCTCCTTGCAGTACTCTAAACATCCAGTCACTACCCATGTACTCATGCAATGACCCATGCACTAACAAATGCACTGCTACAATCCCCTGAGCACTATTGATGCATTCCAGCCATCTCCTTGTACTACCCATGCACTCCTCCAATCACCCAGCCAGCACCATGTACTTATCTAATCACTGCGCAAAAACACAAGCACTTATAAATGCACCATGCACTCTCCTTGCAGTGCTCTAGTCATCCATTCAGTATGCATGTACTTATGCAATGACCCAGGCACTAACATATGCACTGCTACAGTCCCCCGAGCAATACTGATGCAATCCAGCCATCTCCTTGTCACTATCCATGCAGTCCTCCAATCACCCAGCCAGGTCCATGTCCTTATCTAATCACTGCGCCAAAACACAAGCACTTAGAAATTCACCATGCACTCTCCTTGCAGTACTCTAATCATCTAGTCACTACCCATGTACTCATTGAATGACCCAGGCACTAACACATGCACTGCTACAAGCCCCTGATCACTACTGAAGCAGTCCAGCCATCTCCTTGTCACTACCCATGCTGTCCTCCATTCACCCAACAGGTTCCATGTCCTTATCTAATCACTGCGCCAAAACACAAGCACTTATAAATTCACGATGCACTCTCCTTGCAGTACTCTAAACATCCAGTCACTACCCATGTACTCAAGCAATAACCCATGCACTAACAAATGCACTGCTACAATCCCCTGAGCACTACTGATGCAGTCCAGCCATCTCCTTGTACTACCCATGCACTCCTCCAATCACCTAGCCAGCACCATGAACTTATCCAATCACTCCGCCAAAACCCAAGCACTTATAAATTCATCATGCACTCTCCTTGCAGCACTCTAGTCATCCATTCAGTACGCATGTACTTATGCAATGACCCACGCACTAACACATGCACTGCTACAATCCCCTGAGCACTACTGATGCAGTCCAGCCATCTCCTAGTCACTACCCATGCACTCTTCCAATCACCCAGCGAACACCATGTACTTATCCAATCACTCCACCAATACTCAAGCACTTATAAATTCACCATGCACTCTCCTTGCAGTACTCTAATCATCCAGTCACTTCCCATGTACGTATGCAATGACCCAGGTACTAACACATGCACTGCTACAACCACCTGAGCACTACTGATGCAGTCCAGCCATCTCCTTGTACTACCCATGCACTCCTCCAATCACCTAGCCAGCGCCATGAACTTATCCAATCACTCCGCCAAAACCCAAGCACTTATAAATTCATCATGCACTCTCCTTGCAGCACTCTAGTCATCCATTCAGTTTGCATGTACCTATGCAATGACCCAGGCACTAACACATGCACTGCTACAATCCCCCGAGCAATACTGATGCAATCCAGCCATCTCCTTGTCACTACCCATGCAGTCCTCCAATCACCCATCCAGGTCCATGTCCTTATCTAATCACTGCGCCAAAACACAAGCACTTAGAAATTCACCATGCACTCTCCTTGCAGTACTCTAATCATCTAGTCACTACCCACGTACTCGTTCAATGACCCAGGCACTAACACATGCACTGCTACAAGCCCCTGATCACTACTGAAGCAGTCCAGCCATCTCCTTGTCACTGCCCATGCACTCCTCCAATCTCCCAACCACCACCATGTACTTATTCAATCACTCCACCAAAACCGAAGCACTTATAAATTCACGATGCATTCTCCTTGCAGTACTCTAAACATCCAGTCACTACCCATGTACTCATGCAATGACCCATGCACTAACAAATGCACTGCTACAATCCCCTGAGCACTACTGATGCAGTCCAGCCATCTCCTTGTCACTACCCATGTACTCCTCCAATCTCCCAACCACTACCATGTACTTATCCAATCACTCCGCCAAAACCGAAGCACTTATAAATTCACGATGCACTCTCCTTGCAGTACTCTAAACATCCAGTCACTACCCATGTACTCATGCAATGACCCATGCACTAACAAATGCACTGCTACAATCCCCTGAGCACTATTGATGCAGTCCAGCCATCTCCTTGTACTACCCATGCACTCCTCCAATCACCCAGCCAGGTCCATGTGCTTATCTAATCACTGCGCCAAAACACAAGCACTTAGAAATTCACCATGCACTCTCCTTGCAGTACTCTAATCATCTAGTCACTACCCATGTACTCATTCAATGACCCAGGCACTAACACATGCACTGCTACAAGCCCCTGATCACTACTGAAGCAGTCCAGCCATCTCCTTGTCACTACCCATGCACTCCTCCAATGACTGAGCCAGGTCCATGTACTTATGCAATCCCTCCACCAAAACCGAAGCACTTATAGATTCACCACACACTCTCCTTGCAGTCCTCTAATCATCCAGTGAGTACCCATGTACTTGTGCAATGACCCAAGCACTAACACATGCACTGTTACAATCCCCTGAGCACTACTGATGCAGTCCAGCCATCTCCTTGCCACTACCCATGCAGTCCTCCATTCACCCAACAGGTTCCATGTCCTTATCTAATCACTGCACCAAAACACAAGCACTTATAAATTCACCATGCACTCTCCTTGCAGTACTTTAATCATCCAGTCACTACCCATGTACTGATGCAATGATCCAGGCACTAACACATACACTGCTACAATCCCCTGAGCACTACTGATGCAGTCCAGCCATCTCCTAGTCACTACCCATGCACTTTTCCAATCACCCAGCGAGCACCATGTACTTATCCAATCACTCCACCAATACTCAAGCACTTATAAATTCACCATGCACTCTCCTTGCAGTACTTTAATCATCCAGTCACTACCCATGTACTGATGCAATGATCCAGGCACTAACACATGCACTGCTACAATCCCCTGAGCACTACTGATGCAGTCCAGCCATCTCCTTGTCACTACCCATGTACTCCTCCAATCTCCCAACCACTACCATGTACTTATCCAATCACTCCGCCAAAACCGAAGCACTTATAAATTCACGATGCACTCTCCTTGCAGTACTCTAAATATCCAGTCACTACCCATGTGCTCATGCAATGACCCATGCACTAACAAATGCACTGCTACAATCCCCTGAGCACTATTGATGCAGTCCAGCCATCTCCTTGTACTACCCATGCACTCCTCCAATCACCCAGCCAGGTCCATGTCCTTATCTAATCACTCCACCAATACTCAAGCACTTATAAATTCACCATGCACTCTCCTTGCAGTACTCTAATTATCCAGTCACTACCCATGTACGTATGCAATGACCCAGGTACTAACACATGCACTGCTACAACCCCCTGAGCACTACTGATGCAGTCCAGCCATCTCCTTGTCACTACCCATGCACTCCTCCAATCTCCCAACCACCACCATGTACTTATCCAATCACTCCGCCAAAACCGAAGCACTTATATATTCACGATGCACTCTCCTTGCTGTACTCTAAACATCCAGTCACTACCCATGTACTCATGCAATGACCCATGCACTAACAAATGCACTGCTACAATCCCCAGAGCACTATTGATGCAGTCCAGCCATCTCCTTGTACTACCCATGCACTCCTCCAATCACCCAGCCAGCACCATGTACTTATCTAATCACTGCGCTAAAACACAAGCACTTATAAATTCACCATTCACTGTCCTTGCAGTACTCTAATAATCCAGTCACTACCCATGTGCTCATGCAATGACCCAGGCTCTAACACATGCACTGCTACAGTCCCCTGAGCAGTACTGATGCAATCCAGCCATCTCCTTGTCAGTACCAATGCAGACCTCCAATCACCCAGCCAGGTCCATGTACTTATGCAATCACTCCACCAAAACCGAAGCACTTATAGATTCACCACACACTCTCCTTGCAGTCCGCTAATCATCCAGTGAGTACCCATGTACTTGTGCAATGACCCAAGCACTAACACATGCACTGCTACAATCCCCTGAGCACTACTGATGCAGTCCAGCCATCTCCTAGTCACTACCCATGCAGTCCTCCGATCACCCAACAGGTTCCATGTCCTTAGCTAATCACTGCGCCAAAACACAAGCACTCATAAATTCACCATGCACTCTCCTTGCAGTACTCTAATCATCCAGTCACTACCCATGTACTCATGCAATGACCCAGGCACTAACACATGCACTGCTACAATCCCCTGAGCACTACTGATGCAGTCCAGCCATCTCCTAGTCACTACCCATGCACTCTTCCAATCACCCAGCGAGCACCATGTACTTATCCAATCACTCCACCAATACTCAAGCACTTATAAATTCACCATGCACTCTTCTTGCAGTACTCTAATCATCCAGTCACTACCCATGTACGTATGCAATGACCCAGGTACTAACACATGCACTGCTACAACCCCCTGAGCACTACTGATGCAGTCCAGCCATCTCCTTGTCACTACCCATGCACTCCTCCAATCTCCCAACCACCACCATGTACTTATCCAATCACTCCGCCAAAACCGAAGCACTTATAAATTCACGATGCACTCTCCTTGCAGTACTCTAAACATCCAGTCACTACCCATGTACTCATGCAATGACCCATGCACTAACAAATGCACTGCTACAATCCCCTGAGCACTATTGATGCATTCCAGCCATCTCCTTGTACTACCCATGCACTCCTCCAATCACCCAGCCAGCACCATGTACTTATCTAATCACTGCGCAAAAACACAAGCACTTATAAATGCACCATGCACTCTCCTTGCAGTACTCTAATCATCTAGTCACTACCCATGTACTCATTCAATGACCCAGGCACTAACACATGCACTGCTACAAGCCCCTGATCACTACTGAAGCAGTCCAGCCATCTCCTTGTCACTACCCATGCTGTCCTCCATTCACCCAACAGGTTCCATGTCCTTATCTAATCACTGCGCCAAAACACAAGCACTTATAAATTCACGATGCACTCTCCTTGCAGTACTCTAAACATCCAGTCACTACCCATGTACTCAAGCAATAACCCATGCACTAACAAATGCACTGCTACTATCCCCTGAGCACTACTGATGCAGTCCAGCCATCTCCTTGTACTACCCATGCACTCCTCCAATCACCTAGCCAGCACCATGAACTTATCCAATCACTCTGCCAAAACCCAAGCACTTATAAATTCATCATGCACTCTCCTTGCAGCACTCTAGTCATCCATTCAGTACGCATGTACTTATGCAATGACCCACGCACTAACACATGCACTGCTACAATCCCCTGAGCACTACTGATGCAGTCCAGCCATCTCCTAGTCACTACCCATGCACTCTTCCAATCACCCAGCGAGCACCATGTACTTATCCAATCACTCCACCAATACTCAAGCACTTATAAATTCACCATGCACTCTCCTTGCAGTACTCTAATCATCCAGTCACTTCCCATGTACGTATGCAATGACCCAGGTACTAACACATGCACTGCTACAACCACCTGAGCACTACTGATGCAGTCCAGCCATCTCCTTGTACTACCCATGCACTCCTCCAATCACCTAGCCAGCGCCATGAACTTATCCAATCACTCCGCCAAAACCCAAGCACTTATAAATTCATCATGCACTCTCCTTGCAGCACTCTAGTCATCCATTCAGTTTGCATCTACCTATGCAATGACCCAGGCACTAACACATGCACTGCTACAATCCCCCGAGCAATACTGATGCAATCCAGCCATCTCCTTGTCACTACCCATGCAGTCCTCCAATCACCCATCCAGGTCCATGTCCTTATCTAATCACTGCGCCAAAACACAAGCACTTAGAAATTCACCATGCACTCTCCTTGCAGTACTCTAATCATCTAGTCACTACCCATGTACTCGTTCAATGACCCAGGCACTAACACATGCACTGCTACAAGCCCCTGATCACTACTGAAGCAGTCCAGCCATCTCCTTTTCACTGCCCATGCACTCCTCCAATCTCCCAACCACCACCATGTACTTATTCAATCACTCCACCAAAACCGAAGCACTTATAAATTCACGATGCATTCTCCTTGCAGTATTCTAAACATCCAGTCACTACCCATGTACTCATGCAATGACCCATGCACTAACCAATGCACTGCTACAATCCCCTGAGCACTACTGATGCAGTCCAGCCATCTCCTTGTACTACCCATGCACTCCTCCAATCACCTAGCCAGCACCATGAACTTATCCAATCACTCCGCCAAACCCAAGCACTTATAAATTCATCATGCACTCTCCTTGCAGCACTCTAGTCATCCATTCAGTACGCATGTACTTATGCAATGACCCAGGCACTAACACATGCACTGCTACAGTCCCCCGAGCAATACTGATGCAATCCAGCCATCTCCTTGTCACTACCCATGCAGTCCTCCAATCACCCAGCCAGGTCCATGTCCTTATCTAATCACTGCGCCATAACACAAGCACTTATAAATTCCCCATGCACTCTCCTTGCAGTACTCTAATCATCCAGTCACTACCCATGTACTCATGCAATGATCCAGGCACTAACACATGCACTGCTACAATCCCCTGAGCACTACTGATGCAGTCCAGCCATCTCCTAGTCACTACCCATGCACTCTTCCAATCACCCAGCGAGCACCATGTACTTATCCAATCACTCCACCAATACTCAAGCACTTAGAAATTCACCATGCACTCTCATTGCAGTACTCTAATCATCCAGTCACTACCCATGTACTCATGCAATGACCCATGCACTAACAAATGCACTGCTACAATCCCCTGAGCACTACTGATGCAGTCCAGCCATCTCCTTGTCACTACCCACATACTCCTCCAATCTCCCAACCACTACCATGTACTTATCCAATCACTCCGCCAAAACCGAAGCACTTATAAATTCACCATGCACTCTCCTTGCAGTACTCTAAACATCCAGTCACTACCCATGTACTCATGCAATGACCCATGCACTAACAAATGCATTGCTACAAGCCCCTGATCACTACTGAAGCAGTCCAGCCATCTCCTTGTCACTACCCATGCACTCCTCCAATGACCGAGCCAGGTCCATGTACTTATGCAATCCCTCCACCAAAACCGAAGCACTTATAGATTCACCACACACTCTCCTTGCAGTCCTCTAATCATCCAGTGAGTACCCATGTACTTGTGCAATGACCCAAGCACTAACACATGCACTGTTACAATCCCCTGAGCACTACTGATGCAGTCCAGCCATCTCCTTGCCACTACCCATGCAGTCCTCCATTCACCCAACAGGTTCCATGTCCTTATCTAATCACTGCACCAAAACACAAGCACTTATAAATTCACCATGCACTCTCCTTGCAGTACTTTAATCATCCAGTCACTACCCATGTACTGATGCAATGATCCAGGCACTAACACATGCACTGCTACAATCCCCTGAGCACTACTGATGCAGTCCAGCCATCTCCTAGTCACTACCCATGCACTTTTCCAATCACCCAGCGAGCACCATGTACTTATCCAATCACTCCACCAATACTCAAGCACTTATAAATTCACCATGCACTCTCCTTGCAGTACTTTAATCATCCCGTCACTACCCATGTACTGATGCAATGATCCAGGCACTAACACATGCACTGCTACAATCCCCTGAGCACTACTGATGCAGTCCAGCCATCTCCTTGTCACTACCCATGTACTTCTCCAATCTCCCAACCACTACCATGTACTTATCCAATCACTCTGCCAAAACCGAAGCACTTATAAATTCACGATGCACTCTCCTTGCAGTACTCTAAATATCCAGTCACTACCCATGTACTCATGCAATGACCCATGCACTAACAAATGCACTGCTACAATCCCCTGAGCACTATTGATGCAGTCCAGCCATCTCCTTGTACTACCCATGCACTCCTCCAATCACCCAGCCAGGTCCATGTCCTTATCTAATCACTCCACCAATACTCCAGCACTTATAAATTCACCATGCACTCTCCTTGCAGTACTCTAATCATCCAGTCACTACCCATGTACGTATGCAATGACCCAGGTACTAACACATGCACTGCTACAACCCCCTGAGCACTACTGATGCAGTCCAGCCATCTCCTTGTCACTACCCATGCACTCCTCCAATCTCCCAACCACCACCATGTACTTATCCAATCACTCCGCCAAAACCGAAGCACTTATATATTCACGATGCACTCTCCTTGCAGTACTCTAAACATCCAGTCACTACCCATGTACTCATGCAATGACCCATGCACTAACAAATGCACTGCTACAATCCCCTGAGCACTATTGATGCAGTCCAGCCATCTCCTTGTACTACCCATGCACTCCTCCAATCACCCAGCCAGCACCATGTACTTATCTAATCACTGCGCTAAAACACAAGCACTTATAAATTCACCATTCACTGTCCTTGCAGTACTCTAATAATCCAGTCACTACCCATGTGCTCATGCAATGACCCAAGCACTAACACATGCACTGCTACAATCCCCTGAGCACTACTGATGCAGTCCAGCCATCTCCTTGTCACTACCCATGCAGTCCTCCGATCACCCAATAGGTTCCATGTCCTTAGCTAATCACTGCGCCAAAACACAAGCACTTATAAATTCACCATGCACTCTCCTTGCAGTACTCTAATCATCCAGTCACTACCCATGTACTCATGCAATGACCCAGGCACTAACACATGCACTGCTACAATCCCCTGAGCACTACTGATGCAGTCCAGCCATCTCCTAGTCACTACCCATGCACTCTTCCAATCACCCAGCGAGCACCATTTACTTATCCAATCACTCCACCAATACTCAAGCACTTATAAATTCACGATGCATTCTCCTTGCAGTACTTTAATCATCCAGTCACTACCCATGTACTCATGCAATGACCCATGCACTAACCAATGCACTACTACAATCCCCTGAGCACTACTGATGCAGTCCAGCCATCTCCTTGTACTACCCATGCACTCCTCCAATCACCTAGCCAGCGCCATGAACTTATCCAATCACTCCGCCAAAACCCAAGCACTTATAAATTCATCATGCACTCTCCTTGCAGCACTCTAGTCATCCATTCAGTTTGCATGTACCTATGCAATGACCCAGGCACTAACACATGCACTGCTACAATCCCCCGAGCAATACTGATGCAATCCAGCCATCTCCTTGTCACTACCCATGCAGTCCTCCAATCACCCATCCAGGTCCATGTCCTTATCTAATCACTGCGCCAAAACACAAGCACTTAGAAATTCACCATGCACTCTCCTTGCAGTACTCTAATCATCTAGTCACTACCCATGTACTCGTTCAATGACCCAGGCACTAACACATGCACTGCTACAAACCCCTGATCACTACTGAAGCAGTCCAGCCATCTCCTTGTCACTGCCCATGCACTCCTCCAATCTCCCAACCACCACCATGTACTTATTCAATCACTCCACCAAAACCGAAGCACTTATAAATTCACGATGCATTCTCCTTGCAGTACTCTAAACATCCAGTCACTACCCATGTACTCATGCAATGACCCATGCACTAACCAATGCACTGCTACAATCCCCTGAGCACTACTGATGCAGTCCAGCCATCTCCTTGTACTACCCATGCACTCCTCCAATCACCTAGCCAGCACCATGAACTTATCCAATCACTCCGCCAAACCCAAGCACTTATAAATTCATCATGCACTCTCCTTGCAGCACTCTAGTCATCCATTCAGTACGCATGTACTTATGCAATGACCCAGGCACTAACACATGCACTGCTACAGTCCCCCGAGCAATACTGATGCAATCCAGCCATCTCCTTGTCACTACCCATGCAGTCCTCCAATCACCCAGCCAGGTCCATGTCCTTATCTAATCACTGCGCCATAACACAAGCACTTATAAATTCCCCATGCACTCTCCTTGCAGTACTCTAATCATCCAGTCACTACCCATGTACTCATGCAATGATCCAGGCACTAACACATGCACTGCTACAATCCCCTGAGCACTACTGATGCAGTCCAGCCATCTCCTAGTCACTACCCATGCACTCTTCCAATCACCCAGCGAGCACCATGTACTTATCCAATCACTCCACCAATACTCAAGCACTTAGAAATTCACCATGCACTCTCATTGCAGTACTCTAATCATCCAGTCACTACCCATGTACTCATGCAATGACCCATGCACTAACAAATGCACTGCTACAATCCCCTGAGCACTACTGATGCAGTCCAGCCATCTCCTTGTCACTACCCACATACTCCTCCAATCTCCCAACCACTACCATGTACTTATCCAATCACTCCGCCAAAACCGAAGCACTTATAAATTCACCATGCACTCTCCTTGCAGTACTCTAAACATCCAGTCACTACCCATGTACTCATGCAATGACCCATGCACTAACAAATGCATTGCTACAAGCCCCTGATCACTACTGAAGCAGTCCAGCCATCTCCTTGTCACTACCCATGCACTCCTCCAATGACCGAGCCAGGTCCATGTACTTATGCAATCCCTCCACCAAAACCGAAGCACTTATAGATTCACCACACACTCTCCTTGCAGTCCTCTAATCATCCAGTGAGTACCCATGTACTTGTGCAATGACCCATGCACTAACACATGCACTGTTACAATCCCCTGAGCACTACTGATGCAGTCCAGCCATCTCCTTGCCACTACCCATGCAGTCCTCCATTCACCCAACAGGTTCCATGTCCTTATCTAATCACTGCACCAAAACACAAGCACTTATAAATTCACCATGCACTCTCCTTGCAGTACTTTAATCATCCAGTCACTACCCATGTACTGATGCAATGATCCAGGCACTAACACATGCACTGCTACAATCCCCTGAGCACTACTGATGCAGTCCAGCCATCTCCTAGTCACTACCCATGCACTTTTCCAATCACCCAGCGAGCACCATGTACTTATCCAATCACTCCACCAATACTCAAGCACTTATAAATTCACCATGCACTCTCCTTGCAGTACTTTAATCATCCCGTCACTACCCATGTACTGATGCAATGATCCAGGCACTAACACATGCACTGCTACAATCCCCTGAGCACTACTGATGCAGTCCAGCCATCTCCTTGTCACTACCCATGTACTTCTCCAATCTCCCAACCACTACCATGTACTTATCCAATCACTCCGCCAAAACCGAAGCACTTATAAATTCACGATGCACTCTCCTTGCAGTACTCTAAATATCCAGTCACTACCCATGTACTCATGCAATGACCCATGCACTAACAAATGCACTGCTACAATCCCCTGAGCACTATTGATGCAGTCCAGCCATCTCCTTGTACTACCCATGCACTCCTCCAATCACCCAGCCAGGTCCATGTCCTTATCTAATCACTCCACCAATACTCCAGCACTTATAAATTCACCATGCACTCTCCTTGCAGTACTCTAATCATCCAGTCACTACCCATGTACGTATGCAATGACCCAGGTACTAACACATGCACTGCTACAACCCCCTGAGCACTACTGATGCAGTCCAGCCATCTCCTTGTCACTACCCATGCACTCCTCCAATCTCCCAACCACCACCATGTACTTATCCAATCACTCCGCCAAAACCGAAGCACTTATATATTCACAATGCACTCTCCTTGCAGTACTCTAAACATCCAGTCACTACCCATGTACTCATGCAATGACCCATGCACTAACAAATGCACTGCTACAATCCCCTGAGCACTATTGATGCAGTCCAGCCATCTCCTTGTACTACCCATGCACTCCTCCAATCACCCAGCCAGCACCATGTACTTATCTAATCACTGCGCTAAAACACAAGCACTTATAAATTCACCATTCACTGTCCTTGCAGTACTCTAATAATCCAGTCACTACCCATGTGCTCATGCAATGACCCAGGCTCTAACACATGCACTGCTACAGTCCCCTGAGCAGTACTGATGCAATCCAGCCATCTCCTTGTCACTACCTATGCAGACCTCCAATCACCCAGCCAGGTCCATGTCCTTATCTAATCACTGCGCCAAAACACAAGCACTTAGAAATTCACCATGCACTCTCCTTGCAGTACTCTAATCATCTAGTCACTACCCATGTACTCATTCAATGACCCAGGCACTAACACATGCACTGCTACAAGCCCCTGATCACTACTGAAGCAGTCCAGCCATCTCCTTGTCACTACCCATGCACTCCTCAAATCACCGAGCCAGGTCCATGTACTTATGCAATCACTCCACCAAAACCGAAGCACTTATAGATTCAACACACACTCTCCTTGCAGTCCTCTAATCATCCAGTGAGTACCCATGTACTTGTGCAATGACCCAAGCACTAACACATGCACTGCTACAATCCCCTGAGCACTACTGATGCAGTCCAGCCATCTCCTTGTCACTACCCATGCAGTCCTCCAATCACCCAACAGGTTCCATGTCCTTATCTAATCAATGCGCCAAAACACAAGCACTTATAAATTCACCATGCACTCTCCTTGCAGTACTCTAATCATCCAGTAACTACCAATGTACTCATGCAATGACCCAGGCACTAACACATTCACTTCTACAAGCCCCTGATCACTACTGAAGCAGTCCAGTCATCTCCTTGTCACTACCCATGCACTCCTCCAATCACCCAGCCAGGTCCATGTACTTATGCAATCACTCCACCAAAACCGAAGCACTTATAGATTCACCACACACTCTCCTTGCAGTCCGCTAATCATCCAGTGAGTACCCATGTACTTGTGCAATGACCCAAGCACTAACACATGCACTGCTACAATCCCCTGAGCACTACTGATGCAGTCCAGCCATCTCCTTGTCACTACCCATGCAGTCCTCCGATCACCCAATAGGTTCCATGTCCTTAGCTAATCACTGCGCCAAAACACAAGCACTTATAAATTCACCATGCACTCTCCTTGCAGTACTCTAATCATCCAGTCACTACCCATGTACTCATGCAATGACCCAGGCACTAACACATGCACTGCTACAATCCCCTGAGCACTACTGATGCAGTCCAGCCATCTCCTAGTCACTACCCATGCACTCTTCCAATCACCCAGCGAGCACCATGTACTTATCCAATCACTCCACCAATACTCAAGCACTTATAAATTCACCATGCACTCTTCTTGCAGTACTCTAATCATCCAGTCACTACCCATGTACGTATGCAATGACCCAGGTACTAACACATGCACTGCTACAACCCCCTGAGCACTACTGATGCAGTCCAGCCATCTCCTTGTCACTACCCATTCACTCCTCCAATCTCCCAACCACCACCATGTACTTATCCAATCACTCCGCCAAAACCGAAGCACTTATAAATTCACGATGCACTCTCCTTGCAATACTCTAAACATCCAGTCACTACCCATGTACTCATGCAATGACCCATGCACTAACAAATGCACTGCTACAATCCCCTGAGCACTATTGATGCAGTCCAGCCATCTCCTTGTACTACCCATGCACTCCTCCAATCACCCAGCCAGCACCATGTACTTATCCAATCACTCCGCCAAAACCCAAGCACTTATAAATTCATCATGCACTCTCCTTGCAGCACTCTAGTCATCCATTCAGTACGCATGTACTTATGCAATGACCCAGGCACTAACACATGCACTGCTACAGTCCCCCGAGCAATACTGATGCAATCCAGCCATCTCCTTGTCACTACCCATGCAGTCCTCCAATCACCCAGCCAGGTCCATGTCCTTATCTAATCACTGCGCCATAACACAAGCACTTATAAATTCCCCATGCACTCTCCTTGCAGTACTCTAACCATCCAGTCACTACCCATGTACGTATGCAATGACGCAGGTACTAACACATGCACTGCTACAACCCCCTGAGCACTACTGATGCAGTCCAGCCATCTCCTTGTCACTACCCATGCACTCCTACAATCTCCCAACCACCACCATGTACTTATTCAATCACTCCACCAAAACCGAAGCACTTATAAATTCACGATGCACTCTCCTTGCAGTACTCTAAACATCCAGTCACTACCCATGTACTCATGCAATGACCCATGCACTAACAAATGCACTGCTACAATCCCCTGAGCACTACTGATGCAGTCCAGCCATCTCCTTGTACTACCCATGCACTCCTCCAATCACCTAGCCAGCACCATGAACTTATCCAATCACTCCGCCAAAACCCAAGCACTTATAAATTCATCATGCACTCTCCTTGCAGCACTCTAGTCATCCATTCAGTACGCATGTACTTATGCAATGACCCAGGCACTAGCACATGCACTGTTACAGTCCCCCGAGCAATACTGATGCAATCCAGCCATCTCCTTGTCACTACCCATGCAGTCCTCCAATCACCCAGCCAGGTCCATGTCCTTATCTAATCACTGCGCCATAACACAAGCACTTATAAATTCCCCATGCACTCTCCTTGCATTACTCTAATCATCCAGTCACTACCCATGTACTCATGCAATGATCCAGGCACTAACACATGCACTGCTACAATCCCCTGAGCACTACTGATGCAGTCCAGCCATCTCCTAGTCACTACCCATGCACTCTTCCAATCACCCAGCGAGCACCATGTACTTATCCAATCACTCCACCAATACTCAAGCACTTAGAAATTCACCATGCACTCTCCTTGCAGTACTCTAATCATCCAGTCACTACCCATGTACTTATGCAAAGACCCAGGTACTAACACATCCACTGCTACAACCCCCTGAGCACTACTGATGCAGTCCAGCCATCTCCTTGTCACTACCCATGTACTCCTCCAATCTCCCAACCACTACCATGTACTTATCCAATCACTCCGCCAAAACCGAAGCACTTATAAATTCACGATGCACTCTCCTTGCAGTACTCTAAACATCCAGTCACTACCCATGTACTTATGCAAAGACCCAGGTACTAACACATGCACTGCTACAACCCCCTGAGCACTACTGATGCAGTCCAGCCATCTCCTTGTCACTACCCATGTACTCCTCCAATCTCCCAACCACTACCATGAACTTATCCAATCACTCCGCCAAAACCCAAGCACTTATAAATTCATCATGCACTCTCCTTGCAGCACTCTAGTCATCCATTCAGTACGCATGTACTTATGCAATGACCCATGCACTAACAAATGCACTGCTACAATCCCCTGAGCACTATTGATGCAGTCCAGCCATCTCCTTGTACTACCCATGCACTCCTCCAATCACCCAGCCAGGTCCATGTGCTTATCTAATCACTGCGCCAAAACACAAGCACTTAGAAATTCACCATGCACTCTCCTTGCAGTACTCTAATCAACTAGTCACTACCCATGTACTCATTCAATGACCCAGGCACTAACACATGCACTGCTACAAGCCCCTGATCACTACTGAAGCAGTCCAGCCATCTCCTTGTCACTACCCATGCACTCCTCCAATGACCGAACCAGGTCCATGTACTTATGCAATCCCTCCACCAAAACCGAAGCACTTATAGATTCACCACACACTCTCCTTGCAGTCCTCTAATCATCCAGTGAGTACCCATGTACTTGTGCAATGACCCAAGCACTAACACATGCACTGTTACAATCCCCTGAGCACTACTGATGCAGTCCAGACATCTCCTTGCCACTACCCATGCAGTCCTCCATTCACCCAACAGGTTCCATGTCCTTATCTAATCACTGCACCAAAACACAAGCACTTATAAATTCACCATGCACTCTCCTTGCAGTACTTTAATCATCCAGTCACTACCCATGTACTGATGCAATGATCCAGGCACTAACACATGCACTGCTACAATCCCCTGAGCACTACTGATGCAGTCCAGCCATCTCCTAGTCACTACCCATGCACTTTTCCAATCACCCAGCGAGCACCATGTACTTATCCAATCACTCCACCAATACTCAAGCACTTATAAATTCACCATGCACTCTCCTTGCAGTACTTTAATCATCCAGTCACTACCCATTTACTGATGCAATGATCCAGGCACTAACACATGCACTGCTACAATCCCCTGAGCACTACTGATGCAGTCCAGCCATCTCCTAGTCACTACCCATGCACTCTTCCAATCACCCAGCGAGCACCATGTACTTATCCAATCACTCCACCAATACTCAAGCACTTATAAATTCACGATGCATTCTCCTTGCAGTACTTTAATCATCCAGTCACTACCCATGTACTCATGCAATGACCCATGCACTAACCAATGCACTACTACAATCCCCTGAGCACTACTGATGCAGTCCAGCCATCTCCTTGTACTACCCATGCACTCCTCCAATCACCTAGCCAGCACCATGAACTTATCCAATCACTCCGCCAAAACCCAAGCACTTATAAATTCATCATGCACTCTCCTTGCAGCACTCTAGTCATCCATTCAGTACGCATGTACTTATGCAATGACCCAGGCACTAACACATGCACTGCTACAGTCCCCCGAGCAATACTGATGCAATCCAGCCATCTCCTTGTCACTACCCATGCAGTCCTCCAATCACCCAGCCAGGTCCATGTCCTTATCTAATCACTGCGCCATAACACAAGCACTTATAAATTCCCCATGCACTCTCCTTGCAGTACTCTAATCATCCAGTCACTACCCATGTACTCATGCAATGATCCAGGCACTAACACATGCACTGCTACAATCCCCTGAGCACTACTGATGCAGTCCAGCCATCTCCTAGTCACTACCCATGCACTCTTCCAATCACCCAGCGAGCACCATGTACTTATCCAATCACTCCACCAATACTCAAGCACTTAGAAATTCACCATGCACTCTCCTTGCAGTACTCTAATCATCCAGTCACTACCCATGTACTTATGCAAAGACCCAGGTACTAACAGATGCACTGCTACAACCCCCTGAGCACTACTGATGCAGTCCAGCCATCTCCTTGTCACTACCCATGTACTCCTCCAATCTCCCAACCACTACCATGTACTTATCCAATCACTCCGCCAAAACCGAAGCACTTATAAATTCATGATGCACTCTCCTTGCAGTACTCTAAACATCCAGTCACTACCCATGTACTCATGCAATGACCCATGCACTAACAAATGCACTGCTACAATCCCCTGAGCACTATTGATGCAGTCCAGCCATCTCCTTGTACTACCCATGCACTCCTCCAATCACCCAGCCAGGTCCATGTGCTTATCTAATCACTGCGCCAAAACACAAGCACTTAGAAATTCACCATGCACTCTCCTTGCAGTACTCTAATCAACTAGTCACTACCCATGTACTCATTCAATGACCCAGGCACTAACACATGCACTGCTACAAGCCCCTGATCACTACTGAAGCAGTCCAGCCATCTCCTTGTCACTACCCATGCACTCCTCCAATGACCGAGCCAGGTCCATGTACTTATGCAATCCCTCCACCAAAACCGAAGCACTTATAGATTCACCACACACTCTCCTTGCAGTCCTCTAATCATCCAGTGAGTACCCATGTACTTGTGCAATGACCCAAGCACTAACACATGCACTGTTACAATCCCCTGAGCACTACTGATGCAGTCCAGCCATCTCCTTGCCACTACCCATGCAGTCCTCCATTCACCCAACAGGTTCCATGTCCTTATCTAATCACTGCACCAAAACACAAGCACTTATAAATTCACCATGCACTCTCCTTGCAGTACTTTAATCATCCAGTCACTACCCATGTACTGATGCAATGATCCAGGCACTAACACATGCACTGCTACAATCCCCTGAGCACTACTGATGCAGTCCAGCCATCTCCTAGTCACTACCCATGCACTTTTCCAATCACCCAGCGAGCACCATGTACTTATCCAATCACTCCACCAATACTCAAGCACTTATAAATTCACCATGCACTCTCCTTGCAGTAGTTTAATCATCCAGTCACTACCCATGTACTGATGCAATGATCCAGGCACTAACACATGCACTGCTACAATCCCCTGAGCACTACTGATGCAGTCCAGCCATCTCCTAGTCACTACCCATGCACTCTTCCAATCACCCAGCGAGCACCATGTACTTATCCAATCACTCCACCAATACTCAAGCACTTATAAATTCACCATGCACTCTCCTTGCAGTACTCTAATCATCCAGTCACTACCCATGTACTTATGCAAAGACCCAGGTACTAACACATGCACTGCTACAACCCCCTGAGCACTACTGATGCAGTCCAGCCATCTCCTTGTCACTACCCATGTACTCCTCCAATCTCCCAACGACTACCATGTACTTATCCAATCACTCCGCCAAAACCGAAGCACTTATAAATTCACGATGCACTCTCCTTGCAGTACTCTAAACATCCAGTCACTACCCATGTACTCATGCAATGACCCATGCACTAACAAATGCACTGCTACAATCCCCTGAGCACTATTGATGCAGTCCAGCCATCTCCTTGTACTACCCATGCACTCCTCCAATCACCCAGCCAGGTCCATGTCCTTATCTAATCACTGCGCCAAAATACAAGCACTTAGAAATTCACCATGCACTCTCCTTGCAGTACTCTAATCATCTAGTCACTACCCTTGTACTCATTCAATGACCCAGGCACTAACACATGCACTGCTACAAGCCCCTGATCACTACTGAAGCAGTCCAGCCATCTCCTTCTCACTACCCATGCACTCCTCCAATCACCGAGCCAGGTCCATGTACTTATGCAATCACTCCACCAAAACCGAAGCACTTATAGATTCAACACACTTTCCTTGCAGTCCTCTAATCATCCAGTGAGTACTCATGTACTTGTGCAATGACCCAAGCACTAACACATGCACTGCTAGAATCCCCTGAGCACTACTGATGCAGTCCAGCCATCTCCTTGTCACTACCCATGCAGTCCTCCATTCACCCAACAGGTTCCATGCCCTTATTTAATCACTGCGCGAAAACACAAGCACTTATAAATTCACCATGCACTCTCCTTCCAGTACTCTAATCATCCAGTCACTACCCATGTACTCATGCAATGATCCAGGCACTAACACATGCACTGCTACAATCCCCTGAACACTACTGATGCAGGTTAGCCATCTCCTAGTCACTACCCATGCACTCTTCTAATCACCCAGCGAGCACCATGTACTTATCCAATCACTCCACCAATACTCAAGCACTGATAAATTCACCATGCACTCTCCTTGCAGTACTCTAATCATCCAGTCACTACCCATGTACGTATGCAATGACCCAGGTACTAACACATGCACTGCTACAACCACCTAAGCACTACTGATGCAGTCCAGCCATCTCCTTGTCACTACCCATGCACTCCTCCAATCTCCCAACCACCACCATCTACTTATCCAATCACTCCGCCAAAACCGAAGCACTTATACATTCACGATGCACTCTCCTTGCAGTACTCTAAACATCCAGTCACTACCCATGTACTCATGCAATGACCCATGCACTAACAAATGCACTGCTACAATCCCCTGAGCACTATTGATGCAGTCCAGCCATCCCCTTGTACTACCCATGCACTCCTCCAATCACCTAGCCACCACCATGTACTTATCCAATCACTCCGCCAAAACACAAGCACTTATATATTCACCATGCACTCTCCTTGCAGTACTCTAGTCATCCATTCAGTACGCATGTATTTATGCAATGACCCTGGCACTAACACATGCACTGCTACAATCCCCGAGTAATACTGATGCAATCCAGCCATCTCCTTGTCACTACCCATGCAGTCCTCCAATCACCCATCCAGGTCCATGTACTTATCTAATCACTGCACCAAAACACAAGCACTTAGAAATTCACCATGCACTCTCCTTGCAGCACTCTAATCATCTAGTCACTACCCATGTACTCATTCAATGACCCAGGCACTAACACATGCACTGCTACAAGCTCCAGATCACTACTGAAGCAGTCCAGCCATCTCCTTATCACTACCCATGCACTCCTCCAAACACCGAGCCAGGTCCATGTACTTATGCAATCACTCCACCAAAACCGAAGCACTTATAGATTCACCACACACTCTCCTTGCAGTCCTCTAATCATCCAGTGAGTACCCATGTACTTGTGCAATGACCCAAGCACTGACAAATGCACTGCTACAATCTCCTGAGCACTACTGATGCAGTCCAGCCATCTCCTTTTCACTACCCATGCAGTCCTGCATTCACCCAACAGGTTCCATGTCCTTATCTAATCACTGCGCCATAACACAAGCACTTATAAATTCCCCATGCACTCTCCTTGCAGTACTCTAATCATCCAGTCACTACCCATGTACTCATGCAATGATCCAGGCACTAACACATGCACTGCTACAATCCCCTGAGCACTACTGATGCAGTCCAGCCATCTCCTAGTCACTACCCATGCACTCTTCCAATCAACCAGCGAGCACCATGTACTTATCCAATCACTCCACCAATACTCAAGCACTTATAAATTCACCATGCACTCTCCTTGCAGTACTCTAATCATCCAGTCACTACCCATGTACTTATGCAAAGACCCAGGTACTAACACATGCACTGCTACAACCCCCTGACCACTACTGATGCAGTCCAGCCACTCCTTGTCACTACCCATGTACTCCTCCAATCTCCCAACCACTACCATGTACTTATCCAATCACTCCGCCAAAACCGAAGCACTTATAAATTCACGATGCACTCTCCTTGCAGTACTCTAAACATCCAGTCACTACCCATGTACTCATGCAATGACCCATGCACTAACAAATGCACTGCTACAATCCTCTGAGCACTACTGATGCAGTCCAGCCATCCCCTTGTACTACCCATGCACTCCTCCAATCACCCAGCCAGCACCATGTACTTATCTAATCACTGCGCTAAAACACAAGCACTTACAAATTCACCATGCACTCTCCTTGCAGTACTCTAATAATCCAGTCACTACCCATGTGCTCATGCAATGACCCAGGCTCTAACACATGCACTGCTACAGTCCCCTGAGCAGTACTGATGCAATCCAGCCATCTCCTTGTCACTACTTATGCAGACCTCCAATCACCCAGCCAGGTCCATGTCCTTATCTAATCACTGCGCCAAAACACAAGCACTTAGAAATTCACCATGCACTCTCCTTGCAGTACTCTAATCATCTAGTCACTACCCATGTACTCATTCAATGACCCAGGCACTAACACATGCACTGCTACAAGCCCCTGATCACTACTGAAGCAGTCCAGCCATCTCCTTGTCACTACCCATGCACTCCTCAAATCACCGAGCCAGGTCCATGTACTTATGCAATCACTCCACCAAAACCGAAGCACTTATAGATTCAACACACACTCTCCTTGCAGTCCTCTAATCATCCAGTGAGTACCCATGTACTTGTGCAATGACCCAAGCACTAACACATGCACTGCCACAATCCCCTGAGCACTACTGATGCAGTCCAGCCATCTCCTTGTCACTACCCATGCAGTCCTCCAATCACCCAACAGGTTCCATGTCCTTATCTAATCACTGCGCCAAAACACAAACACTTATAAATTCACCATGCACTCTCCTTGCAGTACTCTAATTATCCAGTCACTACCCATGTACGTATGCAATGACGCAGGTACTAACACATGCACTGCTTCAACCCCCTGAGCGCTACTGATGCAGTCCAGCCATCTCCTTGTCACTACCCATGCACTCCTCCAATCTCCCAACCACCACCATGTACTTATTCAATCACTCCGCCAAAACCGAAGCACTTATAAATTCACGGTGCACTCTCCTTGCAGTACTCTAAACATCCAGTCACTACCCATGTACTCATGCAATGACCCATGCACTAACAAATGCACTGCTACAATCCCCTGAGCACTACTGAAGCAGTCCAGCCATCTCCTTGTACTACCCATGCACTCCTCCAATCACCTAGCCAGCACCATGAACTTATCCAATCACTCCGCCAAAACCCAAGCACTTATCAATTCATCATGCACTCTCCTTGCAGTACTCTAGTCATCCATTTAGTACGTATGTACTTTTGCAATGACCCAGGCACTAACACATGCACTGCTACAGTCCCCCGAGCAATACTGATGCAATCCAGCCATCTCCTTGTCACTACCCATGCAGTCCTCCAATCACCCAGCCAGGTCCATGTCCTTATCTAATCACTGCGCCAAAACACAAGCACTTAGAAATTCACCATGCACTCTCCTTGCAGTACTCTAATCATCTAGTCACTACCCATGTACTCATTCAATGACCCAGGCACAAACACATGCACTGCTACAAGCCCCTGATCACTACTGAAGCAGTCCAGCCATCTCCTTGTCACTACCCATGCACTCCTCCAATCACCGAGCCAGGTCCATGTACTTATGCAATCCCTCCACCAAAACCAAAGCACTTATAGATTCACCACGCACTCTCCTTGCAGTCCTCTAACCATCCAGTGAGTACCCATGTACTTGTCCAATGACCCAAGCACTAACACATGCACTGTTACAATCCGCTGAGCACTACTGATGCAGTCCAGCCATCTCCTTGTCACTACCCATGCTGTCCTCCATTCACCCAACAGGTTCCATGTCCTTATCTAATCACTGCGCCAAAACACAAGCACTTATAAATTCACCATGCACTCTCCTTGCAGTACTCTAATCATCCAGTCACTACCCATGTACGTATGCAATGACGCAGGTACTAACACATGTACTGCTACAATCCCCTGAGCACTACTGATGCAGTCCAGCCATCTCCTTGTCACTACCCATGCACTCCTCCAATCTCCCAACCACCACCATGTACTTATTCAATCACTCCTCCAAAACCGAAGCACTTATAGATTCACCACACACTCTCCTTGCAGTCCTCTAACCATCCAGTGAGTACCCATGTACTTGTCCAATGACCCAAGCACTAACACATGCACTGTTACAATCCCCTGAGCACTACTGATGCAGTCCAGCCATCCCCTTGTACTGCACATGCACTCCTCCAATCACCTAGCCACCACCATGTACTTATCCAATCACTCCGCCAAAACACAAGCACTTATATATTCACCATCCACTCTCCTTGCAGTACTCTAGTCATCCATTCAGTATGCATGTACCTATGCAATGACCCAGGCACTAACACATGCACTGCTACAATCCCCCGAGCAATACTGATGCAATCCAGCCATCTCCTTGTCACTACCCATGCAGTCCTCCAATCACCCATCCAGGTCCATGTCCTAATCTAATCACTGCGCCATAACACAAGCACTTAGAAATTCACCATGCACTCTCCTTGCAGTACTCTAATCATCTAGTCACTACCCATGTACTCATTCAATGACCCAGGCACTAACACATGCACTGCTACAAGCCCCTGATCACTACTGAAGCAGTCCAGCCATCTCCTTGTCACTACCCATGCACTCCTCCAATCTCCCAACCACCACCATGTACTTATTCAATCACTCCGCCAAAACCGAAGCACTTATAAATTCACGATGCACTCTCCTTGCAGTACTCTAAACATCCAGTCACTACCCATGTACTCATGCAATGACCCATGCACTAACAAATGCACTGCAACAATCCCCTGAGCACTACTGATGCAGTCCAGCCATCTCCTTGTACTACCCATGCACTCCTCCAATCACCTAGCCAGCACCATGAACTTATCCAATCACTCCGCCAAAACCCAAGCACTTATAAATTCATCATGCACTCTCCTTGCAGCACTCTAGTCATCCATTCAGTACGCATGTACTTATGCAATGACCCAGGCACTAACACATGCACTGCTACAGTCCCCCGAGCAATACTGATGCAGTCCAGCCATCTCCTAGTCACTACCCATGCACTCTTCCAATCACCCAGCGAGCACCATGTACTTATCCAATCACTCCACCAATACTCAAGCACTTATAAATTCACCATGCACTCTCCATGCAGTACTCTAACCATCCAGTCACTACCCATGTACTTATGCAAAGACCCAGGTACTAACACATGCACTGCTACAACCCCCTGAGCACTACTGATGCAGTCCAGCCATCTCCTTGTCACTACCCATGTACTCCTCCAATCTCCCAACCACTACCATGTACTTATCCAATCACTCCGCCAAATCCGAAGCACTTATAAATTCACGATGCACTCTCCTTGCAGTACTCTAATCTTCCAGTCACTACCCATGTACTCATGCAATGACCCATGCACTAACAAATGCACTGGTACAATCCCCTGAGCACTATTGATGCAGTCCAGCCATCTCCTTGTACTACCCATGCACTCCTCCAATCACCCATCCAGGTCCATGTCCTTATCTAATCACTGCGCCAAAACACAAGCACTTAGAAATTCACCATGCACTCTCCTTGCAGTACTCTAATCATCTAGTCACTACCCATGTACTCATTCAATGACCCAGGCACTAACACATGCACTGCTACAAGCCCCTGATCACTACTGAAGCAGTCCAGCCATCTCCTTGTCACTACCCATGCACTCCTCCAATGACCGAGCCAGGTCCATGTACTTATGCAATCCCTCCACCAAAACCGAAGCACTTATAGATTCACCACACACTCTCCTTGCAGTCCTCTAATCATCCAGTGAGTACCCATGTACTTGTGCAATGACCCAAGCACTAACACATGCACTGTTACAATCCCCTGAGCACTACTGATCCAGTCCAGCCATCTTCTTGCCACTACCCATACAGTCCTCCATTCACCCAACAGGTTCCATGTCCTTATCTAATCACTGCGCCAAAACACAAGCACTTATGAATTCACCATGCACTCTCCTTGCAGTACTTTAATCATCCAGTCACTACCCATGTACTGATGCAATGATCCAGGCACTAACACATGCACTGCTACAATCCCCTGAGCACTACTGATGCAGTCCAGCCATCTCCTAGTCACTACCCATGCACTTTTCCAATCACCCAGCCAGCACCATGTACTTATCCAATCACTCCACCAATACTCAAGCACTTATAAATTCACCATGCACTATCCTTGCAGTACTCTAATCATCCAGTCACTACCCATGTACGTATGCAATGACCCAGGCACTAACACATGCACTGCTACAACCCCCTGAGCACTACTGATGCAGTCCAGCCATCTCCTTGTCACTACCCATGCACTCCTCCAATCACCGAGCCAGGTCCATGTACTTATGCAATCACTCCACCAAAACCGAAGCACTTATAGATTCACCACACACTCTCCTTGCAGTCCTCTAATCATCCAGTGAGTACCCATGTACTTGTGCAATGACCCAAGCACTAACATATGCACTGCTACAATCCCCTGAGCACTACTGATGCAGTCCAGCCATCTCCTTGTCACTACCCATGTACTCCTCCAATCTCCCAACCACCACCATGTACTTATCCAATCACTCCGCCAAAACCGAAGCACTTATAAATTCACGATGCACTCTCCTTGCAGTACTCTAAACATCCAGTCACTACCCATGTACTCATGCAATGACCCATGCACTAACAAATGCACTGCTACAATCCCCTGAGCACTACTGATGCAGTCCAGCCATCTCTTTGTACTACCCATGCACTCCTCCAATCACCTAGCCAGCACCATGAACTTATCCAATCACTGCGCCAAAACCCAAGCACTTATAAATTCATCATGCACTCTCCTTGCAGCACTCTAGTCATCCATTCAGTACGCATGTACTTATGCAATGACCCAGGCACTAACACATGCACTGCTACAGTCCCCCGAGCAATACTGATGCAGTCCAGCCATCTCCTAGTCACTACCCATGCACTCTTCCAATCACCCAGCGAGCACCATGTACTTATCCAATCACTCCACCAATACTCAAGCACTTATAAATTCACCATGCACTCTCCATGCATTACTCTAATCATCCAGTCACTACCCATGTACTTATGCAAAGACCCAGGTACTAACACATGCACTGCTACAACCCCCTGAGCACTACTGATGCAGTCCAGCCATCTCCTTGTCACTACCCATGTACTCCTCCAATCTCCCAACCACTACCATGTACTTATCCAATCACTCCGCCAAATCCGAAGCACTTATAAATTCACGATGCACTCTCCTTGCAGTACTCTAATCTTCCAGTCACTACCCATGTACTCATGCAATGACCCATGCACTAACAAATGCACTGGTACAATCCCCTGAGCACTATTGATGCAGTCCAGCCATCTCCTTGTACTACCCATGCACTCCTCCAATCACCCATCCAGGTCCATGTCCTTATCTAATCACTGCGCCAAAACACAAGCACTTAGAAATTCACCATGCACTCTCCTTGCAGTACTCTAATCATCTAGTCACTACCCATGTACTCATTCAATGACCCAGGCACTAACACATGCACTGCTACAAGCCCCTGATCACTACTGAAGCAGTCCAGCCATCTCCTTGTCACTACCCATGCACTCCTCCAATGACCGAGCCAGGTCCATGTACTTATGCAATCCCTCCACCAAAACCGAAGCACTTATAGATTCACCACACACTCTCCTTGCAGTCCTCTAATCATCCAGTGAGTACCCATGTACTTGTGCAATGACCCAAGCACTAACACATGCACTGTTACAATCCCCTGAGCACTACTGATGCAGTCCAGCCATCTCCTTGCCACTACCCATGCAGTCCTCCATTCACCCAACAGGTTCCATGTCCTTATCAAATCACTGCGCCAAAACACAAGCACTTATGAATTCACCATGCACTCTCCTTGCAGTACTTTAATCATCCAGTCACTACCCATGTACTGATGCAATGATCCAGGCACTAACACATGCACTGCTACAATCCCCTGAGCACTACTGATGCAGTCCAGCCATCTCCTAGTCACTACCCATGCACTTTTCCAATCACCCAGCCAGCACCATGTACTTATCCAATCACTCCACCAATACTCAAGCACTTATAAATTCACCATGCACTCTCCTTGCAGTACTCTAATCATCCAGTCACTACCCATGTACGTATGCAATGACCCAGGCACTAACACATGCACTGCTACAACCCCCTGAGCACTACTGATGCAGTCCAGCCATCTCCTTGTCACTACCCATGCACTCCTCCAATCACCGAGCCAGGTCCATGTACTTATGCAATCACTCCACCAAAACCGAAGCACTTATAGATTCACCACACACTCTCCTTGCAGTCCTCTAATCATCCAGTGAGTACCCATGTACTTGTGCAATGACCCAAGCACTAACATATGCACTGCTACAATCCCCTGAGCACTACTGATGCAGTCCAGCCATCTCCTTGTCACTACCCATGTACTCCTCCAATCTCCCAACCACCACCATGTACTTATCCAATCACTCCGCCAAAACCGAAGCACTTATAAATTCACGATGCACTCTCCTTGCAGTACTCTAAACATCCAGTCACTACCCATGTACTCATGCAATGACCCATGCACTAACAAATGCACTGCTACAATCCCCTGAGCACTACTGATGCAGTCCAGCCATCTCTTTGTACTACCCATGCACTCCTCCAATCACCCAGCCAGCACCATGTACTTATCCAATCACTCCGCCAAAACCCAAGCACTTATAAATTCACCATGCACTCTCCTTGCAGTACTCTAGTCATCCATTCAGTACGCATGTACTTATGCATTGACCCAGGCACTAACACATGCACTGCTACAATCCCCCGAGCAATACTGATGCAATCCAGCCATCTCCTTGTCACTACCCATGCACTCCTCCAATCACCCAGCCAGCTCCATGTCCTTATCTAATCACTGCGCCAAAACCCAAGCACTTATAAATTCACCATGCACTCTCCTTGCAGTACTCTAATCATCCAGTAACTGCCCATGTACTCATGCAATGACCCAGGCACTAACACATTCACTTCTAAAAGCCCCTGATCACTACTGATGCAGTCCAGCCATCTCCTTGTCACTACCCATGCACTCCTCCAATCACCCAGCTAGTTCCATGTCCTTATCTAAACATTGCACCAAAACACAAGCACTTATAAATTCACCATGCACTCTCCTTGTAGTACTCTAATAATCCAGTCACTACCCATGTACTCATGCAATGACCCAGGCTCTAACACATGCACTGCTACAGTCCCCTGAGCACTACTGATGCAATCCAGCCATCTCCTTGTCACTACCTATGCAGACCTCCAATCACCCAGCCAGGTCCATGTCCTTATCCAATCACTCCACCAATACTCAAGCACTTATAAATTCACCATACACTCTCCTTGCAGTACTCTAATCATCCTGTCACTACCCATGTACGTATGCAATGACCCAGGTACTAACACATGCACTGCTACAACCACCTGAGCACTACTGATGCAGTCCAGCCATCTCCTTGTCACTACCCATGCACTCCTTCAATCTCCCAACCACGACCATGTACTTATCCAATCACTCCGCCAAAACCGAAGCACTTATAAATTCACGATGCACTCTCCTTGCAGTACTCTAATCATCCAGTAACTACCCATGTACTCATGCAATGACACAGGCACTAACACATGTACTGCTTCAAGCCCCTGATCACTACTGAAGCAGTCCAACCATCTCCTTGTCACTACCCATGCACTCCTCCAATCACCGAGCCAGGTCCATGTACTTATGCAATCACTCCACCAAAACCGAAGCACTTATAGATTCACCACACACTCTCCTTGCAGTCCTCTAATCATCCAGTGAGTACTCATGTACTTGTGCAATGACCCATGCACTAACACATGCACTGCTACAATCCCCTGAGCACTACTGATGCAGTCCAGCCATCTCCTTGTCACTACCCATGCAGTCCTCCATTCACCCAACAGGTTCCATGTCGTTATTTAATAACTGCGCCAAAACCGAAGCACTTATAAATTCACGATGCACTCTCCTTGCAGTACTCTAATCATCCAGTCACTACCCATGTACTCATGCAATGATCCAGGCACTAACACATGCACTGCTACAATCCCCTGAGCACTACTGATGCAGTCCAGCCATCTCCTAGTCACTACCCATGCACTCTTCTAATCACCCAGCGAGCACCATGTACTTATCCAATCACTGAACCAATACTCATGCACTTATAAATTCACCATGCACTCTCCTTGCAGTACTCTAATCATCCAGTCACTACCCATGTACGTATGCAATGACCCAGGTACTAACACATGCACTGCTACAACCACCTGAGCACTACTGATGCAGTCCAGCCATCTCCTTGTCACTACCCATGTACTCCTCCAATCTCCCAACCACCACCATGTACTTATCCAATCACTCCGCCAAAACCGAAGCACTTATAAATTCACGATGCACTCTCCTTGCAGTACTCTAAACATCCAGTCACTACCCATGTACTCATGCAATGACCCATGCACTAACAAATGCACTGCTACAATCCCCTGAGCACTACTGATGCAGTCCAGCCATCCCCTTGTACTACCCATGCACTCCTCCAATCACCTAGCCACCACCATGTACTTATCCAATCACTCCGCCAAAACACAAGAACTTATATATTCACCATGCACTCTCCTTGCAGTACTCTAGTCATCCATTCAGTACGCATGTACTTATGCAATGACCCTGGCACTAACACATGCACTGCTACAATCCCCGAGCAATACTGATGCAATCCAGCCATCTCCTTGTCACTACCCATGCAGTCCTCCAATCACCCATCCAGGTCCATGTCCTTATCTAATCACTGCGCCAAAACACAAGCACTTAGAAATTCACCATGCACTCTCCTTGCAGTACTCTAATCATCTAGTCACTACCTATGTACTCATTCAATGACCCAGGCACTAACACATGCACTGCTACAAGCCCCTGATCACTACTGAAGCAGTCCAGCCATCTCCTTGTCACTACCCATGCACTCCTCCAATCACCGAGCCAGGTCCATGTACTTATACAATCACTCCACCAAAACCGAAGCACTTATAGATTCACCACACACTCTCCTTGCAGTCCTCTAATCATCCAGTGAGTACCCATGTACTTGTGCAATGACCCAAGCACTAACACATGCACTGCTACAATCTCCTGAGCACTACTGATGCAGTCCAGCCATCTCCTTGTCACTACCCATGCAGTCCTCCATTCACCCAACAGGTTCCATGTCCTTATCTAATCACTGCGCCATAACACAAGCACTTATAAATTCCCCATGCACTCTCCTTGCAGTACTCTAATCATCCAGTCACTACCCATGTACTCATGCATTGATCCAGGCACTAACACATGCACTGCTACAATCCCCTGAGCACTACTGATGCAGTCCAGCCATCTCCTAGTCACTACCCATGCACTCTTCCAATCACCCAGCGAGCACCATGTACTTATCCAATCACTCCACCAATACTCAAGCACTTATAAATTCACCATGCACTCTCCTTGCAGTACTCTAATCATCCAGTCACTACCCATGTACTTATGCAAAGACCCAGGTACTAACACATGCACTGCTACAACCCCCTGAGCACTACTGATGCAGTCCAGCCATCTCCTTGTCACTACCCATGTACTCCTCCAATCTCCCAACCACTACCATGTACTTATCCAATCACTCCGCCAAAACCGAAGCACTTATAAATTCACGATGCACTCTCCTTGCAGTACTCTAAACATCCAGTCACTACCCATGTACTCATGCAATGACCCATGCACTAACAAATGCACTGCTACAATCCCCTGAGCACTACTGATGCAGTCCAGCCATCTCCTTGTACTACCCATGCACTCCTCCAATCACACAGCCAGCACCATGTACTTATCTAATCACTGCGCCAAAACACAAGCACTTATAAATTCACCATGCACTCTCCTTGCAGTACTCTAATAATCCAGTCACTACCCATGTACTCATGCAATGACCCAGGCTCTAACACATGCACTCCTACAGTCCCCTGAGCAGTACTGATGCAATCCAGCCATCTCCTTTTCACTACCTATGCAGACCTCCAATCACCCATCCAGGTCCATGTCCTTATCTAATCACTGCGCCAAAACACAAGCACTTAGAAATTCACCATGCACTCTCCTTGCAGTACTCTAATCATCTAGTCACTACCCATGTACTCATTCAATGACCCAGGCACTAACACATGCACTGCTACAAGCCCCTGATCACTACTGAAGCAGTCCAGCCATCTCCTTGTCACTACCCATGCACTCCTCAAATCACCGAGCCAGGTCCATGTACTTATGCAATCACTCCACCAAAACCGAAGCACTTATAGATTCAACACACACTCTCCTTGCAGTCCTCTAATCATCCAGTGAGTACCCATGTACTTGTGCAATGACCCAAGCACTAACACATGCACTGCTACATTCCCCTGAGCACTACTGATGCAGTCCAGCCATCTCCTTGTCACAACCCATGCAGTCCTCCAATCACCCAACAGGTTCCATGTCCTTATCTAATCACTGCGCCAAAACACAAGCACTTATAAATTCACCATGCACTCTCCTTGCAGTACTCAAATCATCCAGTCACTACCCATGTACGTATGCAATGGCGCAGGTACTAACACATGCACTGCTACAACCCCCTGAGCACTACTGATGCAGTCCAGCCATCTCCTTGTCACTACCCATGCACTCCTCCAATCTCCCAACCACCACCATGTACTTATTCAATCACTCCGCCAAAACCGAAGCACTTATAAATTCACATTGCACTCTCCTTGCAGTACTCTAAACATCCAGTCACTACCCATGTACTCATGCAATGACCCATGCACTAACAAATGCACTGCAACAATCCCCTGAGCACTACTGATGCAGTCCAGCCATCTCCTTGTACTACCCATGCACTCCTCCAATCACCTAGCCAGCACCATGAACTTATCCAATCACTCCGCCAAAACCCAAGCACTTATAAATTCATCATGCACTCTCCTTGCAGCACTCTAGTCATCCATTCAGTACGCATGTACTTA
The DNA here is from genome assembly GCF_964204655.1 of Triturus cristatus. Taxonomy (NCBI): domain Eukaryota; kingdom Metazoa; phylum Chordata; class Amphibia; order Caudata; family Salamandridae; genus Triturus; species Triturus cristatus. Next base: position 922,488,789 of record NC_140579.1, read on the forward strand.
TGCAATGACCCAGGCACTAACACATGCACTGCTACAGTCCCCCGAGCAATACTGATGCAGTCCAGCCATCTCCTAGTCACTACCCATGCACTCTTCCAATCACCCAGCGAGCACCATGTACTTATCCAATCACTCCACCAATACTCAAGCACTTATAAATTCACCATGCACTCTCCATGCAGTACTCTAACCATCCAGTCACTACCCATGTACTTATGCAAAGACCCAGGTACTAACACATGCACTGCTACAACCCCCTGAGCACTACTGATGCAGTCCAGCCATCTCCTTGTCACTACCCATGTACTCCTCCAATCTCCCAACCACTACCATGTACTTATCCAATCACTCCGCCAAATCCGAAGCACTTATAAATTCACGATGCACTCTCCTTGCAGTACTCTAATCTTCCAGTCACTACCCATGTACTCATGCAATGACCCATGCACTAACAAATGCACTGGTACAATCCCCTGAGCACTATTGATGCAGTCCAGCCATCTCCTTGTACTACCCATGCACTCCTCCAATCACCCATCCAGGTCCATGTCCTTATCTAATCACTGCGCCAAAACACAAGCACTTAGAAATTCACCATGCACTCTCCTTGCAGTACTCTAATCATCTAGTCACTACCCATGTACTCATTCAATGACCCAGGCACTAACACATGCACTGCTACAAGCCCCTGATCACTACTGAAGCAGTCCAGCCATCTCCTTGTCACTACCCATGCACTCCTCCAATGACCGAGCCAGGTCCATGTACTTATGCAATCCCTCCACCAAAACCGAAGCACTTATAGATTCACCACACACTCTCCTTGCAGTCCTCTAATCATCCAGTGAGTACCCATGTACTTGTGCAATGACCCAAGCACTAACACATGCACTGTTACAATCCCCTGAGCACTACTGATCCAGTCCAGCCATCTTCTTGCCACTACCCATACAGTCCTCCATTCACCCAACAGGTTCCATGTCCTTATCTAATCACTGCGCCAAAACACAAGCACTTATGAATTCACCATGCACTCTCCTTGCAGTACTTTAATCATCCAGTCACTACCCATGTACTGATGCAATGATCCAGGCACTAACACATGCACTGCTACAATCCCCTGAGCACTACTGATGCAGTCCAGCCATCTCCTAGTCACTACCCATGCACTTTTCCAATCACCCAGCCAGCACCATGTACTTATCCAATCACTCCACCAATACTCAAGCACTTATAAATTCACCATGCACTCTCCTTGCAGTACTCTAATCATCCAGTCACTACCCATGTACGTATGCAATGACCCAGGCACTAACACATGCACTGCTACAACCCCCTGAGCACTACTGATGCAGTCCAGCCATCTCCTTGTCACTACCCATGCACTCCTCCAATCACCGAGCCAGGTCCATGTACTTATGCAATCACTCCACCAAAACCGAAGCACTTATAGATTCACCACACACTCTCCTTGCAGTCCTCTAATCATCCAGTGAGTACCCATGTACTTGTGCAATGACCCAAGCACTAACATATGCACTGCTACAATCCCCTGAGCACTACTGATGCAGTCCAGCCATCTCCTTGTCACTACCCATGTACTCCTCCAATCTCCCAACCACCACCATGTACTTATCCAATCACTCCGCCAAAACCGAAGCACTTATAAATTCACGATGCACTCTCCTTGCAGTACTCTAAACATCCAGTCACTACCCATGTACTCATGCAATGACCCATGCACTAACAAATGCACTGCTACAATCCCCTGAGCACTACTGATGCACTCCAGCCATCTCTTTGTACTACCCATGCACTCCTCCAATCACCTAGCCAGCACCATGAACTTATCCAATCACTGCGCCAAAACCCAAGCACTTATAAATTCATCATGCACTCTCCTTGCAGCACTCTAGTCATCCATTCAGTACGCATGTACTTATGCAATGACCCAGGCACTAACACATGCACTGCTACAGTCCCCCGAGCAATACTGATGCAGTCCAGCCATCTCCTAGTCACTACCCATGCACTCTTCCAATCACCCAGCGAGCACCATGTACTTATCCAATCACTCCACCAATACTCAAGCACTTATAAATTCACCATGCACTCTCCATGCATTACTCTAATCATCCAGTCACTACCCATGTACTTATGCAAAGACCCAGGTACTAACACATGCACTGCTACAACCCCCTGAGCACTACTGATGCAGTCCAGCCATCTCCTTGTCACTACCCATGTACTCCTCCAATCTCCCAACCACTACCATGTACTTATCCAATCACTCCGCCAAATCCGAAGCACTTATAAATTCACGATGCACTCTCCTTGCAGTACTCTAATCTTCCAGTCACTACCCATGTACTCATGCAATGACCCATGCACTAACAAATGCACTGGTACAATCCCCTGAGCACTATTGATGCAGTCCAGCCATCTCCTTGTACTACCCATGCACTCCTCCAATCACCCATCCAGGTCCATGTCCTTATCTAATCACTGCGCCAAAACACAAGCACTTAGAAATTCACCATGCACTCTCCTTGCAGTACTCTAATCATCTAGTCACTACCCATGTACTCATTCAATGACCCAGGCACTAACACATGCACTGCTACAAGCCCCTGATCACTACTGAAGCAGTCCAGCCATCTCCTTGTCACTACCCATGCACTCCTCCAATGACCGAGCCAGGTCCATGTACTTATGCAATCCCTCCACCAAAACCGAAGCACTTATAGATTCACCACACACTCTCCTTGCAGTCCTCTAATCATCCAGTGAGTACCCATGTACTTGTGCAATGACCCAAGCACTAACACATGCACTGTTACAATCCCCTGAGCACTACTGATGCAGTCCAGCCATCTCCTTGCCACTACCCATGCAGTCCTCCATTCACCCAACAGGTTCCATGTCCTTATCAAATCACTGCGCCAAAACACAAGCACTTATGAATTCACCATGCACTCTCCTTGCAGTACTTTAATCATCCAGTCACTACCCATGTACTGATGCAATGATCCAGGCACTAACACATGCACTGCTACAATCCCCTGAGCACTACTGATGCAGTCCAGCCATCTCCTAGTCACTACCCATGCACTTTTCCAATCACCCAGCCAGCACCATGTACTTATCCAATCACTCCACCAATACTCAAGCACTTATAAATTCACCATGCACTCTCCTTGCAGTACTCTAATCATCCAGTCACTACCCATGTACGTATGCAATGACCCAGGCACTAACACATGCACTGCTACAACCCCCTGAGCACTACTGATGCAGTCCAGCCATCTCCTTGTCACTACCCATGCACTCCTCCAATCACCGAGCCAGGTCCATGTACTTATGCAATCACTCCACCAAAACCGAAGCACTTATAGATTCACCACACACTCTCCTTGCAGTCCTCTAATCATCCAGTGAGTACCCATGTACTTGTGCAATGACCCAAGCACTAACATATGCACTGCTACAATCCCCTGAGCACTACTGATGCAGTCCAGCCATCTCCTTGTCACTACCCATGTACTCCTCCAATCTCCCAACCACCACCATGTACTTATCCAATCACTCCGCCAAAACCGAAGCACTTATAAATTCACGATGCACTCTCCTTGCAGTACTCTAAACATCCAGTCACTACCCATGTACTCATGCAATGACCCATGCACTAACAAATGCACTGCTACAATCCCCTGAGCACTACTGATGCAGTCCAGCCATCTATTTGTACTACCCATGCACTCCTCCAATCACCCAGCCAGCACCATGTACTTATCCAATCACTCCGCCAAAACCCAAGCACTTATAAATTCACCATGCACTCTCCTTGCAGTACTCTAGTCATCCATTCAGTACGCATGTACTTATGCATTGACCCAGGCACTAACACATGCACTGCTACAATCCCCCGAGCAATACTGATGCAATCCAGCCATCTCCTTGTCACTACCCATGCACTCCTCCAATCACCCAGCCAGCTCCATGTCCTTATCTAATCACTGCGCCAAAACCCAAGCACTTATAAATTCACCATGCACTCTCCTTGCAGTACTCTAATCATCCAGTAACTGCCCATGTACTCATGCAATGACCCAGGCACTAACACATTCACTTCTAAAAGCCCCTGATCACTACTGATGCAGTCCAGCCATCTCCTTGTCACTACCCATGCACTCCTCCAATCACCCAGCTAGTTCCATGTCCTTATCTAAACATTGCACCAAAACACAAGCACTTATAAATTCACCATGCACTCTCCTTGTAGTACTCTAATAATCCAGTCACTACCCATGTACTCATGCAATGACCCAGGCTCTAACACATGCACTGCTACAGTCCCCTGAGCACTACTGATGCAATCCAGCCATCTCCTTGTCACTACCTATGCAGACCTCCAATCACCCAGCCAGGTCCATGTCCTTATCCAATCACTCCACCAATACTCAAGCACTTATAAATTCACCATACACTCTCCTTGCAGTACTCTAATCATCCTGTCACTACCCATGTACGTATGCAATGACCCAGGTACTAACACATGCACTGCTACAACCACCTGAGCACTACTGATGCAGTCCAGCCATCTCCTTGTCACTACCCATGCACTCCTTCAATCTCCCAACCACGACCATGTACTTATCCAATCACTCCGCCAAAACCGAAGCACTTATAAATTCACGATGCACTCTCCTTGCAGTACTCTAATCATCCAGTAACTACCCATGTACTCATGCAATGACACAGGCACTAACACATGTACTGCTTCAAGCCCCTGATCACTACTGAAGCAGTCCAACCATCTCCTTGTCACTACCCATGCACTCCTCCAATCACCGAGCCAGGTCCATGTACTTATGCAATCACTCCACCAAAACCGAAGCACTTATAGATTCACCACACACTCTCCTTGCAGTCCTCTAATCATCCAGTGAGTACTCATGTACTTGTGCAATGACCCATGCACTAACACATGCACTGCTACAATCCCCTGAGCACTACTGATGCAGTCCAGCCATCTCCTTGTCACTACCCATGCAGTCCTCCATTCACCCAACAGGTTCCATGTCGTTATTTAATAACTGCGCCAAAACCGAAGCACTTATAAATTCACGATGCACTCTCCTTGCAGTACTCTAATCATCCAGTCACTACCCATGTACTCATGCAATGATCCAGGCACTAACACATGCACTGCTACAATCCCCTGAGCACTACTGATGCAGTCCAGCCATCTCCTAGTCACTACCCATGCACTCTTCTAATCACCCAGCGAGCACCATGTACTTATCCAATCACTGAACCAATACTCATGCACTTATAAATTCACCATGCACTCTCCTTGCAGTACTCTAATCATCCAGTCACTACCCATGTACGTATGCAATGACCCAGGTACTAACACATGCACTGCTACAACCACCTGAGCACTACTGATGCAGTCCAGCCATCTCCTTGTCACTACCCATGTACTCCTCCAATCTCCCAACCACCACCATGTACTTATCCAATCACTCCGCCAAAACCGAAGCACTTATAAATTCACGATGCACTCTCCTTGCAGTACTCTAAACATCCAGTCACTACCCATGTACTCATGCAATGACCCATGCACTAACAAATGCACTGCTACAATCCCCTGAGCACTACTGATGCAGTCCAGCCATCCCCTTGTACTACCCATGCACTCCTCCAATCACCTAGCCACCACCATGTACTTATCCAATCACTCCGCCAAAACACAAGAACTTATATATTCACCATGCACTCTCCTTGCAGTACTCTAGTCATCCATTCAGTACGCATGTACTTATGCAATGACCCTGGCACTAACACATGCACTGCTACAATCCCCGAGCAATACTGATGCAATCCAGCCATCTCCTTGTCACTACCCATGCAGTCCTCCAATCACCCATCCAGGTCCATGTCCTTAGCTAATCACTGCGCCAAAACACAAGCACTTAGAAATTCACCATGCACTCTCCTTGCAGTACTCTAATCATCTAGTCACTACCTATGTACTCATTCAATGACCCAGGCACTAACACATGCACTGCTACAAGCCCCTGATCACTACTGAAGCAGTCCAGCCATCTCCTTGTCACTACCCATGCACTCCTCCAATCACCGAGCCAGGTCCATGTACTTATACAATCACTCCACCAAAACCGAAGCACTTATAGATTCACCACACACTCTCCTTGCAGTCCTCTAATCATCCAGTGAGTACCCATGTACTTGTGCAATGACCCAAGCACTAACACATGCACTGCTACAATCTCCTGAGCACTACTGATGCAGTCCAGCCATCTCCTTGTCACTACCCATGCAGTCCTCCATTCACCCAACAGGTTCCATGTCCTTATCTAATCACTGCGCCATAACACAAGCACTTATAAATTCCCCATGCACTCTCCTTGCAGTACTCTAATCATCCAGTCACTACCCATGTACTCATGCATTGATCCAGGCACTAACACATGCACTGCTACAATCCCCTGAGCACTACTGATGCAGTCCAGCCATCTCCTAGTCACTACCCATGCACTCTTCCAATCACCCAGCGAGCACCATGTACTTATCCAATCACTCCACCAATACTCAAGCACTTATAAATTCACCATGCACTCTCCTTGCAGTACTCTAATCATCCAGTCACTACCCATGTACTTATGCAAAGACCCAGGTACTAACACATGCACTGCTACAACCCCCTGAGCACTACTGATGCAGTCCAGCCATCTCCTTGTCACTACCCATGTACTCCTCCAATCTCCCAACCACTACCATGTACTTATCCAATCACTCCGCCAAAACCGAAGCACTTATAAATTCACGATGCACTCTCCTTGCAGTACTCTAAACATCCAGTCACTACCCATGTACTCATGCAATGACCCATGCACTAACAAATGCACTGCTACAATCCCCTGAGCACTACTGATGCAGTCCAGCCATCTCCTTGTACTACCCATGCACTCCTCCAATCACACAGCCAGCACCATGTACTTATCTAATCACTGCGCCAAAACACAAGCACTTATAAATTCACCATGCACTCTCCTTGCAGTACTCTAATAATCCAGTCACTACCCATGTAATCATGCAATGACCCAGGCTCTAACACATGCACTCCTACAGTCCCCTGAGCAGTACTGATGCAATCCAGCCATCTCCTTTTCACTACCTATGCAGACCTCCAATCACCCATCCAGGTCCATGTCCTTATCTAATCACTGCGCCAAAACACAAGCACTTAGAAATTCACCATGCACTCTCCTTGCAGTACTCTAATCATCTAGTCACTACCCATGTACTCATTCAATGACCCAGGCACTAACACTTGCACTGCTACAAGCCCCTGATCACTACTGAAGCAGTCCAGCCATCTCCTTGTCACTACCCATGCACTCCTCAAATCACCGAGCCAGGTCCATGTACTTATGCAATCACTCCACCAAAACCGAAGCACTTATAGATTCAACACACACTCTCCTTGCAGTCCTCTAATCATCCAGTGAGTACCCATGTACTTGTGCAATGACCCAAGCACTAACACATGCACTGCTACATTCCCCTGAGCACTACTGATGCAGTCCAGCCATCTCCTTGTCACAACCCATGCAGTCCTCCAATCACCCAACAGGTTCCATGTCCTTATCTAATCACTGCGCCAAAACACAAGCACTTATGAATTCACCATGCACTCTCCTTGCAGTACTTTAATCATCCAGTCACTACCCATGTACTGATGCAATGATCCAGGCACTAACACATGCACTGCTACAATCCCCTGAGCACTACTGATGCAGTCCAGCCATCTCCTAGTCACTACCCATGCACTTTTCCAATCACCCAGCCAGCACCATGTACTTATCCAATCACTCCACCAATACTCAAGCACTTATAAATTCACCATGCACTCTCCTTGCAGTACTCTAATCATCCAGTCACTACCCATGTACGTATGCAATGACCCAGGCACTAACACATGCACTGCTACAACCCCCTGAGCACTACTGATGCAGTCCAGCCATCTCCTTGTCACTACCCATGCACTCCTCCAATCACCGAGCCAGGTCCATGTACTTATGCAATCACTCCACCAAAACCGAAGCACTTATAGATTCACCACACACTCTCCTTGCAGTCCTCTAATCATCCAGTGAGTACCCATGTACTTGTGCAATGACCCAAGCACTAACATATGCACTGCTACAATCCCCTGAGCACTACTGATGCAGTCCAGCCATCTCCTTGTCACTACCCATGTACTCCTCCAATCTCCCAACCACCACCATGTACTTATCCAATCACTCCGCCAAAACCGAAGCACTTATAAATTCACGATGCACTCTCCTTGCAGTACTCTAAACATCCAGTCACTACCCATGTACTCATGCAATGACCCATGCACTAACAAATGCACTGCTACAATCCCCTGAGCACTACTGATGCAGTCCAGCCATCTCTTTGTACTACCCATGCACTCCTCCAATCACCTAGCCAGCACCATGAACTTATCCAATCACTGCGCCAAAACCCAAGCACTTATAAATTCATCATGCACTCTCCTTGCAGCACTCTAGTCATCCATTCAGTACGCATGTACTTATGCAATGACCCAGGCACTAACACATGCACTGCTACAGTCCCCCGAGCAATACTGATGCAGTCCAGCCATCTCCTAGTCACTACCCATGCACTCTTCCAATCACCCAGCGAGCACCATGTACTTATCCAATCACTCCACCAATACTCAAGCACTTATAAATTCACCATGCACTCTCCATGCATTACTCTAATCATCCAGTCACTACCCATGTACTTATGCAAAGACCCAGGTACTAACACATGCACTGCTACAACCCCCTGAGCACTACTGATGCAGTCCAGCCATCTCCTTGTCACTACCCATGTACTCCTCCAATCTCCCAACCACTACCATGTACTTATCCAATCACTCCGCCACATCCGAAGCACTTATAAATTCACGATGCACTCTCCTTGCAGTACTCTAATCTTCCAGTCACTACCCATGTACTCATGCAATGACCCATGCACTAACAAATGCACTGGTACAATCCCCTGAGCACTATTGATGCAGTCCAGCCATCTCCTTGTACTACCCATGCACTCCTCCAATCACCCATCCAGGTCCATGTCCTTATCTAATCACTGCGCCAAAACACAAGCACTTAGAAATTCACCATGCACTCTCCTTGCAGTACTCTAATCATCTAGTCACTACCCATGTACTCATTCAATGACCCAGGCACTAACACATGCACTGCTACAAGCCCCTGATCACTACTGAAGCAGTCCAGCCATCTCCTTGTCACTACCCATGCACTCCTCCAATGACCGAGCCAGGTCCATGTACTTATGCAATCCCTCCACCAAAACCGAAGCACTTATAGATTCACCACACACTCTCCTTGCAGTCCTCTAATCATCCAGTGAGTACCCATGTACTTATGCAATGACCCAAGCACTAACACATGCACTGTTACAATCCCCTGAGCACTACTGATGCAGTCCAGCCATCTCCTTGCCACTACCCATGCAGTCCTCCATTCACCCAACAGGTTCCATTTCCTTATCAAATCACTGCGCCAAAACACAAGCACTTATGAATTCACCATGCACTCTCCTTGCAGTACTTTAATCATCCAGTCACTACCCATGTACTGATGCAATGATCCAGGCACTAACACATGCACTGCTACAATCCCCTGAGCACTACTGATGCAGTCCAGCCATCTCCTAGTCACTACCCATGCACTTTTCCAATCACCCAGCCAGCACCATGTACTTATCCAATCACTCCACCAATACTCAAGCACTTATAAATTCACCATGCACTCTCCTTGCAGTACTCTAATCATCCAGTCACTACCCATGTACGTATGCAATGACCCAGGCACTAACACATGCACTGCTACAACCCCCTGAGCACTACTGATGCAGTCCAGCCATCTCCTTGTCACTACCCATGCACTCCTCCAATCACCGAGCCAGGTCCATGTACTTATGCAATCACTCCACCAAAACCGAAGCACTTATAGATTCACCACACACTCTCCTTGCAGTCCTCTAATCATCCAGTGAGTACCCATGTACTTGTGCAATGACCCAAGCACTAACATATGCACTGCTACAATCCCCTGAGCACTACTGATGCAGTCCAGCCATCTCCTTGTCACTACCCATGTACTCCTCCAATCTCCCAACCACCACCATGTACTTATCCAATCACTCCGCCAAAACCGAAGCACTTATAAATTCACGATGCACTCTCCTTGCAGTACTCTAAACATCCAGTCACTACCCATGTACTCATGCAATGACCCATGCACTAACAAATGCACTGCTACAATCCCCTCAGCACTACTGATGCAGTCCAGCCATCTCTTTGTACTACCCATGCACTCCTCCAATCACCCAGCCAGCACCATGTACTTATCCAATCACTCCGCCAAAACCCAAGCACTTATAAATTCACCATGCACTCTCCTTGCAGTACTCTAGTCATCCATTCAGTACGCATGTACTTATGCATTGACCCAGGCACTAACACATGCACTGCTACAATCCCCCGAGCAATACTGATGCAATCCAGCCATCTCCTTGTCACTACCCATGCACTCCTCCAATCACCCAGCCAGCTCCATGTCCTTATCTAATCACTGCGCCAAAACCCAAGCACTTATAAATTCACCATGCACTCTCCTTGCAGTACTCTAATCATCCAGTAACTGCCCATGTACTCATGCAATGACCCAGGCACTAACACATTCACTTCTAAAAGCCCCTGATCACTACTGATGCAGTCCAGCCATCTCCTTGTCACTACCCATGCACTCCTCCAATCACCCAGCTAGTTCCATGTCCTTATCTAAACATTGCACCAAAACACAAGCACTTATAAATTCACCATGCACTCTCCTTGTAGTACTCTAATAATCCAGTCACTACCCATGTACTCATGCAATGACCCAGGCTCTAACACATGCACTGCTACAGTCCCCTGAGCACTACTGATGCAATCCAGCCATCTCCTTGTCACTACCTATGCAGACCTCCAATCACCCAGCCAGGTCCATGTCCTTATCCAATCACTCCACCAATACTCAAGCACTTATAAATTCACCATACACTCTCCTTGCAGTACTCTAATCATCCTGTCACTACCCATGTACGTATGCAATGACCCAGGTACTAACACATGCACTGCTACAACCACCTGAGCACTACTGATGCAGTCCAGCCATCTCCTTGTCACTACCCATGCACTCCTTCAATCTCCCAACCACGACCATGTACTTATCCAATCACTCCGCCAAAACCGAAGCACTTATAAATTCACGATGCATTCTCCTTGCAGTACTCTAATCATCCAGTAACTACCCATGTACTCATGCAATGACACAGGCACTAACACATGTACTGCTTCAAGCCCCTGATCACTACTGAAGCAGTCCAACCATCTCCTTGTCACTACCCATGCACTCCTCCAATCACCGAGCCAGGTCCATGTACTTATGCAATCACTCCACCAAAACCGAAGCACTTATAGATTCACCACACACTCTCCTTGCAGTCCTCTAATCATCCAGTGAGTACTCATGTACTTGTGCAATGACCCATGCACTAACACATGCACTGCTACAATCCCCTGAGCACTACTGATGCAGTCCAGCCATCTCCTTGTCACTACCCATGCAGTCCTCCATTCACCCAACAGGTTCCATGTCGTTATTTAATAACTGCGCCAAAACCGAAGCACTTATAAATTCACGATGCACTCTCCTTGCAGTACTCTAATCATCCAGTCACTACCCATGTACTCATGCAATGATCCAGGCACTAACACATGCACTGCTACAATCCCCTGAGCACTACTGATGCAGTCCAGCCATCTCCTAGTCACTACCCATGCACTCTTCTAATCACCCAGCGAGCACCATGTACTTATCCAATCACTGAACCAATACTCATGCACTTATAAATTCACCATGCACTCTCCTTGCAGTACTCTAATCATCCAGTCACTACCCATGTACGTATGCAATGACCCAGGTACTAACACATGCACTGCTACAACCACCTGAGCACTACTGATGCAGTCCAGCCATCTCCTTGTCACTACCCATGTACTCCTCCAATCTCCCAACCACTACCATGTACTTATCCAATCACTCCGCCAAAACCGAAGCACTTATAAATTCACGATGCACTCTCCTTGCAGTACTCTAAACATCCAGTCACTACCCATGTACTCATGCAATGACCCATGCACTAACAAATGCACTGCTACAATCCCCTGAGCACTACTGATGCAGTCCAGCCATCTCCTTGTACTACCCATGCACTCCTCCAATCACACAGCCAGCACCATGTACTTATCTAATCACTGCGCCAAAACACAAGCACTTATAAATTCACCATGCACTCTCCTTGCAGTACTCTAATAATCCAGTCACTACCCATGTACTCAT